>NC_073708.1:31114590-31415424 GCF_023634085.1 Falco cherrug | reverse complement strand
TGATAACTCCTTTTCCTCTGTGTGCCAAAACACTGCCGTGTGAAGACTAATGAGTTCCAGATTTGTTTATCTTTGGTGGCTAAGGCAGATTCATGAGCCCCTTGAACCTATTTTACAGCGGCCATGTGATACCAGCGTGCAACACCAGAGGCAGAAACGTCTCTTTTATGCTGATGGATATATGGCGTGTTAAAAGATCTTACAAGAAAGATGTGCTTGGCCATCTGATACAAGGGACCATGTCAAATCTGTTTTGGATGATCTATATGAGTGAATTGTCCTGCCTGTTAGCTTTCATATGTGTTTTATGTTTATGTTCAGAGGTGTAATAACAAATGCTGAGAATAAATCTCACACATGAAATAGGGATTATTATGTCTAACAGCAAGACTTCATGTCGTGCACTCACCAGATTTTTGTATGGGTGATTGTTTCTTCCAAACTTTTTTTCATGCTGTGTAAGCTCTCCAACAAACATCGTAGCTCAGGAAGACCCTGGGCCACCTAAGCAAAACTTCTTCCTTTTGCTTTCTTCCTGTTTAAGCTCTACTTTCTGATTTGGCTCTTTAGTATTTTGCTTTGCCATTAATTGCAGGGGGTTTGTGTTTTCCTGTTTGCCTTTCTAAGATCTGCAGCTGTTACTGGTGAAAAGAGAGGTTATGAGTATGCATCTTTATCAAAGTTAACACAGAACAGTTTGTGTAGACTTCAGAGCAGAGTATTTTCCTGCTGGAGGTCCAAGCTGGTGATTTCTTAGTGGACTCATCTTTTCTTAGTTCTGAAGAGGATGGTCTGGATCTATTATCCCTTCAAACCTATGACTGGTTTTTATCTCTGGACAGGACCAAGCTGGTGCGAATGCACCTTAAAGCAGAGAACGGCAGGTGAGAGTCCCTGGACAACAGCCGGTCGCTGCGGTGGAGCTGCCTCTCCTGCTGTGGTACCAAAGGTGTGGCTGGGGGCAAGAGGGGCAGCTGAGGCACATGTCCAGCAATAGTTGTAGGTAACAGAGTAAGTTTAAACAACTCTAACAAAAGCTTGACTTTCTGCCTTCAGACTTCTTACTTATTATTAGAAGTGTAGCAGAGGCTCTAACATACCCTTTCCTTAGTTACAGTCCAAAAATAACTTTTTTCTCTTGAATTTAAATGTGGTGTACATGTTTAAGTAACTTTGTTGTTCGTTTCTGCCTGGTTTAGCAGATGCATTTGGACTAACTACTTCTGCAGAGTAATTCCTTCTTTAGCAGAGACTGCTCTGTATCCTCCTGTTTCTTGTAAGTAATATTTTTACATAATTTTTGACTGGTGGGGTCAGGTCATATTTTTTAAATAAGCAGCAAGAAAGGTCAATAATGAATCCTCCCTCCCCTTTATTCCGGTTTGAGAATGATGAAATTCAAATACAGCTAAAGCCACACAAAGATTTCTGTACAAATATGACGGTACGTAACTGTCCCCTGGGCAGGAGGAGATGCAGTGCATGTGTATCCTTGTAGTATGTGACTTGGGAAGGAAAAGGAAGAGTAAAGAAAGGTTTGTTAGAAAAACTGACTTACATGCAGGGTACATTTTGGGGGTTATTACTAAGAAAACCTTATTTGAATAGTTTGCCGTTTCAATATTTAATAAGTAATCTAACACCTGGACTCTGGTTTTCCAGGAACTGGTCTTCAGCTCTTTCTGATAGCAATGCTAAACCAAGGTCAGAACTTATTGCACAGTAAAGAGAGGTAACAAACACTTTTGGGTTTCACTGCTCACGGATGTCTCTGTTGCTTACAGTGTGCAGCACGCTCCTGCAACTGCCTGATCCAGCCTGGAATCCCCACGTGCTATGTGTTGTATGAACATGTGGTGAGAGACAGTTCCTGGCCTGAAACATTTATGATCTAAATACATGTGGCAGGTGAGAAGCGGATAGCAGAGAAATTTCTTTTATTATAAATGGACATCTGAATTAGTGAGAGGGGGAAGTGACTCAGCCATAGGCAGGAATTTTGCCCACTCCATGTGGTCATGGAGCCTCTGCTCACAGGTCATGCTGTTCTCTCCAGCTCTGTATTTCATGGCTGTAAAAGTAACCATTTAAGTATGATTTTCTGAACAGAAGAAAAATATTAAAAGCAAAAAAAAGCCATCTCACATAAGAACAGTAGTCCATTTCTGTACCACGAGCGATGACTGTTCTTGTTCCAGTAAAAGCCAGACCTCCTCATAACATACCTTATAACCTGTTAATTATAATTTCCTTCTCTAACATTTGGATCACACTACTAAATATTTTTAAATATCTATATATGTGTTTTTTAAGCTGCTGGGTTTGGGTTACACCTTTTCCATATGCCCAGCCCACACAATCCCATCAACACTTTCACACACCAGTCAAACACTCTATATTTGTGTGAAACTCACTGAAGGAAAAAAATTCCTATTACTACTACTACTAATACAAATTCGTTTCTCACAACTATTAGTATTTTCCTGAGTGCTGCTGAATGAATTTACTGCAATTGAATGCCTAACTTTTTGTTGCATTTATTCAATGAAGATTTTTTTATTTATATTCATAATTACTCCAGTCGCATCACCACATGCCTTATTTTTTCCTTTTTGCTTGACAAAGCTCCCTTCACAAAACTTAATCACTTTCTGTATGAACAATCCCCAAATACATTTTATTTTCTGTTGTTACTGGGAATCATGTTCTGAAAGTTGATATACATTGCAGCAGCAGGTGTTAAGACAGGCAAGTAGGGAACAAAAGCTCTTAGTGCATGAAAAAGTCTAATAATAGACAATTTGTTCACCTGGCACTGGCTGCATAAGCATTTGAGATGAGCTCATTGTTATTTGGTGATGAGCTTTCCGCTGGTCGTATGGATGAAAATATGGAAAATCCAGGTTGTGGAAACAAAGGTTTGCTAATATTAGAACAACATTAAATGGTGCATGATAGAGCTGGGGAGGTTGCAGGGTGAGCTGCGGGGTTTAAAGCAGTGAAACACTTCCATAACTAGGAAAGCAATCAATAAAGACACAGTTGTGTATATTCTTGCAATAAAATTACATGTGTAAACATTTTCAATAACTCTACAACTGGGCAAGCTGTTCAGAGCAGGTTTACACTCAGAAGTGTAGTTCAAGCTTTTTCCAGGCTCATTGAAAATGTGGCCATTAGTTAGGGAAGCTCACCATGAAAAGCAGAGATAAGCAATCTGGTCAAAATTGAATCATCAATCCGTAAAGGCAATTCTCCACAGCGGTCTTGCTGGAGCTGCCGGAGCCATGCGGCAGTGCTGGGAGCACTGCTACATCCCACTAGAGTCCCAGGCATGAGATATGCAGGGGTTTGTGTCCACACCCAGAGCAGTTGGTGTGAGGAAGAGGACAGTGATTCCTAGGAGCACTTTGAACATTTCTGTGTGTTGCTGGTGTTGCGAGCATTTGGGAAGCCTCAAGGAGGGGAAGCATGCCTGCTGTGCGGGAACCTGAAGGAGAGCAGGGATGGAGTCTGTGCTTGGCTGTGGTTCCACCCCCACCCCCAGAAGACACAGGGGAAGCAGTGCTTCTATTAGAAGGGCAGCACCACAGCTTGAACCACCTTCTCCTTAGCATGTACCCTGCCCCTACAGAAAGAGCCATATCTGCTCCCCCAGGACAGGCAGAAAAACAGGCATCCTTAACCCTGAGGTTAATGTGTTTTCATGTGCTAACCTTCTAAAACTGAGGAAATCTCATTAATTATAACATACAGTTAATTGTCATGATTTTGCTTTTGGAGAGCAAAAATCTATCTGATCTTTTGGATTTTCTTTGATTTCCGTAGGAAATGGCACAGGAATCTGTTCCTATTTACTCCTCTAAGCCATGCACACAGTTGTTTGCCTGGGTCCCCGGGAGATCAAGGATGAGGAGACTAGCAACGTCATTGGATCTCTTTCCTTAGGCAGGCTGTGGAGATAAACCCAGCAGCTACAAACACAACTGGTGAGGTCCCTTATGGCTTCAGTTCTAGTAAAACTTCACTTCATGAAGTTGGTTGACCTTCTAGTTCAGTTGTTAATCAAAAGTCTTAGTTCCTTAAGATTATGGTTGCAGTTTTCAGGAAACAGTAGTCTTACAGCCTTCACAATTGCCATGAGTGCCCACCACCATGCAGTGCATTGAACTCACTTTCCCAACCATAACTATTAGGGCATGTTTTGGGCCAAAAGCCACCTCCCTATTAAGCTTAAACTATAGTGGATTGACAGTTGTATTGCTGCCAAGCAGGACTTATTTCACACCAGTGCAATTCATCAGCATCAGATCTGGTATTACAAACATTTATAGCAGTTAAGCTCATCCAGCAATAGGTCAACATAACCCTATACCGCTTTCCCCAAAAGAACCTAATTAGAATACTGGATACTGATGAATTTAACAAAAGTAGGCAATGGTTTAAAAAAAATAATATAACTGCTTAATACCTCACAGTTCAAATAGTAAATATGCTGGAGCAGTTTGTAAACATTTATTAATCAGTTCATGTGTTGGTTGACCAGAGCAGTTGTGCAGTGATGGCCTTTGTGCAACTGTGCAGGTCTGTTTGGCCCATGTATCATTGAAAAATTGAGGATCAAAAAGTTAGCTTCTTCATATCTGTTGGTTTTGTTCTCTATTATTTTTTTTTCTTTTGAAATGTCAGCTGGAATTTAGCATGTAAGTGTTTTGGTATCTAAAGGGAGGCCACAATACTGAGCACGGATCAGATTGCTTTCCTTGCAAAACTCCCCCCTTTGCATTCCAGCCTGACAAAGTTTTGTTGCAGTTACTCAGTACATAGATAATTAAATGCTTTAAATACTAATTGAAACAGATGATGTTTAACTGTTGGCCTATGCTGTTTATTTATGATGGAAGACAGCAGCAAAGCAGAATCATCTATTATCATTATCAGCAGTGTTTCTTTTCTTCTCTTTTTATCCAAACAATACATATGTCCAGGCACTGACTTGGTTCTTGCAAACAGCCTTGTTTCCAACAGAATCTCTTCCTCCACCTTTCTACTGTCTTATCTTTCAATTCACCCTGAATCTACCTTAAAACAATGCATTCCAGGTTCCCTGTGGTTTTTTTTTTACACTTGAAACCTCATACTTGAATTTTTTCAGGCTAGAATGCTTGCAGCCCCTTTCTCTGTATGCAGAGGTGCGTTCCCATTAATCAAAGGAAAAGCTGAGTAAAGTAGTACAATCCACATCCTCATTTGGAAAATTAAAAGGCAGTACCATTATTAAAAGGCAGTTCTGCTAAATGTTTTCTGATGGAGGGAGAATTGGGACACACTACATTGTCCAGTGACTTTGCCAAAAATATGACACCAAGAGACACAAAAAATGAATGTATAAATAGTAATTGTTCTGAAAGGGATAGTCATAAATCACAAAGTGAGTTGCAGGACATTTCTTTCTCGGTGATACTTGAAAGGTGATCTACCTTGAATTAAAAGAAAATCAGATTTTCTCTTTCGGTTGAGTTGAAATGATACAGAAACTGGAAACCCAATTTCCCTGAAGCAGAATCCTATGCAAAATATGAAGCTCTTCAGTAAACATTATGCCAAGTTTTGCAAAGAGGAAGGGTTCGTTGAAGAGTGCAAACCAGCAATTTGTTGGAGTAAGAGGTTATTAATCATACAGCACTTAGGGTTAGCAATGCTCTGGCCTTGAATCAGTGACGCACTACAACATATTGAAACACTCCAATAAGAACAGATAAGTTGCTCTGTGAAGTTCTGCAAAAGATCTTGAAAGACCTTTTCCCCCTTGTAAAACAGCCTGTGTTATAATGAAAAGAATTCTATTATTTGTTGTGATCATTTATCAGCAGAATTTGACCTGTCTCATGTTGTCTGTGTAGATATTTTTCCCAGCATTCACCTACTGTGCTTTTGGGAGGAGAAATTACCTGCAGACCACCTCTTTTTTTTTTTCCTGAACAGCATCTGCATTGGTATGTGCATAACCTGGGAAGAAGAACTGCTGAAAAGCTGGGATCTGAGAAGTTTGCAGGATGGCTGAGCACCAGACCCTGTCAAAAGTCCTTTTTTCCTAACAGCTGGGTCCTGTGGACGTGCCCCTGGTGACCTAACTGTCTTAGTTATTAGACCAGCTACAGCATTTATAGGGCACTTGAAAGCGTGGGTCCTCTGTATTTCCAGAAATCCTCTAGTCACCTCCTCTTCCAGGGGTCTCTCCACGACCAAGTTTCTGCTGTGCCTATAAGCAGTAGTGTGTAGGTTGGCATCACTAGCTGTAACTTGCTGTAATTGCATTTGAAAGTAGACCCTTGATAAGATTTGGAAATGGGGACCGGCTCAGTTATGCAGCTATGTGACCTTATTTTATTTGCTTTGGTTTCACAGTCTGACTCTTGTCCTGCTTGTCGTTTGTCACACTCCTTTGTGCTCTGGTTTAGATCAAATTTGCTCTTCTATGCTTTCTGTTCGTATAGCTTAGGATATAGGGACAGCCCAGGAAAAAAGCCTCTGGCCTGAAAAAACACAAATTTGTTTGGAGAAAGGCAGTTTTGGAAAGGCAGGGGAAGAATAGACTTGACAGTCATGAGGAGGCTAAGAGTGAAGGGGATGTGACTAGGACTTGGTGCATCTCACCAGCCCTTTCGATGGGTTGCAAGGAAAACCCAGATATTTTTAAGCACGAGCATTAGCCATCAGCTGCTAGCCCACATAAAGGCTATTTGAAGACTACTGTATTTTTGGTATTCCTATAAATTTGTAGTGATCAGATGATAGCTTCTTTCCTTGTTTTCAAGTATTATTCTGGAATAGCTGTGTGTCTTTTTTGCACTGGGTACTTGAACCCCAGCTACATGATGTTGTGATCACAGTTGTGATGCCCAGGCAGCCTTGACATTCACAGCTATTGATGCACTTTCTGATTTCATAAGTCATTCTCATTGGATGCAGAGATTTCCTCAGTAGCAGCAAAGAAGCTAATCTGGTTGCCAGACTGACCGATGCAAGGCAGAGATTTCTGAAGCTCAGTAGCAGGAGTTGAAACAGTTGGTAATTTAGGAGTTAGCTGTGTATGTTTCTTTAGTATAGCCTGCAGGTCAGCCATTATCTGCTAGTAAATAGGTAATAAATAACCACTAACAGTGTCAACTTCCTCCTGATTATTCTCTCATGCTATATTCTAAGTCTATTTGTGCCACAGGAAAAATTACCTGGTTGGAAAGGTGCGAACCCCAGCCAGTTCTCCCTGCTGTGTGGAATTCATGCCTCGGGCTGTCCTCGATAACCGCAGGACTGCAGGTAAATCACCGCATCTGTAAGGGAACTTCCAGCCAACTTTGCTGTGTCTCTTATCTCGTGCGTGCGTATCTGTGTGATCTGTGTGGCCGACCTGGACCTCGGCCAGGGATCATTCTCCAGCTGAGAATTTGGCTTTCCAGTAGCAGTCTAGTCTTTTTACAAGAGCAAGCAGTCACGTACGATTGTCTTTTTTCTCATTCTTTCCCCTGTATTTAATTTGGTTTATCCACCTTGCTAAAACAGGCTAAAAGGTATCTGTCAGAAGATTGATGCAATAAATTTTATGCTATATCTCCAGTAAGTGAAGTATTTTCTGCCCATTATTCATCCAGCTCCTGGATTTGGACAGAAGGTTTGTATTAATAAAATATACACTAATATCAAAACATTTTTTCAAGCCAAATCTATTAATTACTTTTCCATTATCTGCCTGGCTCCACACACGAATAAATGAAAAGAAGCAGAGAAGACGGAGACATGACACAATCTGTTATGTAAATCACCCTGTACATCCCAAACCCTCTTCTGGGCCAGTGGTAGCTAATCAATGACAGGTCATCCAACAGTTCTTTAAGTTTTTAAATTGATATAAAATCAATGCAATAATATTACTTGAATTAATAATGAGTGACTCATGACTTATATCAACCTGTTTATTTTTGGCAAAAGGGACCAAAACTCGTGGCCACTTTCAGGCTCTGTGCTCAGAAAGTTGTGTTTTTTCCTGCATGTGGATAAATGCTGAATCCTTCCTTAATAGCTGGGAAAGATTCAACGCTGCATTGCTTCACTGCACAGTCTGTTTCCTCACCCAAAGGCATGAGCCATTTTGTGCCCTCACACTGTGGCTGTGGAAGGTATCAAAGATCCCAGTTTGCTCTGGGACATACCAGTGACATTAAACCCTCTTGTATTTGCCAGCCTCAGGATTTGACTAACTGGGTTTTGGTAAACTAACTGACTTTGAGTACAATGAGTTTTCAGAGGCATGAATGCAGATTTGGAAAACTCACTGACATCATGGGTCCTTGCTAAAGATGCATTTCCCCTTTGCTGGTGGAAGACAGCTCCATAAATGTGTGCTCTTAATGCCTCTTAGGTCCAGAATATGTTCTCTCCATGTCCACTGAAGCCTTCATGTTTCCTCCTCATTACATTAACGGGTGGCCATGTGCTGTGTACTCTGCTTGCCTCCACTTGAATTTTGCGTTGAGCTTTCAATTAGCAAGATTCAAACTGATTATTCTGGCAGCATTTTCCCCTCCAGAAATCCAACTCTTACTGCACATCAATTTTTAAAAAGCTATTATTGATACTTCAGGAATTGTCAGGGATCTGCTCTGATGTGCCTAAGGACAAAGGGAGAAACTCACCTGGCATTAGGATAAAACTGCTTTCTGCACCCATTGAGTTGCATGCACAGGGGATGGCAGGCTCCTCCTGGAAGACCTGTCTTTGCAGTCCCTAAGCAGAGACCAGGAGTTTGATGAGAGACCGGTAGCATAAGACTCTATTCAAGCACGGGTTATTTTGGTGACAGTTTTTTTAAAATGCATGAATATGAGGTGGGCTCTCACATCCCCAACTTTGAATCACTTGAAGTTTGCCAGCCCTCATGCCTTTCATTAGTCAAGGATATTTACTTCATTTTCCACCCATTTTTCTTCCTTTTTTCGCCTCAGCTTTGCTGCCTTCAAGGAAACAATATGTTGTAGAGAGGCTGTTTTGCCCTTAGAAAGCATTCGGCTGGTTATTTATCTCTGGTGACGTAGCCTGAAACTCAGCCACTACCTATCGGTAATCCAACCTATTTTTCCTAAGCAAATTTAACCCTTTATTTGTCAAAGGAATTATCTCTTCTCTGCAATGTTGTCGATCATACTGAAATTTCCTCCTCTGAGTCCCAGCATGCAGATACAAGCCTGCTGCCTCAGTGGTGCAGTCTGAAAGACACGCAGCCAATTCAGCCCTACTTTCTCCTGAAAGGAGTTCAGCTAAGCTTTCTGACCACAACTATCTAAAAATGTTTGGAGCTTTTTTATTCACTATACATCATTTTGATTAATGCCCTCATTACTCCAAGCTGTTACTGTACACGTATGTATTGGTTTTTTGCAGTGGTTATGCTGTTACTGTTTTGTTACTGATACAGCAATATTGCAAATGCTGGCATTATTCACAGAAAGGCAGTTGCCCTGTGTTAATCTTTGAGCAGACCAAACCTCATCTGTTGAGACTACTCACAGGGAGTGAAGTCCTGAAATAGGTTTTGGGACTCAGGAAATCGTTCATATGCAAGACTTGTATTTTTCTTTTCAGATATATGAGAAATAATCAGGTAAAGTTAAACCAGCTTAAAGATGGTTAAAGAAGTGCTGAAGCTGGAAGACTGTGTGGGCTTGTGGGTGTGTCCTCATGCCTCTCCAACTTTTATGAGACCACTCTCCATCGTTCTGAGTGAGTTGCAAGTGCCTGAATCGCAGCTTGGTGCTGCAGGACTGGGCTTACTCCCGTTAAAAGTCCCTGACTGGAGAAGGGCGAGAGCTGCCAACAGCACATTTTGCGGACACCCTCTGGCTCCAGAGCCTGTCCCCAGCCCCATTGGTGTGAAACAGCCCAAATATTACTGACCCTTCCAGGCATGATGTAAAAAAACATCTGTATGCAACAGCTTTGGAGGAGGCCTGATGGCATGGGATTTGGAGCTGGGTGGAAGGGGCTGTATTCTGCCACTTGATTTATTGGCTGGTCAGATTAATTTGCTTTGTTGTGTAGGAGGATCATTATGTTGCCAGGTGTTTATTCCAATTTGACTGTGAATCTAGCTAATTGCCAGGGCACCTAGAGCTTGTGAATAACCTTTTATGAAAACAAAACAAAAACTTAATCTAAATGTACAAAACAACATGAAGCATCTTACTAAACAACTCTTTAGCTATTAATTGGGAGCCACAAAGTGGAACAAGAATTTAGAACAGGCTGAGGGTGTGGACCCAGCAGCACATCCATCCTGCAGCAGGGCTTTTGCCCTGGATGCACAGGTAGGACTTGTCTCAGGGCTGTACCCACAGAGGACGCGCAGCTTTGGTAGTCTTGTCTCTGCATGAGTACGCGGCAGCCCAAGACCAGGGAGCCCCCTCCCTTTCCTTTGCTTCCCAAAGGAGGAGGTCAGTAATTCACCTGGCAGTGCTGGGAGAGCAGCAAAGCCAGCAGCAGCTGGCGGGATGGGCTCACTCCCCAGGTCCTGCTGCCCATCCAGCATTAGCACAAGCCCTGCGCGGCCCGGCAGGGAGGGCCCAGGCCTGGGATGCCGGGATCCCAGATTTTGTCACTGGATATTCCAACACCTGGTCTACCTGGCCTTGTTCAGCATCTCCTCCTCATCCATCTGCTCTCCCTGGGTGGAGTGGGAAACACTTCTGATGGCCAGCACAAAGAAAGCTTTGCATCACCTGATGCATCATCCACCTGAGGACCCGCTTGCTCATCCATTTGAAGCACGTTGTGGCAGGACTTATAATTTTATTTATTTTTACTGTTATTCTTACAGTTTACAGGTGGTGTCTTTTTTTCTTCTTACATTGCTAGTGCAATTGTTAAATGTTTGAAAGCTGCTGGGCACATCTGAGGGTTATGTCCTACTCAGTCTCTTAAGAAATGATAACTTTCCTCCAGCTTTTTAGCATTGATGCAATAAATTATTAACCCGCCATAGAATTTAATTGCACAGTTAAATACATCATTTACAAGGCTTTTAGCATGCCCTGCTAAATTCTCCAGTTTTTCATCTAATCTCTGTAGGCCATCGTTACATTTTCAGAGACCTATATGGGTTTCATTCCTGTTAAACATATCGGTAAATCACAGCAGGGAGAAAAACCTGACAAGTTTCTCTAGAAATTTTCGCCGCAGCCTGAGCTCCTAACCTTGCGGCTTCGCGTTCAATAGGTCAGCTGAGACGCCATTTGTCACTGCTATTTAATTGCCGTGGAACCTCTAATCCAGGCCACAAATTCCTCCCTGCCCGTACTACTTTTTACTTCAGAATGCGTATCTAATAGCAACCAAGGACTTTTCCTATTTTCTCACTTGGAATCTGTTTTGGGAGCTTGGAATTGCTATCTAACGGAATCAGTAACATCTGTGACTGCGGGGCAGCTTGAGTGGGAATAGTTAGAGGGTTAGACAGATTTCCTGCATTTTAAGGCTCTTTTCCTCTGAAGAGACTACTTTGGGACAATCCAATTGCATTTAATGCTGCTTCTTTCCTTTTTATTTTTTCCTGTTGTTGTTGTTTAACCCCATCTTTTCTCCCCTGTTCCTTCTCTCTCCCCTCCCTCCAAGTTGCTTAGGTTTAAGAAGCAAAAATTATTTTAAGGAACCACGCCAGCATTTTGAAAAGTTTCAGTTTCAAATACATGAAAAGGAAAAGTCTGAAGGGATTCCTAGAACTGTATTGCAGCTTGCAGGTATGGCTTTGATTTTCCTTTTGGCAGGCTTTCGCCATTCACTCTTTCATTGCCCTTCCAAGAAACGCTACTGGGTGCCTAAAGACCAGTACGCTTCTTACACTTGGCAGGAGAAGATAACAGTAATGCTACAGTTTGTGCTTTGAAAGATTAAAGGCAACATTTATTCCTTACAGTACTTTCAAACTTCCTCAAGTTAATTTAAAATCCATTTTAGAGAATGTTTAACTACTAATACTGGATTTATTTTATTTTTTTTTAATTCTGCACACACCATACCTGTTATTTAAACCAAATAAGAGGTGGATTAAAGTCAGCGCGATTCTTTAAAGTGCATTAACTGCTTTGAGCAGTTCTTTTTTTCTCTTGGAAGGAATACCCTGTGCCTCCATGACTGGTTTCTTTATGATATCTCTGTAAAAGTTCTGGCAAGAAGTGACCATACTTTGAGAGCAAATTTCCATTTTTCAGAAACTTTTTCTCCTCCCTCCCCTTTTTGTGGTAGCCAACCTCATTTTTAGTCAAGTAGATGACAAGTGTCCCTTCCCTGCCTTGTGGGGTGGCTGATAAATTATTCATACGGCTAATGAGGATTTTGAATTTTCAGGCAAACTGTGATGGCATTTTTAAAGGCTTGCATCACTTCTGCAACATTTCTCCCACACCTGCATGCTTCAGGCAATCAGGTGTTTAAATTACCAATGCAGAGCTTTGCCCCTTCTCCACCTGCAATTGCTTTGCTCAACAAGGGAGTCTTGTGGCTATTTCATCTGTTTGAGGATTTTTCTGTGCTAATTAGCATGAGGGGAAAGGGGAATCCAAGAGGGCTGTGTTAATTAGTAAAAGGCATCACATACCTTGCCTTATATTAATTTTGAAATGACAAGACACATGTGCACTTTTAGTGGCACTTGAATGTATGTTAGCATTTAAGGTCCTTTCATGTTTTTTTCCTTCCTATGGATTGATCTTACTTTAGTGGGAACATATCGGGAAAAAAAATCTCAAAGTAAGGAAGCTCCTGCTGAAGCAAAGAGCTACATGATGTGAAAGGGTTAATTATGTTTATATTATATGTTCTGTGAAAAAACTAA
Source organism: Falco cherrug (assembly GCF_023634085.1). Taxonomy (NCBI): domain Eukaryota; kingdom Metazoa; phylum Chordata; class Aves; order Falconiformes; family Falconidae; genus Falco; species Falco cherrug. The sequence continues at coordinate 31,402,541 of NC_073708.1, read as the reverse complement.
GCCCCCCAGCTAGTAGGGGAAGAAAGGTCACTGGAACTGAAGAAATAACTGACTCAGTGTCTTAATTCTGAAGGAAATGAGCCCTTTGGAGATGAGATGGATTTTTTGATCTAGATCAGTGAAAGGCATGCAACTATGAAAATAAGCTTTTCCTGTTATGTTGGAGAATAAAGCAGTGAATTAGGACTGGGGATTGAAAGGCAAAATAAATTAATTTTCATTTAGTTTTGTTTTTACCTTTTAATGCTCCACAAGTGATGGGCAATGCTGGATCATTGTCCCAGACTACCATCCACACCATCCTTAAGAAAACTTTGAGAATGAAGGATTAACAATAAATGAAATTCTCCTTGTATGTGGCAGCCAGCCTTCCATGTCTGGGCTGTAAATAGCCTTACCATCACTGGTCTACCAGATGGCACTTGGTTCTGAGGTTCTTGCATCTCCTCTTGTACCCACCGCACATGAATGTTTGAACATGAAGGAGATGGTGGAAGGCCTACTGTCTGAAAAGTCCTGTACAGGGAATTGTGTATGTATGTATTGCACTTTGTATATGGACCTGAGCTGATGTTTGAGCCCAAACGTGCCTTCAGCCTACCCTTTGTGGAGCTAAATTTGCAGTGGCTTTTGCTGAACGTGAAGATTAGAGCTTGTATCACTGCTGGTTCACACCTTGGTGAACATCCTAGACAGGCTGGCCCACTTCACCTCCCTAGGGCACTTCTGTCTTTCCTGCTTGCCCTTACAGGTATGTTTCAAGAGTACAAAATCCTTCCCATATATCACTTGCCACAAGGAAAAGTCTGACCTATGGGCGGCATGCAGCAGGGATGCTTATGCAACAGTTTGGGCTTCTACAGCTGAATTATAGATGGCAAATCGAGTTTGGATATAAACAGCAAAAAAATATCTTAAACTTAGCTTATTCTTTTACTAGGCATCATAGAGTTACTGTTAACATAGTCTTTGTAGTCATGGGTGGGTACACAAGAATTCATGTGTGGTGGTAGCCAGTCTTTGCCATAGGTTGTTTTGGTGAACCATAGGTTGTTTTGGTGAAGGCCATGGTAGCTCTTGTGGGGCTGCCAAGGGTTTAGAAATGTGCTGAGGAATCTAAATCCTTGTAGAAACTGCAATGGCGTTGTAAAGTATGAACCCTGTAAATCTTTCCAGATTATTGGTCACCTGAAACAAATATACTTGAGAGCTTTGGTGCATATGCCAGTCATTCTTGGGCAATAGTTTTGTTCTGAAAGAATGCCCGTTGAGCAACTACAGCTACTTCACATCACAGCAGTAGGCACAGAGCACGTGTAGTGCTATGCTTACAACAAAAAGTGACCATTTTGAAAAAGCAGATCACTGTGAAAGTTGATCAGAAATGCAACAGAGGATTGTTTTTAATGGCTTTGGGGGGAATATTAAGATTTATTCCTGTAAAGACTTACTCAGCATGTTGCACAAACTCCTCTTAGCGCACTAATAAGTCAATGTGTTACTGAATGCTTAGCCATTATAATTACAGCCACATGTTGTCCTTTTTACAAATAGGTCTGGCTTAATTGCATCATTTTTCAGCAGGATTTATGTGGTCCTGTTTAATCTAAAATTAGTACATGCACAAATGAAGTGCAAACTATTTTCCATCACTGAACTGTGAAATGTTCTCCAGAATAGAGATATACCAACGTGTTCCTAAAAAGATGCAATAAGCAGTCAGGCAACTTTGTGATTTGTGTGCGTGTCTGCACCTATACAATTTTGCTAAAAGTAAGAAAAAACATACTAAAACATACATTAACTGCAAAATGAACAAAAAAGTCAGTTAAATGATCTAAATCAAGCCGTCTTTTGATTATCACCTGTAAAACAAAGGATGGAGGAAATCATAAATCCATCTTGATATTGCTAGCTTTCAGCATTTATTAAATACAGTAAGAGCTAATGCATTTTATATATTACATCAATCTATCGCATGTAAATATATCACATTTATAAGATGCTCTATAGGCCAAGATTGTGTTGGCCTAACTTCTAAGTTACTGTGACTAATATTCCATATTACCTACGTAGCTTTGAGGGCCTAAGGATATGTGTAGGACATAGGGGTTTATGGGTTACCTAAACCTAGGTCAGGTACAGGAATTGCAACACCTACATACTGATTTGAAGTTTGGAACATGTATGATTTCCCAGGGGTGTTGGAACTTAGACATTATAATAGAAATGCATGACCAAATCCCAATTAGACCCAAAAGCCTAATGCTGGAAGCAGATGAAATCCTCTTTCAATCTGTATCTGATAGGGAAAACTGACTTCAGTAGAGTGGAGATCTTGCCATCCAGACGGGAGATTTCCTTACTGTTGGGGGGGGGATTCTTCTGATTTTTAGTGGGTAAATCAGAAAGCCAAGAAAGGTCCACACACTTCTTAAGACTAATATATAAGTGCAAAGGCTTGTTCTAGCTCTAAACATGGCAGCTTCTCTATCATATTTTTTTTTCTGGTATCATCTTGGTGAAAATGTGTAGCTGCAATGTAGATAAATGCAACTTTTGAAAGCTACTCAGTTCTCTGTGATACATAAATTGGATAGACGGTAAGAGAAAGGCTCTATTAGTAAAAATGTATGAATATTGAAAAGAGTCCTTTTGGATGTTCCTGATTTTTATGGTGTCAAGGTATTTTTCTTTCGTATGTCTTGATGGACCAAAATTCCAAAGGTTTACTCGAAGCAAGGTGCCTAGTGACCTGAACAGTATGATTTTAGCCATGACAAATGATCATCGCTGTGGGTATGAATAGGTTAACATACTTACAAACAGTACCTTGCAGGTCACTTCCATTTCTCTCTGCTTCAGCATGTCACCACAGTAATTCACACTCTGAAACCTTAAGGCTGTATCTGGTAACACGCTGCAAGCAGAAGCTTCAGCTGAGCTGTCTGTTAAATAGTGCCAGTCCTGAATGAGCACAGTGATCCTTGGTGGTTCTCACCCTCCATGAGACACCTGTCTGTTACTCTGTTTGGCTTAAAGTGACATTTATGGTGGTGTGCATTATCCCAAAAGCTGGAAGATCTGATAAACCAGTAGTGGTCGGCTAGACTCATCGCTCCTGGCAGCCCTCTACTCTAGATCCTTTGAGATGACAGCGAAGATTTGCCTGAAACAGGGCCCATGGTTTCTCCAGTGCTTCATGATTGTGCTGATGTTTGAACCAAGGTACCAACCTTGACATCTCCCTGCTGTCTTCTGCACATTCACAACTTCTGCTTTTCCTGAGAATGTTTATTTTGTAAATTAAAGGCAAGTGCCCAAGCTGAGGGATTTGCTAACATTTGTAAATTGTTTTTGTACCATTTACCTGGTATTTCTCCCACAGGCTTTTCCAAGTGTACTTTTATGAAAGCATTGAAGCACCATTAGCTTCACTTGATAAGAGCAAGTGTGATGCAGGAGTAGAATGCAGGTCCAAGAGTCACACTTGGAAAAACTGTATGTGAGAAAAGGAGACACTGTGGAATTACAAAGAACACTTTCCTAAAAAGGTGTGAAATCTTCCGTGGATGTCACACCACTCTGAGGGAATCAGGCTTGACATAAAGTCCTTCCTGTTGCAAATGAGTTTTGGACCATTTTGGCTTCCTGTGCAGGACATACAAATCTTGCAGAGAGCAGGGAACTGTCCTTGAAGCATAGAGCTTGGGTCTTGTAAAATAATGGTCTACTAAACAAAAGCAAGGGTAGAAGGATGCTCTGCCATCTACTATGTAAGCTAGTAATTTATGAGGTTCTGTGATTTTTGGTTACTACCACAACTGAATAAGCTTTTTTTTTTTTGGTGCTGTATATATGGGTTTGAACATCTCCAGGTAAACAGCTTACAACTCCTCTGATTCTGTTGTTTCTCTGTAGCATGTTCCTCTCTGCACAGCGTGACCTTAGCCTGTCTGCATGCCAGGGGAGCGATCTCCATCTGTTGAACACTTGTCAGATGAACTCCTGACCTACAGTGATCTAACACTCTGCAACACCTGCAAGCTGCTCAACCATGGCCACCGGGCCACTGAGTGACATGGAGCAAGATGCACCCGCAACAGCTTGGAAGAAACTGGGTCACTTTTTTATAGGCTTTAAAATATAATACAAATCAAAACTCCTGATAGCGGTAAAGCTGGAAGCAATTTCAAGCCTTTCTTAAGCAGAAAGGCTGCTCTTGACTGTTAATTCCCAGAAAGGAACGCTGAAACACTAACCTGTCATCCACTGACCACTTCAACGATGTTAATGGAGGCACCTGGACTCGAAAGATAGATGCTCTGCTTGGTTTTCTCAGGCTGGATATTCTGGTATTTCTGGTGTATCTTGAATATATAGAAGCAGCAAAACTTGTCTCAGGGAACAGAGGCATCAGCACAGCGAGGGGACAGATGGTGTATGTTACCGAGACCAAACTACAGTTCGATGTTCCCAAAGAGAGCGATTCCTGCAAGGTAGGAGCAGTTTTAAATGAGCCAGTGAGACAGAAAGTTAGAAAACAAATGCTTCGGATGTGGGTTTGTTCTGATGCCGAGGGATGGGGTGGTCCTCTGCCCTGCCAAGATGCTGAGGGCAGTGCCTGGGCGTGGGAAATCGGTTGTTTGTTGTCTGGAGGGCTCAGCTCCGGCAGACTTGAGAGGAGCCAGTGGAGAGATCATCACCTGCTTTGAAGACTTAGTAAGTCATTTTAAACCGAAGTGCAAGTGTTGGTTTAGGTAAGTTCCATGTTTTCAATGGGGAAGGTCTTTTCCCAACATGCCCTCTGACGAATGACATTCCCTGAATTGTGAGAGTTCATAAACCTTTCAGAAAACTTCTGTTTGATATTCAGGCTTTATTACAGTACATTGATATGGTTTTATTTGCCATATAGTTGTTCCTAGTGTAATTGTTTTTGCAATTAGAAAAGAATATAGACTAAGTGATAGTTAGTTTTGTTTACTGTGTTGCAGAAGACTTACATTTATATTTTGCCTTCAAATTTTGCAATTTAAAAGAATTTTTAAAACTGTAGAATTTAGAGGGAGTGTTTCTTTATCACCAATTCCTGTAGGCTGTCTGCAGCTAGTCTTGGCTGCAGATGAACTTGAAAAGGATACTTATATGCTCCTGGAATATAAATTAATCCCTAACTTCTCTAAGTTGAATTCATGATACCCTTTTTTATCTTCTCAGAACAAGAGAAGACATCAGTTAAGTTGTCACAAATAGACCCTAAACTGTTGCGAAACAGCATCTGATATCCTAGATTAATCTGAAAGGTATGTTTTCAGATTTCAAAAACCTCTCCTTAACCTCCGTTCCACAAATAGCTTTACGCTGAGATGAAGTGTAGACAAATACACAATAGAATCTAAATATCAGTTTCTAATAGGAACTGCTGAGGGGTGTGTGCTATATCCTCTCATAGCAACCATAGGCCACATCTCAGATTTGGAGGCTGAATGGATCCTATTCAATCGTTTCCATGGTTGCACAGAGTTTCATGTACCCGATAACATTAATATTTCAGACCTTAATAGAATAACTTGTACAAAGGTAATTTTTTCCTCTTTATTTCCTACCTTAAATTATTACTGTGTAAATGATTGAATAAAGTTATAACATGAAAGTTATTACATTAAAACTTCAAATGTTGTTGAGATTGTTTAGCATGAGTTCAAGCTGACAGTACTTATGTAAGTGAAATTTCAGGTGCCTCTGGTTTGACATTGTAGAATTTGGCTGGTATAACAACAACGTTTATTTCTTTACTAGCTTGTTAGTACCATTTATCTTAACAAAAGCTTGACTGCCACTTCTTGTCTGGCAAAGTTAAGGATGCTGACAATAGCTGACCGTTTTTGGAAGATAGTGTGAGGCTGAGAACTTATAGGTGGGATGTCAGCTGCGGTAATGTGACATATTTTAAGCCCAGTTAAGTTACATTGGATCAGTGAAAAACTGTTTTTTAAGGGAGTGCCTCCTTTTGTGTTTTAATACTGATGAGTCGGAGATGATTATTGTCCTTGCCTTTGCTGTCACCTAGGGTTTTCAAAGGCTCATCTCTGCTGGAAGTTGTCCACTACGTCATTTTTTATGTCCTTCTGAAAAATTCAGCTGTTAAATGTGGTAGCTATTAGGATAACAGCGCTTCAGAACTACACCTTAGCCAACAGTTAAACTCCCTGATAAACATTGCTTTGCTTGGGCAGCTCCGGGAGACTGGGGCTTTCATACAACTTAAAACCGTAAGTGCTTAGGCTGTATGAATGATTCCTTTCAAAGTACCAATAACTTGTAGGTGCTGTCCTTCTGGGACCAGCCATGGCTGATTGAGGGGGTAGGATAACAGGGAAACCTTGCTATGGGGAAGCAGCATCGTGTAGCTGTCCGTTTGATTTACTGGAGAAAGAAATGTTCTGGCAGTCCCATTTGACATTTCAAGCCTCGGTGGGTATATCCAGCCCTAGTCAAGCATAGGGTATAAGTATCCATCTCAGTACCACAGAATAAAATATGCAGAGGTTTCAAAAGAGCTCTTCAGAAATACAACAGAGAGCTTAAAGAAATTGTCCAAATGTGTGTGACTTTGATATTTATAATGGTTAGTTGCTACTGAGATGTAATCAGCACTGAGTTTTGGCCTCTGCTTTATAACTGAAAGCCTGTGAGAGTGCATAGAGCACCCTAAACCTTCCAGTGATTTATCTGAAGTTTTTATTATCTGGCTCACAGATGTGTATTAAAGTACTGTTTACAAAGAAGATCTCAATGTGCAAAAAGGTTAAATTCTTAGCTTGTGTAAACTGTTGTTTTCCCACTGAAGTCAACAAAGTTGCCTTGTGATGTACCCCAGCAGAAGATCTGGTCTCTAACGAACATTCGATGTAGCGTTCTTGGCTGCGTCCATGAATATTTCAGAGTGTGCTGAAGCTGGGCTCTGAATGTATTCATTCATAGACCACTGTATAAATGATCAAAGGAGAGACTTCTTGATCTTGTATGTAATAAATCCTCTGCTTTCAGGTTTAGTGAACTGGAGACTATCATAGAAATACTTGTTCCTCACGTACAGATCAGGAAGCTGGAGTCAAGTATTACTCACACTGGAAAATGCATCTGGAAGCCCATGAACTGCTTGTCACATCTGACAGAGCAGACAGAAGCATCTCAGCCTTCATTTACTGTGGAGGTGTGCATCATGTCCTTGGAGACATTGCTTGTTGCTTGAGGTCAAATAGAGGCAGAGGAGAAAGGGGCATTTACCTGAATATCTGAAAAATGCAAGCAAAGGAAAGGCGACTGATTTGAAAACAACCAATATGTGTTGGGATAAGCTTATTTTTGGATTTCAAACCATGCATTATAGAAATATTGCCTAGATTTTTAACAAGGATTTTTTTAACAAGGATTTCTCTTAGTTTGCAATTCATCTAGGGTTTTTTTTTGCATCTTGCAGGTTTCTTTACAGAACAGTGGTAAATCCTTAGAAAAAAAATGATATGACAGTTTTTCTTGGGTTATGAAAGAAGTACAGAATGTCTTTTGCCGGCCATCCAAGCAGTTGTACTCACATAAGAACTGTCTTAAAGCAACATTTTCTAAGGTTGCTTACAATCTGAAGATATTAGAGAAACCTGTATAAGGAAGACTAACAATGAAAATAAAGATCAGAACTTTTTCACCCTTTCAAGGTTTCTTAAGGGGATGTTAATTCTTCAATAGTGTACAGCAGTGATTCATGGGACTGACAGTGCTCAAATCTGATCTCAGTCAAATAAACACTTTAAAATATTGTAGCAGGGGGATTTGCTTATCTCATGTACATCGCTGTGAATGTTCCCTATGGTACACTGGCTGAAATTTTTTAAAGAAAAACCATCTTCACCAAGGACTTCTGTGATGGATACCCTCCTTGCAAAGGGCAGAGAAACAGTGACAGGTGGAAAATACAGCCTGGTGAGGCAATATTTCCAAAGAGAAATACTTTTCTTTCAGGATAAAATATTTTAACTTCAAATATTAACTCCTTTCAATTCTTGCCGCCCCCCCCCCCCCCCCCCCCGTAGAAATGCTCACCTTACACTGACAACAGTACAGTCTGCCAGAAACTCTAAGCGTGTGCCTGAAGATAGACACCCACACACTTCCAAAGAATCTCTGTAGGACACTGATGCATAAACTTACTTTCATACTTCAGTTTGTATTTAGATAATATCTTGCCTCTCCTTCTCCTTCTGTTAGGGAGAGTTATCCAGAGCTGCTACTACTGTTTAAACACGAGTGATCAGAGTGGTCCACCACGAGATGCTTTAGCATTAGTTGAGATGTGATTTCTTTAAATGTGAAATAAAGCCCTTTGTGAATTGTTTCCTTTAGATGGCAAGCTAAGTTATATTGCCCTAGTTACAGGCCTGCCATCCAGGGTCAAAAGAAATATGTAGTATAAGGACTAACAGTGAAGACCCGGGGTATGGGTCTGCAATACCAGTACCAAAGCCCCGCATCGCCCAAGATGGATGACACTCCCATTCACTTAGAGATCACAGATAAAAAACAGTCGGTTTCAATTGGACAGCAGATATTGGCTGTTTGACATATATTCAGTGATTTTCTAGAAAAGTAGCAAGGTCTTGCCAGCTACACTTAGGCTGTACTGATTTATTGGCCCAGTGTTGCATTGCTGGGCATGAGTGGGGATCTTGCCATGGCTAAATGACATAAAAAGGAAACAGTGGTCCATCACAATCCTTGGCCATTATCAGCTATACAAAGTATGTAAGATTGCCTGCCTGTATTGAATTTATGTTATTTATTAAAAGTAGAGCTGGGGTAGTTTGCTAACATTTTTTTATTTTTTATTTTTTTTCCTGCTAGCTGGGTGATCATCAGAAGTAGCTATGGCCACTTCTGCACACAAACAAAATCACTTTTGTGAATTTTGAAAACCCCGTGGGTTGTCACCCCTGTGGAGGGTGTATGCATCTTTCCCATTCAGAATTCAAGTTGCCTGGATGAACAAGCGCAAGCTGGGATTTTTATCATTCGTGCCATGTCTTCCTACACTTAACTGACATAACTCATAAAAAACCAAGTACCAAAATATGCCAAATTAGTGATTGGATTGCTCTGTGCATCTATGCTAACCTGTGTATCACCCCTCTTTGTGCACTTATTTAAGAGGTTAACAGAGAGTCCTGCCCTTTTGAATGGGAATTTTGCCAGCAGCATCAACTGGGACAAGATTATTGACTGTCTGAGGCAAAGCTTAGAAGATAATTGTTGTGTTTAACTGTTAATTCTATAGCATTATCCCAGTAACTTGTTAGTGCATCTAAGAGTTGCTTGATGTCTATATATATACACACCCACACATGTGCACACACTTGCCTTTGGGAATTCACATGCTCCTGCTAATATGTATGCAAAAGATTCACTGGGCTTTCTTATTTGTAAACAGAAAATGTTTGGACTTACATCCTGATAAAGGGAGCTATTACAAACACAACATGAAGCTGCGTTTATATCTTATGTTCATCTTAGAAGCTTATCAGTTCAGCCTTGCGCACTTACAGCCACGGTTCAAGACGCTGAAGATGAAGAAATGCCAAAAGACAAAGTAATGTTGCATGTTGCTACCCCCTGCCCCCACTACAGGGATAGTTCACCCATTTGGAGAACTGTACACAGACCATTACATCCTTCACTCGGCAGGATCTGTATGATCTGAGAATTGCTACCTGCCACCCGACGTGTCTCATGCTGGGAGACAGGTCTATGAAATAACGGAGTCTGGCTGTCTGCAGTCAGGACTGCTGTACTATATCCAAAGCAAGCTTGCCAGTCAGCAAATGCTGCATTAATCTTTCAGGGAGTGTTTGTTTTGCTTGTTTTGCTAGGCTGAGTTTCAAGCAACTGATAATGTGTTCATGAGCAGTTCTTCTGTTGCAGTCCATTTTTCAAAAAGTGCGAAGACTGATGCTCCCAAGGTTGGGTGGAACATGGGTATGAAGGGTTATATACGATGTCACTTCAATGTGTGAGCTTACGGTGCTTTTGAGTACACGTTAATATATCTGTGCAGGTACATTTGGGACAGTGGAGTTATGGCTCTTTGAAGTCTGCTGAGTGTTTTTACAAATATGCCTTGGACATGGTCCTTCTCTGTTGGCACTAATTCTGCTAGTGGCGTTACCTCACTGCAAATGAGATGTGCATTTGTTTGCTTAGTAGTAGTCAAACCTTCAGACTGCTGAAGGATAAGGCAAAAACTTTATGGCTCACATGTATTTAAATATTGAAATACCTGAAATTTCAGGAGGCAAATGACAGTGTGTCTGGCTTGTTCCCACTTGTACCTGCAGTGCTGCTGCTCTGTCCAGCTGTATCACTGAAGTTACCGTTCTCACAGGCACTCAAGCCCCACCCTTCTAAGTATTTCTCATTTAGTTGCTCCAAGCAAAAATTTAGATACCAAAGTACCTTTTAGGAGGTGGAAAAATCAAGTGTGATTCTGGAGCTTCCTGTGTAGGGCCTTTAAATTAAGAGACATTTTTCTGTCTCTTCTTTTTGGTTTCTTGAAGATACTCTGTGTTATTTGTTGACTTGCAAAATAAAATCTAGCAACGTTTCTACAAGTCAAGAGAATTTTAGCATCCAGGGTGAGAGCAGAAGGATGTACTGTGATCTCGAGGCCTTTTAGCCTGTTTACATACTCTGAAAGAATGTGACTGGGCATTCAGTCTGTTAGTGATGCTGATCAATGATGATTTTTACAGTGTTGGGATAAGACAAATCCAGTGGATGTTCCATGTGCACATACTTCCTCTGGAAACTTTTGCTGAGAAGGGATCTTAAAATCTACTCTGCTAAGAGTACTCCAAAGGAAATACTACACTTTTAAGTGTATTTTTCATGGAAATACATATACCCTGCGTTTAAATTTAAGGTGGAAACGTACTCAGAGAAAGTTACACGTGGGGAGAAAAGGGGAATAGCTCAGTGCTCTTCTGTTTTCTGGCTTTAATTTTAAAGAAATTTTCCTCTCCTTTACTGTTAACTTAATCTTGCACCTTTTCCTAGTCACAATAAAGATGACTAAAAAGGTAGAAATGAAAAAAAAAAAAAAAGCCCCGAAATTCACCACTTTGGGGGCTGGGTTACGCACATTTTTTTGTTTCTTTTTGGTTTTGATGTTTTTACTCTAAAGGTCAAATCGCTTAGTTAATATACTGGTCTGGAAGGACCGCAGGCTCGTGCAGACCTGGCATGCAGCAAGCAGGCTGGCTAAATGGGGAAAGCTGGCACTCTTCCTCGCCTCCTGCAGACATAAGTGCCATGAGAATTCCCTCGATACGGGGAAGTGTTGTGGTATTAGACTCAGCATTTATTGGTGTGATAGCAGGATAGTTCTTCCAGGCTCGAATAAACATTATAAAACCTCGCTTCTCCAAATCCATTGCTTAAATTGGATGTAAGAGAGGGTTTGGCATCTTCTATTTTGCTGTGAATCTCTTTGTGAAGAGTAATGCAAATCCTTATGATCAGTCCTCGGTTGTAATATATATGTGTATCATAGGGCTCAGCTTTGTAGGATGGTCGTGCCCTATTATGTAGCATACTTTAAAGGCTGCTGGTAATGATAACCTGAATACTGTCCAGCTCTTGGTGACGGAAGGTCCCAACATGGGCGGATCACAGTGCGGGGTATGATGTGTCAGATGTGAGTTGAACTATGGGATGCAATGCAATGCCTACAAAATACAAGCATGATTTCTCTTGTAAAACTTATCCTCCTAATTTCCTTAAGCAAGGTTTGATTCTTTTGCACATATTCTAGAGAAAATAACATAAATTCTTTGGAAAACCAAAAGATTTTGATATCTTTTGCAATTCCTGCAGTGAGAGCATACAGACTTCAGGCTGATTACTAACTACAGCGCCATGTATATCTGAGGGTGAAAAAATAATCGTGTCATTTCTTTGGAACGTGATCTAAAGTTCACTGAAGTGAATGAAAAGGCTCCTGTTGGGTTTAAGTAGATCCAGCCTTTACACGGTGAACAGAAGACGTGTGTCTGATCTGCTTAAATGTGAAAATGTTATTGGTAATTTATGTTGATAGAAAGAGCACATGGTAGCTTTCTTCCTGCATTTATATAACAGGAGGCAAAAGCCTCAAGTGCGCAGTTCAAAAACTGTAAAGATGTAGTTGCCTATTATCAGCATGATGATAGGGAAACAACAAAAGGTTAGGCTGTTTTAAGAATATTCGATGGAAGGCAAAGCGTTAGGCACTGGTTTCCCATTAGGCACTGGTTTTCCATTGCCATCCCACCCAAGGATGACAGCTTCCCATTCCTGGCAAACAGTGTCATCTTCAAGCTTTCAAAAGGGGAGATCGTTCATACTGAAACGCCCATATTGATGATTTCTGATTTTTATTCAAGTGATGATTATACTCTCTCTAAAATAACCGAGCTAACAAGTGCAGGAGAGGTTATCAAGGAATCCTGTGCAGCTGGGCCAGGCAGGGTGTTGCAGTCTGTGGAGGTGACAGTCTCCTGGTACTGCTCAATAGCAGAGCAACTAACATTTGGGAATGCGGGAGTGAGTTGTCTACACCAGCTAACAATGCATACAGCTGTTGCCCCTGTGTTATGATGAGTGAGGTTACCTTGGACTGGAATGAATAGAGGACTAATAGGAGAAAAGAAAAACAGCAAATGACTCTCTAAAATGATCTGTGATGGATCCTGTATTTTTAAGATGTCCCTGTGTCAATGTGCTTGCAAAGGGATATCTCCTACAGCCTTGTTTACCATCATTATTTTGGAGAGGAGATTTTTCAGGATTCATATGAATTAATTTTAGTTGATAGTCAAGAACCTCTTAATCTTTGATGATCAGGGAAGTGCAGCTGCCTTTTTTCTTTTCTTTTTTTTTTTTTTTAAGATGACATAACATATGAAATATTTGAAAGCCATGCAGAAGAATATTGCATAGTAGGAAAGTGTGCAGGAATAAGATGGCTGAAGCTGCTCACCTGTAATAACATGATGCTTCATATGTCCAATTCCTGTTTTACATTAATGACTTGATTAAAATCAACATAGTTGCTCTGGATTTTCACCAGTATTAAAACAGGTGAGAGCAGAGGCAAAAAGACCAAGTGACTTCTTTTCTTTTTTAAGTACATTGATTCAATTTGTTTGTTTCTTTGGAACACTTAAATACAGAAAATTAATAGAAATGTCAAGACACTGGGAAAAAACAACATTGAAAGGGAATTTCCATGAATTGATGAGCTGAGAGCTGAGCTGGTACCAGAAGAGTGGGATCAGTCATTGGTCAGATAGTGTATGCTGGATCTCCACGTTTTTCAGCTGTCTTCAAGACTGATGCCTCATGTTACATGAGCCAGAGAAAGCCTGGAACTACACAACCTGTTGTCAGAGAAACATGCATGACCACAAAGCATGAACTCCACTCTCCAGACACCCAGTCTCCAGGCAATTAACTTCTGTGTGCTGTTAGTACTTTGTTTCTTTCACGTCTCCTGTGTATGTATAAAATTCTTGAATTATACTTTACAAGGTGATAGGAGAAAAATCTAACATTTATTTTGCCCTTCTGCAGATTTCTACAGTGTGGGAAAGCTAATTTTTACAGTCTAAAAAGCAACCAAACAAAATAAGTCCTGTTATTTCTCACGTGACATCTTTCAGGTAAACATGAAGTGCATCTGACATAATTTGAATTATTATTACCATTTTTAAAAAAATATCTGTTTTCATAAGCAGATGTTGGGACAGGCATAAGAATAAATCTAAATTTTGGAAATTTGGAATCTAAATTTTGACATTAAAGTACAAAAACAAGAGCACAAAAGTAGAAATTTGGTCTGGGCAGAAGTCTGGCATCACCTTCTCAATCCCGCTTCTGACCTTTCTTTAAGGGGAAATTGAATATTGTGCAGGTTCACTGCTAAGAACAATGTTCCCTGCCATATGCATATCCCTGTCAGTGCATATACTTCATAGATTCGTAGAATCATTTAGGTTGGAAAGAACTTTAAGATCATCAGGTCTGACCGATAACCCAGCACTGCCATGTCCACCACTAAACCATGTCCCAAAGTACTACAGCTACGTGTTTTTAAACACTTCCAGGATGGTGATTCCACCACCTCCCTGAGCAGCCTGTTCCAATGCTTGACCACCCTTTTGGTCAAGAAATTTTTCCTAATATCCAGTCTAAAGCTCCCCTGGCACAACTTGAGGCCGTTCCCTCCTGTCCTGTCTCTTGTGACCTGGGAGAAGAGACTGACCCCACCTGCTTACAGCCTCCTCTGTTCCCTCAGCTGCTCCTCATCAGACTCGTGCTCGTAAGACTTGTTCTTGAGACCTTCTCTGTGATCCTTGCAAAAGGAGGCCACTGATTTTCTTGCTGTCTCACTGAAATTTTCCTGTGTAGACACCAGTGCTTTCCAGAAATGTAAGTGTTTTTCATTTTTCTAATGAACAAGCTATATATTTCAAAGACCTACATAAGCTTCTGGGTGCATGTTCACCATAGCAGACAGTTCTGCTTGCTCCTGACTCCCTGCAGAGTAAGAGATTTGCAGTTTCTGTGCCAAACCAGTCAAACCCCACATCTCACATCGTTCACTAGAAAATGAAAATGGTGAGCTGTACATGACGCTCTTGTTTCTGTTCCCTGCCAGCACTTTGACACATCTGGCAGGGAAGTTCACTGTATGAAGTGTTTTCTGCCTTAGTGAGATCTTTTTATGATGTTGCTTGAAAAATCCAGGTTTGCCAAATTCCTTTGTTGTATAATAAGCTATGCAGTTTGTTCCACACATTTATTGCCTGGCGGCTTCTTGTAGTTTTGCAATTTTCTTGTGTTGTACCACTTGGTAAGCAAGACCCCGCTAAAGTCAGAGCATAAAGTTTGTTCAAGGTGCTCGCGTATTTTGAAAGTAGCCAGACAGGCATTTTCTACACAAACGCAAATTATTCATTGAATTTATTCCATCTGGGGTTAGTATGTGTGCCTGTATTCTTTGCTAAGTGTTTTAGCAAATACTGAAATCCCAGGTATGTTAAGGGGATCAGCGAAATTCGTGCCAGTATTAAATGAGTATTTGTGGAAAGTGAATTTTAAGTACACTGTGTAAAGCCTATAATGCTTAAAGCTATTTTTTTCAGGTAAATGGTTAAACTCTGCTCTAAGATCAATTTGTCCAGAACAGTAAGAAAGGAGAAAAGAAGTGAAAGTACACTTGTAGTGAAGAACATACAAGCATATGAGAGGATTATGTGGGAAATTAAAATAAGCAGTTGAAGTCTTAGAGGCGTTCAAGAGACTTCATTGCTTCCAATAGCAATTTGTTTATGGAGACAAATAAAGCTAAACCTATTTGGTTTTTTCAAGTAGCTCTAGTAACTTGTAAGATTTGTGTCAGACTCCAAGTAGAAAATGATCACAAATTACATTCCAGAGAATAACAATAAAAGCTTGGTAAGAGGAAAGCAATACTGAAGCTTCTTCAGTGAGCTCAGTAGCTTTAATTGCCTTTTTTGGAGGATTTCATAAAACTCTGAGCCCATTTTCTCTTCTATAGAAGTATTGCAATTCATCTGCACTGGTTTTTTTGCTTGGTCTTGTTCTTGTCTTTACCAAACTCACATTTCAGCTGTGTGCCTCTGGTTATTAACCCTGTGGATTTCTTTGAGATATGAGAGCTTGTTTTCAGTAACCCATAAGCCTCCAAAACCCACCACAATAGAGTGACACTCCACTCACACCCCGCTTTTAAAGTCAAACAGAAAAGCATCCTTGTGCTCTTGTATTTCTAGGAAGTTACAGAAGCTTCACTTCTGATGCAACAGCCTTGGTCAGAAGTGGGTAGCCTTTTCCTCCTTGGGGTTTTTGACCTTCTTTTAAACTGGAAGGAAGGGATTTATCCTCAGAAAGAGATAGCATTCTTCATAAACTTATGCCCTGTGGATAGTCTGTGGTTTCCCAAGGGCCCCACACTATCCTTGTTATCTAATAGAGGATGGCAATACTGGGAGATGTAGAGGCATAAAACCTTTCTGGGGCAGGGAGATTAAGAAAGCTTTTCATTCTCACTGGTGTTAGAGGCCAAGAGAGATGAACTAAATAGTACATTATCTGCTTACGGTTTTACTCAATGGAGTGGGCTGTATTGTATTTTACAGCAGTACAATGGGAAGAAATATATCTTTAAGCTGGTTTTCTACTCACTGCTTTGATTCATGGTGGCAGGTCAGAAATGTTATGGCTCACCTGGTAGTCTGAATGATCTTTCATCAAATTTTAGCCTTGCAAGTTGGACTCCACATCCTTTTAAGTACAAGCTTTTCATCAGAGGACTGAAAATGGTTACTTGTGCCAGTTAGACTCCAGGAAGTCTTGTTAAGCTCTAAAATAGGGACTTGCAGAGCCTTTGGATCTGCTGACAAGCATTTCAGGCCTTTAAATCTGCAGGGCAGAACCTGAGGGAGGAAGACTCCTGTTCCAAAAGCACAGGCACACTTGTTTAACATCAGAGGACCTCTTACAGCCCCAAACAGCAGGCAGGTTCACTGGTGGAATGGTCAGATCTTGGCAGGGTCCCTCTGGCTGCTTCATGCTCTCATGAGGATCTGGACATTTTTTCTAATGAAGAAACCTCCTCTGCCTGGGCTTGTTGATCTGCATGGACTTACCATGGTGGAAGCAGCTTTGTTTGCAGGCTTTTAAAAAGAGTTGCTCAGTTTGGGTTCTTCCTTTAAAAATCTCCATCACTGATTTACTGCTTAAGAGTTTCAAAAATAGACACTGCTGTGGGATTTGGGGAGAAAGTGAAGATGATACCTTCTCCATAATTGTGTAATTGTTTCTGATAATTCATATTTTTTAAGAACTGTTTTAAAAAGGAGCCTTCTGGTTTTGCGAGGAGGAATCCTGACAGGGCAGAGGGAAGGAGGTGGAGGGGAGCAGAGGTCAGGGAAGACTGTGGCATAAGCTTTCCCTTCTGTTACCTGCAGCCACGTTTAAACCAACTGTTGCTGTATTAAAGAGGATTTTTTTTAACATCTAAGATATATGCATAAAAATATGATACATTCATTCTGTCACTTTAACCAAGCATTTAGAAACAGCACCCTCTACTTTAAATACTTCTCCAAGGTAGAAATGACTGGAGCTTTTCCCCTGCCATCTCAGCTGGGTGACAGCCCACATGGTAAGGAGACCTGGTTCAGCACAGCTGTTCCTCCTCGCACAGGTAGGGATTCCCAAGGTTTGCTGTCCTGCCCCACCAGAAGCTTTGGCTATGGTGTATGTTCTTTAGGTTTTTGCTGTCTCCACACCCTCATGTGGATGCCAGTCATCAACCCTCTTAGGTCTGACCACCTCCATCTGGCAAAATAAAGCTGAGGGACTCTGTCCCCATGGCAGGTCTTAGTGAAACACCAGCGAAACCATGGGGACTGATGGTGCTAAATCCCAAGTCCAGAGCAATATTTTAAGTGGGAGTAGCCAACATGATCAATGGAGAAAGTGGGCAATGCTGGACCTTAGTTCTTCCCTTGCTCTCCTCCCCTCATATTTATAGGTTTCTAATTTCCGCTGGATAATGAATATCGCTCTTCATTATAATTATGTTAAAAGGTACCAGCATGATGATTCAGAAACCCTTGAAGATATAGTCATATTTTCAGCAACAGATGGATTTAACACTGCAGATGGAGTGTTAAGAGTGCAGGTAATAACAAACTCAGCAATGTACTGTACTGAAATATAATTGGAAAGTATTAATCATATATTGGTTACTTCAGCTTCACTAAGTAGATGTTTAATTTTCATCAATCTTTTCACCAGATTCCCGGAAAGATTTCTGTGTAGACAGAGTGTGGCTTCTAGGTGAAAAGATTGCCGAAGTTATTAATGACTAAGGCCTTGATCTTGCAGGCGTGTGCCCATGGCTTACCCAGGCATGCAGAATAAAAATCATTTGTGTTAATAAGGCTGTCAGATGGGGCCTCATTCATATGGCCTAAGTTTCAGCTGGTGACTAGTCAGTAGTAAAACTGAGACCCCTCTCAACTTGGGGGCTGCTGGAAACTCGTCAGCAGGAACAACTGGCTGCAGGATTTGGGGCAGAACACGGGCAATTTGAAAAAACCCTTCATAGAGGGGAACCATGAGTCTAAGCTTTTACAGGACTGGGAGGCAGCATGTAGATAAAACTGGGAAAGGCTGGGTGGGGTTTTTTTGCCATTCCTTATTATTTTTTCTAAGGATAGACCTTCTGAAATTATATGTATGCAGAGAAATGTCTGCTGCTATTTCCATAAACCTGTCATCTTAATGTGTTTTTTTAAATGTGCCTCTTCCTAGAGGTTGGATTTGAAGCCTGGGTGATCCAGGGGAGTTCCTCCTCTAAGCAGGCCATGCAGGACCAGGGTAATCAGTATTGCCTGGTTGCAGACCATGCCTCTGGTTCTATAATTAATGCTACTTATAACTAGAATTTCATTTGTAGGATCAGAAAGCGGTCCATGCTCTGGTGTGCCACCTGGGGATGCAGGGAGTACTGTAGGGCACCATTCCAGCTCATGCAGGGAAAATCAGCTCTTCTACAGCAGGAATATAAAATGTGATTTTTGGTGAAAACAGAAATTTTATTCTTTTGAATATATTTTTATAGATGGTTTGTGTTCACAGTCTTCTCCATGGGTTCAGGCATCTGGTGAAGCTGCGCCTCCACTGATTTCCTTACGAGCTTTCCTTTCCCTGGTGGGAGTCCATTGCCGTGACTATGGACTGATCAGGCTTGTAAACAACAACATGAGCATTCGACACCTAACTTTTAAGTTTGGCTGAATGCTTTGGTCTATTGCTGAACTATTTAGTTTTCTAGCTATCTGCAGACCCTGAAAATGTAATGAAAAACTGTAATTCACTCTGGAAAGTTGACTCTCACTTGATGGTACAATATCTTTATCTTACCTGATGGGAAAAAAAGCTCAGGTAATAAAATTCAATGTGACTGGAAATAAAATTAAGCATGACTAGAAACCACAGATGAACATGCTTAATAATGCAAAATTTGTGTGCTGTCTACTTTCTAACAGGCCAGAGAGACTCAAACAGGTACTGAATGATTGACCGTGATAATAAAACAACGGAATGTGAGTATAAATGACTAAATATGGTGCCTCTTTAAGGGTATGGGTCAAGATGACTTGTTTGTAACACAGGTGCCACATTGCTGTTGTTGGCGGGGTGGGGGCGGCTTGTCGCTAGAATGTGAAGAAAAATAGTATTTTTGCTTAATTTTCAATTACACTTGGACATAATTTCTCCCTTATCTTCCCTTGCCATTTAGTCCAGATTATGTGGATGAGCAGTGAGACCCAGAGCTGCAACTGGGATTGCAGGCAAGGATGGGCGTCTGGAGGGGGAGGATCAGCCAGAATCGCTTCTGAGCACCTCTGTGCAATGGATGCTGAAGGTGTTGGCACAAAGCTGGTGTATGCAGCTGCCCAGGCTCCGACACATGGGGTGATACAAAGGACAAAAGTCAGGGTGTGTCAGTTTTCCCAGTTGGATGCAATCTGGAGATCCTTCTCCTATCTGCATACTGGTAGGGTAGACTTTTCATCTTTCTGGCAATGTTCAAACCTTCCTTCTCCCTTTCCACTCCGCCCCCCCCACCCCGCCCCCTTATTTATGAGAATTAATTGAATCAGGTGATTTAAATTGTTGGGCATCTTTGTTGTGATTTAAGTAGTGTGTTTTAAAACTTTTTCTGCATTTCTGGCATGGAGTCATGTTGCTTGGGAGAGGTTCAGTCTCATTGTTTGTGGCAGGACAGGACATTTGGTACCCATTTGTGAGGAACAGGTGGGTAATGCATTGCCTATACACATAATAATGTAACTTAATACAAATCAAGAAGATGTCTAGGTCTGTAGAGAAGATACTAGGAGGCGATAGATCCCCTTTAATAAATCATCTCACACTTCACTCTGGAAGGCTTAAATCTAGCTCAACCAAAGGGGATTGAGCAAGGAGGTGTAACTTAAATCACTGAGACCTGTGAATCCTGCAGAGCCTCTGCTGTCTCCCCACTGACCTTGGGACTTCTACTTGCCCCTGTTTGCCCTGCATCATCTTAGGATATGCTGCTTGATCTTTCCAATTACTGTGATGATTTTTTTCATTTGTGATTCATGACAAAGTGCTTTCAGATGAAAACTGTAATTCACACAAAATCACAAACCACCAGCTTTATGAAGGCATTTTATTTGCAAGCTCAAGCTGTGTGAAATTTGCTAGATGTATCAGAAAATTAAGGTAAATATCTTGTATTGTAAAACTTGCTAAATTATTGACAAAGGAAATATGCCCTGAGTTAATCAGATGATTTTGTCACTATTGGTGCCTCAAGGATGTAGAAGCAGCAGATCATGCTTTAACACTGGTCTGCTCTCATCATTTGGAAGAGAAAACAAACATTCCTGCGTCTCAACTCCTCATCAGTGTCTGAACTTGAATGAATCAGCTATTGAGCTGAAGGAAATGAAATATAAATTGACATGAAGAAAATGTTCTCCCTGCAGCTGCAGAAGCAGCTATAGTTGTTAAAAGCTGATTTTTATCCCTTCAAAGACCAGTATTTTGGGTTACACCATCCTATTCAATAGCTGGACTTTCTATAAAAGTTTGGCCTAAAGGTACTGATTTAATATTATTTTTTTAAAATTTATTAAAGTGAGTTTAATGAAAGATTGTCTTAATTTCATTTGTGACTTCTGGCACACATTTAGAAAGGAAAATCAGAATACAAGCTACTTGTTTTAAATGTTGGTCCTGTTTCTTCCTTGTTCATTGTCACAAACAGCATTTAGAATTCTCACAGAGTAATTTAAAAAATATGAGTTTGGGGTTGGTGGGGTTTTTTTTATTATTTTGAAACTTGTAACTCAGTAGCTTGTGAGTTTGTGTTGCAGAAGTGCTTCTGTCTGGAGGTCAGACAGTTGCATTTACTCCCCTTGGTTTTGCTGGACTTGCATGCACAACTGTGCAATGACACAAGATGGTAACTTACTGCGCAGGCATCCTAAACAAACACTAAATAGTCTGTTTTGAGGAGGGATTTCAGACCATTTAGGTTTCCAGGACTGCATCCTGAACCTCTATGGCTGCTGCGTTGAATTACATGGAGTAAATTCCTCCAAATCAGGTTACCGTATTATCTTTGTTGTCTTAAAGGGAGACACTATTTAAATGTTACATTTTTCTGGGCAATTTCTTTGCTATGCAACTGTCCTGACTTTATTTTGAAACCATGCTTAAATACATAAGGGAACATGACACAGTTTCTCCCTGCTTCTCTTCTCACGTATGCTTGGATACCACTATGATACCATTAAGAGAGTATCATCTTCTAAAATGCGTTCATTATACAGGGGAGAAAAAAGAAACAATTCGTTTGCTGGTGTTTTGGAGATGCCTTGTCCAGACCTGGTATCACTCAGTTCTCTACCACAGCAACTTACTCTACTGTAGTACAGGTATCAAACTTATTATTAAAATTAGTTTATTGTTCAAGCCATTGGCATGGAGAACTCCTCCAACATGTTAATCTTTCTTTCAAGTTCAAAACCTGCTTCTTTCCTTCTCCATCTACTTTCAGGGTTTCTTCCCTGACCTGTGATGGCAGCATCTTCTGGGACAGGAAAGAGCTTTCCTTGCTGCTTTGCTCTTTCTCCCAGCAGCTCAGTTAGGCAGAGCGGACTTTTTAATCACTGCCAGTGTTGCACTGCCCATGTGAATACTGCTCCTCATGGGTATGTCTTCTCTAAGTGGATGGCTCCTAGCTGCTGTTGAATAATATATATCTACCTTGAGATCAGCTGCACTGAGCATTTGTGGAAGTTTGGTCTTTTCCTCTTGGATCCTTTAAAAACTATTCCCTGAGATGCCTTCAGTTTTCTTAGAGCCTTTTTTTTTTTTTTTTTTAATTAAAGATGTAGTTGATTTTGGACATGACAAAAAGTCTCTTTGGTACAGCATTGAGACCTGCTCAATTTACAGGATTGAATGCTACATGTAAACATCTTTCCTTACATAACTGATATTTCTTATTTTAATACAGTACATTTTTAAAGCTGAACTTTGAAGCTGATCCCTCTATGATGTTTGGTGGTGCTCTCTAACTAAACAGAAGCCTTTTATTATTTTTAAAGGAATTGTACACCATCAGATGAACAGATGCTAACATGCACCTGTAGTCTGTCTCCACTGGGAACCATATTTACTGCTACTGTTTAGAAGTGTTCAGAAAATTTTTGAATAAACTTCATGATGAAAGAATAAGCTTTTATGTGAAAAAGCTTAAGCGAAAAGCATCTGCTTTGTATGTCTAGTTTTTTGGTTGGGGGTTTTTTGGGGGTTTTTTTGCTAGAACTAAAAATTGATGTATATCTTTTGACTTGAGAATTTCTGTTCAAAATACCAACTTTCTGTGGAAAAAGGCGATGGAGGAGATTTATCTGAGGACTTGTCAAAATTATGTCCAGACATGGTGATGACAACTTCTGTGTTTTAGCTACTTATCATAATTTGTTGATGTTTCAGATACTCTTGTTTGATATTTGTATTCATGTGGCTGAAGTAAATGGCTTATTTGGGGTTTATTCTTGATTTTGACATTAACTTTAATTTTCCAAGACGTTGGCCAATATTTTGTGCTTTGTTTTAGGAGCTGGTGGATGAGGGTAAAGGTGTGGGGTAAGCGAGGCAACTTGGAGACCTTTTAGCCTTATCTCTGCCATGCTTAGTGCTCATATCTCCAGTCAGTCATGAATTTCCAGCATGAATTAAGTATTGTCTGTTGTAGAGCACTGGGCAGGCATCATCTGGACACACAAGACCCAGAAAGACAAAGTCCAACCAATACAAGCATAGAGAAAAACTAACAGCATGATCAGAAGAATGAGGGGTCTATCATTAGAGAGGATTAAGTGTTGGGCTTATTGAACTCAGCAAAACAAAGCCTGAGAGGGAGAGTTACCTCCAGGTATCTTGAGGAAATAAACAGTGGGGGTAAATAAACCCTAGACTATTTAGGCTAATAGGCACTATTGGCACAAAACCAAACAGGCTTAAACTCCTATGAGAAAATTCAGGCTAGCAATTAAAGGACGGTTTCTATCCAGTAGAGGGAAAAGGTTCTGAGCAGCTCTCAAATGGAGGCAAAATCCTGCAAAATTGGAGCATAGCCTGTCTGTGAAATGGACTTTGCATCCTGTTTGTTGAGGGCTGGAGGGGACAGAAGGTGACAGTCAGATCTCTGCGTGCTCCCTTCAAAACTTTAGCTGTGATTATCCCTCCCACCACCAGCGAACCCCCTACAACCCACATTTTTATAGCTCTGTTTCCAGCTCTTCAGTTGGTTTGTGTGGGTTTCTGGACCCGTGCTCTCTGCTGCTCACCAAGGCATGGTCCTTGTGTGGGCACCTTCCTCCAGCTCTGAGGGAGAGACAAGTGCAGTGACTGGTTGCTCTTTTGATGAAGCTCTTCATCCACCTTTATCACCTCATACTGCTCTCTGAGTTCCTAACCTGAATGCTACATCCCTGCCTGCTGACAACCATTGGCCTGAGACTCATGTGGGTACCTTGAACATGATTTCACTTCACAATTAACCTCAGTTACTCTCTGCATGTATTTTTTTGAGTCTATATTTAAGCCTGCATTGTTTTGGCCCAGACTGCAGCAGCAGGACTTATCCTGGGCTAAATCAAAATCACGCTGTTTCCCCAGTTGTAAACCCCATCATTTAGCAGGTGGAGACTGTCATGCTGTCACAAACTGGGTTGCATGGGAGCCAGCAGCAACACTCTGCTTCTCTAGAGATGAGTCATGCTTTTTCAAACTATTTGGCTAATCAGTAAACTGAGATCTGCTGCTTTACAGACAATATTTAATATTTGCTTTGCCTTTGTGCAGTACTTTACATTTTGGATCCTTTGCCATTAGGATTCAAAGCATATAGACTGCATCTAATCCAATTTATCCTGTTCATCTTGGCAATGCTTGCAATGCTGACAGCTTAAAGAAAACACTTAATTTGACTAAGTGTTTTCAGTTTACTTCTCAAAATATTTGAAATCATTAAAGCCAGAGTACCCCTGCACTGCAATACACACAGTTCTGACCTACTTTAGCAAGTTAATTGCAATTTGTGTGATCCTGCCATCTTTCCTTATGCTGTAGGCTGAAGTAGCTTACCTGGTTAAGGCTGGGCTAAGTGTTGGAGAATAATTCTCTTGGTATGATGCTTTTTAATCTGACTTTTAAAGAAGCTCTTAGACCGAAAGCCAGGAATACTGGGGACCTGGTGTGACATGTTGTCTCTCCTGCCGTGCTGTGCTGAGTAGGACAGAAGGGGGGCTGAAAGCTGAGCTTCCCGTGCAGATGCTCTCCTGCTGTAAGGCTGTTTGAGCCCATGCCTTCATAGCTATTTGTATTCATTGCTACCTGCCAGAGGTGAGGCACAGCAGAGGGATGTAGAGCAGCCCTGAAAGTGCCCTGATGAGCACAGGTGATTATGAACGCTGGTTCAGTAGCACTGGAGCGTGCCAGTGCTGATGGGGTCACAGGTGGAGTCCCCATCCTCTGCACAATACACCCATAGCTGAGGATTTGTCACAAACCCTTCTGTGATGGCATCTCACCCTTCCCCTGCTGCAACCCAACAGAAAGAAATGTAATCTAGGCTTACTGTAATTGCCAAACACAGATCCCAGACACGGAGCAGGATGGAAAAGAAGGGAGAAAGCATACAGGAGAATAGAAATGGACCAAATGGATTTATCAGTGTGAGCAGTAACACGTTATGCTAGTGTGAGGCAAGTACAGTTGCAAATGCTATCATAGATAACGCTGAGGTGGCATAAGCACTGATACATGCTAATAAGCAGAAAATACATCCTGAGCTCCTCAGTGGTCTTACACCTTGGCTAGCTCATGCCACTGTGTCTCTTCTGCCAGGGCAGGTTACAATAGCTCATTTAGCTGCTGTGCCTGAAGTTTTGGGCAATGTCAATACACTCCCAACATTCTGGGTGTCTTATGATCCAATTTGTCATTTGGATTCATGTTTACTTTAGTTAATGATTAAAAAAAAAAAATGTGAAATAGTTATCTAATCCTAATTTCTTACAAAAATTGCATTTAAAAAATCCTGTTATGAATGGCTGATTTTGAACTGCTGCATAGGACCAGGTGATTCAATATTGTGGTTTGGTAGCACTGGAGCATCTGTCTGCAATGATGAGGCAGCCTGAAATTGCCAGTCATTGAAGGGCAGGTGATATAATCATACTACAACAACAGAGAGATAGCTTCACATTGACGTGATATAATTTTCCTCTGTGATTTCCCACCCCCTTTTAAATGATTTGCTCAAGACTTCCCTTTCAGAGATGTGTGCTGGCAAGTTGCAATACCACAGAGAAGGGAAGGTCCGGAGCTGCAGGAGTAAGGAACTTGGAAAATGCAACTGGTGCGGAAGAGCGAACAAGGTCACTGGTGACAAGGCTCTGCTCCATCTGTGCAGGCACACTCATGAGCAGAAGCATTCCAGCAACGTGGCATTTTGTCACATTATTCCTTTCCTTTTAAATTTCAATAGCTAGTTATTTGCCTGCCTTTGGTTAGGAGACAAAGCCCCTCTCTGTGCAGCCACACAACGGCAGCTATCTCATGTAATGGAGAAATGAAATGCAAATTTCTCCGATAAGGCAGGAATGGTGCTTGTCTGGGGAAGAAGGAAGCATTGTCTGGCCACAGGAGCAGAAGAAGGTGGTGTTGCCTGGTGCCTCTGACAGTCAGTCCCAAAAGGTGGAAGAAACCACAATTTGTGGAGTCTTCCGATACTGCTGACATTAAACCCTTCAATGTTCCCATTTCATCTTTCATAGAATAGGGATAAAAATTACT
The DNA here is from genome assembly GCF_023634085.1 of Falco cherrug. Taxonomy (NCBI): domain Eukaryota; kingdom Metazoa; phylum Chordata; class Aves; order Falconiformes; family Falconidae; genus Falco; species Falco cherrug. The sequence goes on along the minus strand of NC_073708.1, from coordinate 31,376,483 downwards.
CTGCTGTTTTGTGCAATTCAGCAAAGCATTTTAACCTGCACTTTTTTTTACAGTACACAAGGTGATCCCCAACTGTCTGCACAGAGTAATATACATGCTAAAGCATTTTGTAACATTGGGTCTGAGTAATTTGTAAAGGACCTGGAGAAGTTTAAGTGAGGATCATTAAAATAACTGAGTAAGAAAATCAACCATCCTCTTTTTTTTCTTCTTTTAAAATCCATTTTTCAAGGAAGTGGGAATTTTTACATTAAATGTCAATATTTTTCTTTACCTTTTTGTTTATCTGTGGTACAGAGTAAATTGCTGGTAAAAAAAAATAGTAAAGTAAAAGAAAATTAATGCTGGAGCAATGGTAAACCTTTGCGATATCGCTCTGAAATTCATTTGTTCAGCATCAGCACCCCAATAAGAGCAGTACTAACATGCATCATGCACATGAAGAGCTATTCAGAGTTGAAATTGGTGACTCAGTCAGGGGACAGCTTAACCTCTGGCATTAGCTAGAACTGGGCAGCAACATGAGCCAGTGCAGTAGTGCTAATTAATGCACCCTGAAGGGACACAACGAGGCATTGGCCCTGTATACCTGAGACATACTTCTGTCAGCACTGAGGTGCCAATTAGCGTTCTTTCATAAAAATAACCCATGTTAAAAAAAAATAGCGGCAAAATTCCAAGTAATATAGATAAAACAAGATTTAGACATAAAATAATAAAGTGGACTCTGTAATGCATCTCTCTAGTTCATTAATTCAATCTAGTTCAAGGCAGGATGAGCTCTGCTGTAGCTGCTGTTATTGAAATGCAGAAGCTTCGTTACCAGGCTGGGCAGCAGCATCTTTGCTAACCTCGTTCACCCTGCCTGGGCTAACAGCTGACAGCACTTGCACCCATCATCTCGGGGCGATCTCCAGTGAAAAGCAAGGATGAACATCTCAGGGCCACCACCTGTGCAGCTAGCATAGGTGTATCTGGGAAAAGATCTCTGCCTACACTGGTGGTGGACACAAAATAAACTTATTTCAGACTGGACAAGAAACAGGAAAAAAATTGATCCTGTTCTGCTTCTGGTTTAATATTAGTAGTGCATTGTCCTTTGCAGGCATTCAGTCTCAATGAATCTGGGGATAAGTCACCACTCAGCAGTCCTCAAGCTGAAAACCACTGCACAGAGAATCAAGATGTCATGGGAGTATGGCAAGCTCTTGGCTTCATCAGATGATCCATTCTTGATAACTGAGGCCAGGAAGCAGTTTGTCCAGACTAGCTAGAACCATGTTAATCTGAGTTTGTCTCAGCAGATGCTTTTGGGGTGAATGGGGGGTCTTAAACATGTATCTGTTTGAAGTATCTCAATGTTTCTGATGAAGACAACCCCAAGGACATTAACTTCGTGTCAAAGACAAACCTTCAGCACAGCTTGCTAGAAAACGCTCTTCCCTCAGCCAGCTCCAAGAAGATCAGTGCTGGGATTGATATGTAAGTATATACCCTACAATATGCTACTATTCCTCTCAAAAATATTTTATTGGAGTTTAACGTGGTAATAGCGCATAGTCATACGGACACTACTTCACAACTGCCTGGATGGTAGGAGTGAGGAACCATTTGGCAAATCAGGCCAGACCAAATGGCATTCATTTGGTTAATCACTAGCTATTAAAATAGCATCAAATCATAGCAACCTATTTGTTTATCATTCAGTGCACAATTTTCTGCACAGTATATTCATAACTGCTGTACCCAAGCTAATTTTAAATGAGCCAACAAAACTACTTTCCAGCTCTTTCCTGGGAAATGGGTCTGTGGACTGATGATCTCTCTGCTTCTGGGGCTAAGCCCCTGCAAAATTGGAGATGATGACATTGGTGTTTAACTTTGAAATAAGCTGATTTTGGATTTAGACTAATTTTTAAAGCTTTATGTGGTTTTAATCTCTTGCATTACTCCAAAGTTCATTCAACTTCCAGTACCTCCAAGAAGGTTATATCCACTATGTTGTCTCAGCATATGAACGGTCAAACATCACTGCAGATCGCTTTGTGATTTCTGTTAGAGACAATCTTCAACAGTTCCCTGGGGCTCCTCTTTGTCACCGTGAATTCAGCAAATGATGAAATCCCTTGTCTTCAACTCAGAAATGTATTGGTAACTTTGATTTTGGTCTTCAAAGTGCTGATCTTCTGTTTCTGAGGGCTGATGTCTCACTGGTGGTGTAGGAGCCCTTCGCAGTTACAGGGAGCAGAACAGCAGAGCTGTGGTCTCTGCAGTGACTATGCAATTTTAGTAGTAATGGCAGAAATGGATGAAAGTGTGCTAGTCATGAGAGACAATGAAGTTCTCTCATTGTATTACAGTAGAGCTTAGGAGTTGTAGTGATGAACCTCTGGTATCGGCAAAAGCTGAGGAATTAGAATACCTTTTTCACAGAAATAAATAGATAGAGGGTTCAAAATTTCTCCTCTGGCACTATTTATGTCCTCCTAATCTAGCTTCCTCACCTTTAATGTAGCTGCAGAAAAATGGGGATAAATTCTGGCTCTGAAGGCAGATCTAGTCTTGCACATATTCCCACAGTGTCCACACTCTCATGTCAGTGAAACAGGTATGTGCTTATTTTTAGGGATGCGATACAACATGGTGAAACCTCAGAGCCATCTTAAGGCTGGCTGAATTGTTGGTTTGGCATTTCATTCTGCACATCAGCTGACTGGTCATTTTATCACCTGTTACGAAATGAAATTAGATAATCTCAATGCCATATGATATACAGTATTTATAGTTTAGTATGTTTTCCATATATGTGCGCTAAAGCCTGTTTCAGGGTCTTTTTAGGGTCCTTGTATTTACAGGATTTGGGTCTTGGGTGAACGAAGAAATTGACAATTGCTAACATTTGATTTAAACCGATACATTGGAGGCCACGTGTGATCTCTCATTAAAGTCCACTTATGCTTTCTGTCCTTCACTAGGGAGGCTGTCAGGGCTCTCCAGGACCAGACCCCATGTCCACCCCACTCTGCTACCTCTGGTAGCAATCAGGAGGGGGTGACCCTGGGGGATGGGAGGAGAAGCCTGTGGGAGGCTGGGGATCCACCCCCAGCTCCCCTCCCAAATGACCAGAGGTGTGCAGTGCCTCCTCCAGGTCTCTGACACAGGTAAGCTTAACCCTGAGGCACTTCTCCAAGGATTATTGCCTGTGTTAGGTTTAACTTCAGGTTTCTTGCTTTCCATCAAAATGCTCTATTCCCCTTGAAATCTTGATAAATAAGGAGCTACAGGATTAATTATGTGGGACATTAGTCACTCAATATGTGTCATTATTTTTTCAAAACAAGCCTAAATGAGCACCACAGAAGGGTCTTAGAGATCTCCATTTGGATCTGATTCAAATGTAATAAAACAGGAGCACATTCTCAACCCCAAATATCAGTTGCCTGATACAGGTACCTACACTGGAGACCTTAGTGAGCTGTATGGTGTGAATACCCTTCACACAATTTCTTGGCTGCTTCTCACCAAAAAAGACCCCTGCGCATATTTCAGCTCCAGAGGAAGCAGGAGCAAAGCTGTGCTAAGCTTTAGAGCACACACAATTTGGTCTACTTGAGACCCACATCTCACGTCCCGCTCCTCACCTCTGTCTCTGCTGCCATGCCTTGGGCACCCTAAGTTCTAATGGCAGCCACAACAGAAACTGGCTGAAGCTGGACCAAGAGTTTTTAAAAAGCGGTAAATAATAATAATGAACAACAAACCCTGAGAGAGGAGAAGCCATGTTCAATTGCCCTGTAAGAACCCAGTGAGCACTTGAACAAAGAGGAGTTAATAAATGTTACAGTCAGGTTTTTTTGGATAGGATTCTTGCAGAATATGATTTCATAATCCGCTGTCTCTAGTGAACAACAAGACCTCTGTAAACACTCAGTATTCAAATAGAAAATTGTTTCTTGTAGGCTTCCATGGCACAAAATAAAAGCTCTGTAAATCTGGGCCTCCATATGTGGTTCTCAGCTGGTGTAAGTCCCTGAATGAATTACATGTGAACAGAGAAATTAATGCTACACACATGGTGGCCAAACTTGAAAGGAAAAATTGCAACTGAGAATATACTGCAGTGGATTGTGAAATATTTGAAGATAAATGGAAGCTTGAGTCCTTGTTGATATAATGCAACATTGATGCATTTCAAGGGATACACAACTATCACAGCGAGGTAGTACGATACTGAGATCATGTCTGGGAGAGTGAGAGGACTCGCTTTTTAAAATCAAAGACTGAATATAAGCAGAATGCAAGATAAAAGGGTAAATATGCAATATTGATTCTCTAGCATAATTTTGAACACAATTTGGGTAAAATACTTCCCCCTTTTTAAGATCTGGCGACTTACTGTTGCAGTAGATGCATATCCTGACCAGGTTTTGAAGTGATTGTACTCTAAAGCTGCTTTTGTTAATCGGTCAATGTTGATGGTGATTTACCCAAGTGTTTTGGTACTTTTGAAACAGTTACGGTCTTTTTGTGGTTTTTTTCCCCACTTCTCTCAACAGAGGAGGAGGGAAGAATGTGCATGTTACAGTGAATTCTAAATGAGGACTGTGCCTCCCCTGTTTGCAAAAAGCCAAGCAGAGCAGTAAAAATAATAAATAAAACAAATGAAACCCTCTTTAATCCATTCATGAGCTTGAGTGTTTCAAGTAGGCCATAATATTAAGACAAAGAGTTCTGAAAGAGATGCATCAGAGGAAAGGGCTATTGCTTAAACAATGTCAGCCTATTTAATTGAATTACGTATTTGTCAGCACTGTATTTTCCCATGTCCAGGATTCTTACTGTTGATTCAAGGCTTAAGGCCTAAATAGAAAGGGCAACAACTGCCATGTATTTTGATCCCAAACAAGCTGTGTCCTTTGAAATGCCAGAGCTCGACATCTGGAGAGTGCTTTGCCATGACAGAGGGCACCAGCCAAAGAGGTAAGGAAAATATGTTACCCCCACAGATTTGACTTTGCCACAGCATACTAAGGGAACTTGACTAAGAATTTTTAAGCCTGATGCTATTTTTGTAACAGTTTATTTGTATTTATTGCAAGGACAACTGGGTCGGGGGTAGTGGACCTAGAACAGGGCCAGGAGCCAGGAAGTCTCAACTCTTTCTTTGAATTGATTTGACAGGGGGTTTTTTTAATGGATAAAATCTATAGCAAATGTCCATTGCCTTATGATCAAAATTTAAACTGTATTCCTTGTTGATCTATTGCACAAAATAAGTGCTTGTATATCCCTTCCCTCAATGGATATCTTATGCCTCATAGTCCACAGCAGGGCTGGAGGGAGCCACTGGCACGTGGATGACAACAGCTCAGGCTGGAGTGGGAGATAAGTAAAACTTGCAAGCTTTAGGCCAGGGTATCTGCTCTGTTTCTGTAGAGAGCTTCCCACCCTGGAATGCCCCTCTGCCCCAGTCCCCTTGCTACTACTACCTTATACATAAGAACAGATAGAAATTTGACTATTCTTTCTCTTTGCCCATACTGGTTTTGTTGATAGATTATTTTGAGGATAACAAGTAATTATGAAAAGCACGACTGGTCCTCTGTCCAACTGTTTGAGTCATGTTTGCCAAAACTTTGGGAGCATGTTCCCACTGGAGTGTCAAACATAAACCATACCGTAGCTAGAGTAAATGTGTTGGCAGGGCACCCTGACTTTGATAGAGATGACACTACAAGAAGGATGCTTGAAATTGGTCCCTCCAAGCAAGTCTCCACGTAAGAAAACACTGCTGCGTCACTTTCTAAAACTCAACAAAATACTTTACGAATCTTACCGAGTGATATTTTCCCAATTTACTGTGCCCAGATCCTCAATCACCTTTACAGGGAGTGTATATAGCCCAAGTACCTCCTTTTCCCTCGCACTGTACTCCAAATGTCCATGCATGTCTATATTTTTTTTAGAGGCTTGGAACAGCTCTTCCCTGATCCGTACATGAGTGACACAAATTAATGCTTACTTCTGTTTATACTGATGTTGGTGGCATAAAATAAGTTGACTTTGGTGCTGTGGGATCATGCTTTCAATATCCTGAATGCTGAGTAAAGAATCTGGCTGGTTTAGACTAAATTGCACTTGTGCTTGAAGGATCATGACAAATGTGACCGTGGGCACCATGTTCTTTGAAACACACCATACGTTAATTGGGCCAAATAAGTCACATTTTTATCTGCCAAAATTGGTAAATATGGGATGCAATAGAAGCAGTGTGTGTTGGATTTATTTTTTTTTAAGCTTTCATTTTTGGATTGGGTGTTTTACTTGAATATCTTAGTGAAATACAGGTAACCAGGCTCAACAGAGCAATGATAAGGAGAAATTCTGTACTTTATTGTCCATGCAGGGGTCTGAGCACTTTAGCTGATAGATCTTGAAAATCTTCAGTACTTCAAAGTACACTTGTCCACCATCTCTCTGCCACTTGCATCAGCTTTTTCCAATGATTTTTTCTGACACTAGAAGAAGTGTCTCATTTCGCCTAAAGTTCAAGGTGAGATGATATTTCTTTCAGTTGGCTCTACTTCTCCTATGCTGTGTCAAGGCATTACTTTTCCTCCTGCTGAACACACAATTTTAGCAGCACTAATTGTAGGCAATTTTTTAAGAAGTGCTAAAATAGGTTCCATAAATAGAAATGTTATGACCCAAGGAAGCGACTTACCCAGGTGGAAGGGTCTGCCTCTAGTGCATCTGTCAACCCGGCTCAAAAAAAAAAAAAAAAAGTGCAGCAAAAACTCCCTGGAGTTTTAACCTGCCTGTATACACAGTGGTTTCATTCATAATTCCAGTTCCATGGAGACTAGGACCACAAAACCAGCTCATGGGGGTGCTTTGGTCTGTCTAAAAAGCCTGTGTGGTCCTGTTACCACAGCACTAGAGTCTTCATTTGCCCTCCCAACAGGTTGTAGGAAAAGAAGTGCCACCACCTCCATTCACAGAGCAAGAAGCAGGATGTAAGCAGGTTAAAGAGTTGTGTGAACTAGCTCAGGGATAATGTCAAAGCACTGGGCTAATCATTAGCTTATCCTTCTGCAATAGAGCAAATGGGCTGTGCAGTGACACTGCAAATTTGAAGGACGTTTTGTAAAATCACACTTAAAGTCTTTTGCCGCTCTCTGGCTAACTGAGTTCAAAGACAAAAATGTTTCTGTGGAATCTAAAGATTTCATGTGTCATCTTGCTTAATTATTTTACGAGGCTTTTAGTTTAAATATGATTTCAAATAACACCTGAAATACTTTAAATGCTCTTTTTTCTTTTAAAATACTGCTATTTCACACATTACTTTTCTCAAGTTTTGAGGGATTTGTATTTATTTTAATTGAAGCACTTCTTTTTTTTTTTTCTTTTTTGCCCATCATGCAGTTCCAGGTGCTTTTAAACTTTTAAACAGTTTCAGCTCATGTCCAAGCTCTGGTTCTGATGTGTACGAAGAACACGGCTGCTCTGAACCCACCACCTGTTAAAAGGATGAATATTAACTTTTATTTTTTCAAAGTGACTTTTTAATTGAAAAATTAAATATTTAATGAGCTATTTCTATCCAAAAGGGAAGGAAAACAAAATTTCTGCAGTTTGTTCCCAAGCAAAATTCACGCTGGCATCTGGTACACTCTCAGCAATGAGCTGGCAGGAATTAGTGCTAACACAGGACACCCTTGGGGGGTACTGGTCTGCACCCCCAGCTCTTCTCCCAGTCCTTGGTACCTTACCTACACCCCTTAACATCTAGCCTGTGTCCAGTATTTCAACTGGAAAACATCTCTGGCTGTGGTTCTTTATACAAGTCCTTACTCCATCGATGTATTTGGGTAAAATTTGGTTCTACTAGCATAAAACCTTGTAATCAAAACAAATGGCATTTCTAATTGAGCAAGGCCCTCTTGCTAATGAAGGGCAGCAGTGCTGTTATGATCACTGGTTCGTGTTTCTCTCCCTGTTCAGGATACTAAACTAATTTATTTATGAAATCAAAGCAACCCACCAGATTAGCCATATAACTAGCTAGCTGCGTTGTTTAGATTCACTTGTTTGCTACCTCATGACATCCAAGTGAACAAGCTATATGTCAATGAAAGCGTTGGCGCTCTATCGTATATTATAGACTAGTCTGAAGTGCAAAAAAAAAAAAAAAAAAGATCCTGCAATGGGGCTACAAGCAGTAATATTTTTTTTCCAGTGAGCATATGCTGCGAGTGGGAAAAGGACCGTATAATGTAAACGGAGGTTTCATTAGCGATGATATGTGGCAGTCCCCGGGTAAAGGAGGAGAAAGCAAATCTGGGAGTCGCCTTCGCAGGCTTCTACGCATCAGGAAGAGGCACGTGAAGGGATGTACTGAGGGCAACGACAGGATCTGCTCTTCCCCTCGGCCACCCCGCGGCCTCCCTGCAAAGGCAGCATGCTTGGCAGGCTCAGGCAGTTTGGATGCAGAATAAGTCCCTCTCTGTGCATCTGGCCTCCAGAAACCACTTTTTGCAAACAATAGGCAAGCAACTCACTTCCACTGAAGTTTTAATATTTCTATCAGAAAAGGCAGAGGGTCTGTTGGGAAATACTTGTGGTCAAATTTTCCCCATGTACCCATCATTCTGGTTTGGAAAGTTCTTGGGGTTTTTTTTTTGGTTTGGTTTTTTGTTGGGTTTGTGTTTGGGTTTTTTTCCCCCTAGAAATCTTGATGATTGGCCTGGCTGTGTTTCCTCTCCCCTGACTTCTTCCTCACAGCAGGTCGGGGAAGGTGCCCCGCTGTTTCACGGGGACAGACCAGGCTGCATGCTGAGGACCTCAGCTGAGGGTCTCCATCCCGCCCGCCCGTGGGCTGATGCTACCGGGACTCTGAGGTGGAGGTCCTGGCGGCCCGAGTTCAGCAGGGCTTCCCCAGGGCTCGCAGGTTTTTTGAAGCAACGAGTGAGGGCACCGTGGCCGCCTTCCCCTGCTTTTTATTGTTTAGCTGCTTGGCGCCGCACCGGGGCTCCCGCTCCGAGGGACGGGGCGCGGGCTCCCCTCAGCCAGCGCGGGAAGCGCGGGCCGCGGATGGCCTCTGCTGGGGGCCGCCGCGCACTGCAGCGCCCGGGCCCGCCGGCCCTGCCAGCGGGCGCCGCCGGGGAGGCGGGCGGGAGCGGGGCTGCGCCGCGCCGCCCGTCCCCCGCACCGCTGAACCCTTGAGCTTCGAAAAGGCTTTGGGATCCTCAGGTCTGACCGATAGCCCGGCAGTGCCAAGCCCACCGCTAAACTGTGTCCCCAGGCGCTGCACTGATGCAGTTTTTAAACACCTCCAGGGATGGTGACTCCGCCACCTTCCTGGGTGGCCTGTTCCGGTGCTCGACTGCCCTTTTTTCTGTGAAGAAATTTTTCCTAATATCCAGTCTAAAGCTCCCCTGGCACAACTTGAGGCCGTTTCTTCCTGTCCCGTCGCTTGTGACCTGGGAGAAGAGACTGACCCCGCCTGCTTACAGCCTCCACTCAGGCAGCTGTAGAGAGCGAGAAGGTCCCCCCTGAGCCGCCTCCTCTCCAGGCTGAACAACCCTGGTTCCCTCAGCTGCTCCTCATCAGACCCGTGCTCGTAAGACTTGTTCTTGAGACCTTCTCTGTGATCCTTGCAAAAGGGGGGCACTGATTTTCTTGCTGTCTCACTGAAATTTTCCTGTGTGGACACCAGTGCTTTCCAGCAATGTGTTTTTCTTTTTTGTAATGGACTTGCGGTCTAGACTCTTTAGCAGCTTCGTTGCCCTTCTCTGGACATGCTCCACTGTGTCTCGTAGTGGGAGGCCCAGAACTGAACACAGTCTTCGAGGTGTGGCCTCACCAGTGCCTAGTACAGGGGATGACCTTTCAGCAGACCCCTTTGCTTTTGCTTTATTTCCCCCCTGCCCCTGGCAGACCCCTCAGGAGTTGCTGCTCCAAAGATACCAGTGCTTTCACTGCCCTCATGCCACAGCCCAGTCGAAGGCAGGCAGCCACCCAAAGGCATCTGCCAGCACAGCCGCCTGCAGACTCACTCCACTGAGGAACCAGATGCAGCAGGAGAGAGGGAAAGAAAGGCGGGGGGGGGGGGGGGGGGAGAAAAAAAAAAAGAAAGAAAAAATCCCTTCCGCAGCTTGGCATCTGCGCAGCGCACATGCCAAGTGATGTGGGAGCAGCGGGAGAGGAAGCAGCAGTGGGCTGGGGGCTATTTGGCACCCCTGCAGCCTGCAAACGGTTTGGGTTTGAGCTGAGAACCAAACAACGTGCGCTAATGTAAAGTGTGTGTTTTCTGAAATTTGAAAAGCCTGTATTGAAATTAAAAAAAATAATGCCAACTGGTTGATTCTGCAGGCTGAGTTCAGCAGAGTCAAAATCCTCCTAATAAAGGGGGGCCTTTCGCATGCAGGTACGTGGGGTGCAGTTGCAAGGAGAACCCCCTAACTTCTACCAATTTCAGGAGGCAGGAAGGTGTCCCAGGACCATTCAGCACTGACGGTCAGTTCGTACCCCTAACAACCCACCAGACTGTTTAATGCTCAAGCCTGTACAAGCTGGTGTTAGAAGCCTCTGGAAAGTTTGCTGTCAATTACTGTGATTTCCTCTTCCCAACAAAGACTTAAAAGCTGAATGGATCTTTTCAGTTATGTAAATGCACTTTTCCATAAATACTTATTTTGCAGCAGAAACCAAAAAAAAAAAAAAAAAAATGCCTGTGGAGGCTGGTGTGTCTAGTTAGGGGCTGATCTAATTCCGCTCACATCGGTGAGGTCGTGGGGGTATTCGGGCTGGCAGCAGCCTAGGTCAGCTCTGAGCGTGGGTGTCCAAGGCCGCCTACCTGCTGTGGATGTGGGCGCTCCCAGGACGGTTTGCAGGGCATTTCTGCAGCCCTCTGTGCATATTCTGTTCTCTGGTGGGCAGCGGGACCAGGATAGGATGTGTTTTTCAATATTGCAAAATCTGAGTTGAATAGGAATTGTCTCACTGCTACTGACATTTTAGGAGAAAACCTTCCCCCTGCCCTCAAATTTGAGACGGCTATATCTGCACCAAGGCCATGAAGATGAATCCATTGCTCCTTGTTTCTGAAGAGCCAGAGGTTTACTCAGCTCCTGGTTTGCCAGCATGGCTGGACGTGAGTTTTTTTTCTCTTCACTGCAAAGGCTGTGTGCTGGGGAATAGCAATGAAATGATTGAGACTGGGGGGACTGGACTTAAGCTTCACTCTCAAACCGGTGGATGTCTGGTGGCTTCAGTAGATGACGATGCCTGCCACCAGCAGCGTGCTTTTGGGGAGAGCAGTCTAAGGGAAACTGGGGCAGGCTGCCTTTATGTGGCATCTGAAAAATCCTTGGAGAACAAGAAAGTGGTAAAGATTTTGTTTCTGTATCTCATTAGTTACCCAGGGTGACTTTTAGTGGATTAAGCAAATTATTTCCAGGAATGTTTTTCCTTTAATGTAGTCTTTGCAATTCAAAAACCATTCAAATATTCTTTTTTTTTTTTTTTCTTTTTTTCCCAGTGCATGCAAGCACCTGAAGTTCAGCAAAGTCTGGATGTATTTACCTGTGTACACTTAAGCTGGTGACTACTCCAGTGCTAGTTAAGCCTGTTCTGTGAACAGCTTGATCCTGTGATTCCCCATTACCTTGCCCCAAAATGCGTTGAAGAGCTGTGTATAGGTAGGAACCTGCACCAGGTCTCCAGGAGCAGTTTCAAATCTTCCTGCGGTCACTGACTTTTTAGGTTACTTGTTAAATTTGGCTTGTGCCCGCCTGTGTTTTCCTATCACATCAAGGGTTTGGCAAGCCGAGGCCACTGACCGAGTGTGAAGCATTTGGATGCCATGGAGACAAGGGCTATGCTTGTGCCCAGAGAGCACGGCGTTTAGGGAGAGCTCTAGCCTTGCAAAGCAGACATGTTGAAGAACACATCATGTATGAGTCTCTTTCAAGTGCCCCCAAAATTTACTGGAGAAATTGCCAGCGATCGAGGCTTCCTGCAGGGACTGCTCCAAAGTGTGCTGAGCTTGGCTCACTCTCTGCTCCGTAAGTTAGCTGGGGAATGACTTCCAGAGCCCCGTAGTGCTGCTTCTGCTCTTGCATTTGCCGGAATTGCAGCAAGAATAAAGCATTCACCAAGGGCTGCTAAATACGGACTTAACCCCTTGGGAGGGGTCCGAGCTATAAGTCACTGTAGGCAGGAGACCACGGAAGAGCAATATCAAAGTCCTCTCCCTAAGAAAGCGCTGCTGTGAGAGAAAGCAGCTGTGAGGGGACCCTGTAAGAGGGGCAGCACCCAGTTTGGGTGTTGGCATTGGGCTATGAGTTGTATGGGTTTGCATGCAGCCTTGCCAGGCAGGTCCCACTGCAGGACTGGGCATTGGTATTGCAGCAGCAACAAGGATTTCTTTCAGTGGAAGCAGGATGAGCTTTCTGGGACACCAAAGCTGTAGATTTAAAGATAGATCACAACTGATGTCTTAAATTCCAGGGAGTTGGGATGCTTTCCGCCCCCCCCCCCCCCCCCCCCCCACTAATATGATCTCTATGTTCTAAGTTTTTAGAGAATCCAGGGTTTTTATTTTAATTTCCTTCTCTTTCCTGTAGGACTGATGCTGCTGTACATGCATAATGACACAGAGAGCCTAGAGGATAGTTTTACCGTGCAGCTGACAGATGGCAAGCGCACAGTCCAAGGGACACTTTACATCTACATCACGCCAGTCAACGATGAAATCCCTCATCTTTCCAGGTTAGCTATGTAAGTGACATTCAGTGCATAAAGACTTAGAAAGAAAAAAAAAAAAAAAAAAAGAAATGGAAGTAACCTATCTCCCCACCAGCATCCCAAGCCCACCCACAGTACAGAGGGGATACTGCTTTTACTGCATGTGTTATTCCTGAAAACTGGTTCATAGCAAGGCTATGAATGCTGCTGCCTGGTGCAGGACCATGAAAAGTCACACAATACCATCCAGCAAAAAACATTCATCCAGAAATAGCTGGTTTGTGGTCTCTGGGTGGAGGCTTGTTTGTATTTAAGTTAGTGGCAAAACTGTGGTTGTCTTCAGTTATGATAGAGTTGCTCCTTTTTCACACTCTACACCTCTCTCCCACTTCCTTTATTCCTTTCTGTATGTATTCTCCATTCCCTTTAATCTATTTTTAACATTGAATCTTGTTGGGAAGAACATGGTGGGGGTTATTTTTAATATTTAAGGTCCAAAGCCAGTTGAAGGCAGTGTTAATGCTCGCGTTCCTTTCAAGAGAGCCAGAGTGCCACCTCTGAGATTAAGGCTTCAAAGAAAGAGGGGGGAGCTACATGGAGAGTAATATTAATTAATTGTCTGTGTTCATGAGCAGTAAAGTCCTTTTGTCATCCTTTCACCATAAAATAGTCTATCATAAGGTTTTCGTATGGGATGACAAGTCTAAACCCTGTCATGATTGTGCAGATATGAGCTTTTGTTTATTGGTTTGTGGAACATAGGAAGAAACAAGGACTGGTGTCATGTTGTGAGACTGAAATGTGGGAATTGTGGTTTCACTCACTTCATGACTGTAACACATGTTTTGGCCTTGATTAGGGTTTCTACTCTTAAGAATTCACATGTTGAAAAGAAAATAAATCCTGTGGACCTGCTGAATCCCTCCTGAAATGCCAGATCCAGTCCAAAAAATTAAGATTAAAATACTGATTTTGATTCTTGTCTTATGTAGACCCTTTAAAAGATCTCCATGGGCCGTAGGGGGAAAAGCATCAGTAAGGCTAATACTTCAGTGCCCTCTCTGCGTAGTGATGGTAATGACATTTTATTGACTCACAAAAATAGTTCGTAGAGCTAAAAATAATTTCTTTTCTCATCCCACAAGAACTATTGGGACTTGGAAAATAAAACTTTTCTCTCAACAATAGAAGAAATCAAGCACAAACTTATATTCAGGTCCAGCTCTTCCCACTAGCAGGGTTTGAATCCCCATTTTCAGGACACTAGAAACCTGTCTCATCACAAAATACCTGGTGAACTTTTAGCTGTGAAGATAAATACAAGTTCTGGTTTTGAGGCATAAATCAGTGCACATATGAAATCCCACATTCTTCTGCCTGGGTGCCTGAGGGCCCTTTTATGGGATCCTTTTTGCAGAGGAAAGAAAAAAAACCCAGTGTGGTTGTCCCTCTCTGGAGGGGAGCAGCAGCCTGTGATGTGCACAGGGAGGGGATCAACACTCCAAACAGCTTTGGCTGTGTTCCCAGAGCATCACGTGTGTGTTTTGAAAAATTTCATATAAGTAGTAAACAACAAGAAGTGATAAAATGGACACGTGTCCCTGCTTCATACCAGCATTTCCTTAGGCGCTTGCGGGTGCGGAGCCATCAAGCCCCTTTGCTCGAGGTAGGATGCTGCCCCCTTCCCTATCCTGCCAGGTCCTTGCAAGGTTCAGATCTGCTGCTGTGCCTTCTCCTTCATCCTACTCTTCTCTGCCTAATCCCTTGGTCTGGTTTTCTTATGTTTCACATCTTTCCTTACTTTCCCCCATTTCCTGCAATTTCCCTGTTGTCGTCTATCTCAGGACAGTTCCTTGCTGCTATTTCTGTTTTCATGCACGTGAAACAGCTTTGCTGGATCCATATGTTTGTTCCTTCCTAGTGTGAGCAACCCCATGGAGACGCCCCTTTTTTAGACTTTTAGTTTCCATGTTATTTTTTAGTCCATCAGAGGTGAGCTTCAGATCTCAAATTTCGTTTATGCATTCCCAGTCCATGGAGCACTTTTAATAAGGGAAGGAAATGTGCCAGTATTACCACTTTCCACCAAGCTATGGAACTGGGAGCGTGCACTGCTTCTGCACAGAGCCATGAATCCAACTTGTAGTTTCATCAAACCCCGTGAGGCTGAAGGGCACCATAAGAAAAAATAATGTACACGTACATGGTAAAGCTTTCTGTCCCAGTCCCATGGGAGCAGATTTGTTGAAATGTTCTAAAAAATTCTATCTGCTTGATGCTAAGATAAGCCTGTTTATGCTTAATAAATTGGAGAAATTGTTAAAAAATACTCCATCCATATGAAAGCACGAGCCCTGTACTGCTGCCAGGAGATGTGGGACCTGTGGTGTCATACTGAGTAAGTGATGGTCACACAAATTAGAAAAGCTTAGGTAAAGATCCCTCGCTACCACAGTTTTCCCCAGGTTGTGAAAATGTAACAGGGAAAATACTAAGCAGCATTCAATCTTTCCAGCCAGATCTGCCTCTTTTGGACATGATCACAGGCCGTGTACCAAGTGGTGGAAGAAAGAGAGACGAAAATAACATCTTTAAACAGTTTGAGCTCCCTCTTCCACCACTTTGAAATTAGAAGTAACTAAGAAATAAGGAGCCTCAGGAGGAACTGCTGCCCATTGCCCTGTGCTGGGTGCTCTATCAACACATCCGTGCCCTTTCTGCTGCAGGTCATGCAGAAAAGCTGATGGCCTTGTATTGTAATTATGGTTACCCAGCTTCATTATCTTACCTATTTTTTACCCAGACTCTCTCCTTAGTACAGCTGCTTTTCCAACACCAGCCTGGAGAAATCTGTCAATTTCTAGGCACTTCAACTTCTATCCTGAGGAGCAAGGGTGACGTTGGAGGTGTTGGAACATAAATTGTGCTTTAACTTTGGATGAGAAAGTGTGTGAATTTGTGTAACCTCTGTGTAACGTGGAGATACACTGAGATGGAGGAAGCCTGGCTTGAATCATTAAATCCCCCTTAGTAAATGGACAGTGACTTCAGCTGGTGTTCTTTTTCACTGGTGTGTTGTGTCCCTTCCTATTTCTTTTTTTTTTTTTTTCTCCTCAGAAATATGGGTTTGGAAGTTGAAGGAGCTGAGAAAAAACATTTTCAGTGCTGGGTCAGAAGCAGACTCCAAAGATGGTGCAGGGGATGAGCTTGACTGAACTGTCCCTGTGTGCCCAGGTCTGCAGTTGAAGGCAGTGGTAGCTTTAGGGCTTTTATTTCTCCCTTTCCTGGGGACAAGTGAAATCCCCAGCTACCTTCTGCAGCAACAGACTTATTCTGGAAATGGTTTTGTTCTTGGTTGATGGGGCAAGCAGCAAGACCAAACATAGGATTTTATTTGAAACTCTCCTGTTTTTAGGTTGCTTTGCCCCTATACCACCTGGAGCTAGCACAACACACCTATGTGACATCAGGGCAAGCTAGAAGCCATCCTCCAGCATCGCCCTGAGGCATCCCAGCGCTGCTGGGGAGTGACTCGGAGTAAAATCTTTGCCTCTTGAGCTCAGACCCTAGAAACTACTTGTTACAGGTCTCCCTCCACCATTCCTCTCTGTAATGACACATTTTAGTTGACTTTTATATTGGTTCACTAAGCCACTGTGCTGTCTTCTTCCTTTTATAATTAAGCAACTCGAGAAATCCTTTGAGGTCAATAAATTCTGAGGAGGCTTACATAAAACAGAATATAAAGTGGAGAGCCCTGCCATCAGAAGCCAGTAAAAGTCAGCCTCTTTGTGCGACACCTCTGCAAATGGCATTATGTCATTGCCTAATATTAGTAAGAAACAGTAAGATTATGTTTTTTGTTCAGAGCTATAAAAAGTAATGAGTCTCACATAATCTGCTGAAGGGAAGGGGATGGGGAGAGCATGAGAGGGGAGGAAGGTGACTGTAAAAGTGAACTTCCATTTTTTTGGCCATCCTGAGTACATTAGGAAATCTAGCTCGTAACACCAAATAGACTTTAATGTGCTCTGTCCCATGGATTTAATTTATTTTGTTTTGCTTTGCTTGCCGGGAACACACACAGAAAACCTTTCAGGAGTCAGGTGGTCTTGTTTCAGTAAATACAACTTAATAATCAGAAGCTGGAAAGTATTATGGGGTGGGTGAGGATAGTGTTATTCATCCTGGGTCATGATACAGTGCTGCGAGTGTCTCAGATGCTGCTGCTCCCAGCTTGATGAAGCCCACAGTATTATTCTCAGGCTTCAAAAACAGGGTGACATATTTCTGGCGCTAAATATTTACTTTCTCACTGTCGGAATGTAAGTGCCCAACCAACAGATCTGTGGAGTCATTCATTTTGGGAAAGGAAAGAAGCGATCCTCTAAGGGAGGCTTTGTGCTACCAACCTGAATACGCAGGTTGTGTGAGAGTTAAATATGAGCTGTGAGGGCTGGGGACACAGCAGACCGCTTGCCCACTGTAAGCCAACACGTTTGTGAGCAATAATTGGTAATAAGGACCGGGCTTTACACGGGGAGTCAAGCACTATAGGCAATAGCTAGTTGGCTTTTTGTCCTGCTTGGTCCTAGTGAAGGTGGAAGGATGTCAAAACGGGGTGGGAAGAGAGCTCTGCAGCCTGTGCTTAGTAAATACTGGTACTAAATCTCAGACTAGGGTGAGGCAGGGGGAAATATTTTAGCAGTGATATTCTGCAACCAAGAGTTAGGAAGGCTTTTTTTTCACACACCATAACTGTTCACTAATGCATGCATGAACTAACTGTCCTTTCTGTCAAGTGCCTTCATTAGTATTCTTTTTCTTTCTGTATTGGAATTAGACTGAAAGAGAGATTATACTGAAAGTTGGCTAGCTATCAGTTAGTCCAATTTTATGTTTTTTTAAATGTGTGCTTTTTATAGGGCTAAAAATTGGTCCGGAGCCTCTGCATTAGTAGCAGCTACTAGGGCTGGTGGCTGTTAGCTCTCTCTTTAGATCCCCAGTTGATTCTCATGTGCTGTGGGATATTCATCCCAAATACATGCAAGTCCCTCAAACACCACTGAGCTTTTCTGGAGCTTGTCAGTGCTGATGAGCAGGGAATAGCATAAGAGCCATCAGCGACAGCTAGCGTTGGGATGCGATATAATCAATATTAATGCATGGAAGTGCATGTCCAAAAAAACAACAGATATGGTGGCAGCCCTAGAAGGTGTTACAGCTTAGTGGGTTTTAAGTGGTTCTGGGTTGGAAAAGATGCAGGGTTTTCATGTGCTAAGTGACTTCCCGCCCATTTCTGCTCCTCCATGCTCTAGTAACACCAGGCTGCTGTTCTCAGGGTACTGCAGTCCTGCTTCCCTTGTGTATGTCTCAAGTGATCCCTCTCTACATATTTCCAAGAGATCACTACTGTTTTCTAACTTGTCTTCCTGATATATAGATATATATTTATTTTTTTTTACCTTGCCGTCGTGGCAAATCAAAATTATCAATAAGGGGCTATTTGCTTAGGACCATCAGAGCTGCTCTTGCCCTTTTCTCTTTTTCCTTTCTGAAATTTTATCTAACAAGTGAGAACCTCTGGATTTACCCAGAGTAGCAAGGTATGGGGCCACATAACAGGCATGTGTGGGACCAGTAACACCTCTGATAATGTCAGCAAGGGCTGCCAGCCATCCAGAAATCTTGCATGGGCCACAGCATATGTATGGTGCATGGCTTTATAGCCCATGCACTGCCGATCCAAGGCTTCCTGGAGTGAGCCAGTGCTGCGCAGTTGCTTTCCACATGTGCCGCAGGTTTGGCACGTCTTTGAAGCATTGGACCCTGCTTGTCCGTGCTGCTCCAAACGCACCCGCTGTAGACAGCTGGGAAGCCCCCACCAGCCAGATGGTCAAAAAGCTCCCTGCACCTGAATCCTTAAAAGCATTTGTGCTCCAAAAAATTGTTTGTTCTCCAAAAAGGATTTAGCCTAGACATGGGCAACTCTAGTTCTGTGCAGGGGGCTGGTGTGTGAAACCACACCGTGTCCCTTTGCCCATCCGCTACAAACATTACCGTGTCACCTGGGGTGTGAAGCTGCTGCTTGTGGTGTCTAGACTTGTGATTACTGAAAATTAATTAAACTGAAGGAAATTAGGCTGGAAGGGGAGTAGGCTCCTGGGAGGGGAAAATGGAAGAGAAAAATAGGATGCCGATGTTAACCCTTTCCAGCTACTGAGACAGGAAGGGCTCTTAAATGCTCTCAAGGCCCTTGAATATGTGTAGATAGTGAATTGGTGTGATTTCAGGAGCTCTGCTCCTTACATGCTCAGACCCTGTGCAGGCGGTGTCTGTAGCCCAGGTGTGACGAACACGTCAGAAACGGGCAGCCTGTTCTCCCTCTCCCCGTGTCTTTTAAGTAAGTCTTTTTATTGCTAGCCAGACCTGAAATAACTTGCGGATCAGCAGTAGGTTTGAAACGAGCTGTTCTGATTGTGGATAAGGTCAGGGGAACGAAGATGCTCAGATGTTAATCTGGTAATAAATCAGAGCTTTACGGGGATGGGATGGGAGGTTGGATGGGTGGCAGAGGGAGGTGGTTGCTGGTGGACTGGTCTCCTCTTGCTTTTGCATAGCCTCTTACCTGCCCTTCTGTCTCTTAAAATCTCCCTTATATAGCTTTTCAGCATGGTGTCGGAGTGCTTTGTGCCTTCCCCTTGGCATACAGCCACCGTCTGGCTAGCGAGCAAGTACAAACTGTAACACCTGGGTGTCAGCTATGAACATTAGGGTGTGCTACAATGGACCCATCTGTAGTACTTGGCACATGCCGAGGATTTTTATATGTGGTTGGCTGAAAAGCAGGATCAGAGAGAGAGAGGAGGGAGAGCAGGGGAAGAGGACTCCACTGGGCACGCGGAGAACATCATTTTGGCAAAGGTGCCAGTAGGTTTCCATGGGCTTGTCTGCTTCTCTGCTCAGCTCATGCGTTCAATAAAAATATCCAGGTTGTTACTAAGAAAAGCAGGGGTAGATTTCCCCAAAGAGCAAGCTTAGAAGCCTCATTCTTTGTCTCTGGAGAACAAATCTAATGCTGTAACTAGATTTAATAAAAATACATTTAATAGTAATAGATATAATAAAAACCTGATTTAATAATAACAAGTTTTATTGTTCTTCCACATGAACCAGGTCCTGTTGACTGACCCCCTGAACACCACAGGGTTTATAGCTGGGTTTGGAGGAGGGAGTGCTCTGCTTTTTAGGCTGGGGCAGCTTTGACAGTGTTGTGTCCTAGAATAAATTACAGTCAGGAGGGTATGGACAAGGGCTGCCTTTGGTAACTCCACACTGGTACCTTGAGCCCAAAGAGTCATAATGGTTTCCAGTTTTACTCAAAGGATGGAAAAAACATGTCCCTACCTGAAAATGTCTATGTATCCATAAGAAATCCCAGGTAGGGAATGAGTTTACAGCAGTAAAAGGAAATGTAGCCTATTGCATCAGGTTCACCTAAGTGAAAACTGCAGTGCACTGAAAGGAGAGGAAACGTGGGTTTTTTTCCCCCTTTATCTGGCACTGATGTGTTTTAAAATGCATGGGCAAAGTTTGTAGTTTATTTCCTCCAAAGGGGCCAAGTCCTCCTGGCATTCTTATGAACAAGCTCATTAGAATAAAATCCATTATGCGCATAACTAATGACACAAATTTACAAATCTGTTGACAATTATGACCACATCCCTCATTGCATTTGCTTGTAGCTCACTGAAGTGACCAGGTGAAGGAGTTCAATCCAGAAGTTTTACAGCTCAAGAGCTCCAAGTGCAGCCATGTGAGATATTTCCCAACTGGATTACAAAGCTGTCATTAGGCAGGGCAACTCAGGAGGACCAGGGCATGAGACCGTAAACTGTCCTCAGGAGACTTGAAGTCATTTTGAAGGCAGGGCGAGATATTTCTGGCTGCATAGACCAGGATTTTTTTATTATTTTACTTTGGGGGGGCGGGGGAGCACATGCGCATGCACACAAACGAGGACTGTTCCAAGTAGTGCCTGGCGTCCTCTGGAAATGAATAGAAATCAAATTGAGACGCTGGTGTCCTCCGAGTGTTAAATATTTCCAAGTTCTTGCCAGGCGGGTGTAATTTATTGAATGTAGGTTTTGTGAAATAGTGCTCCTGTCAGGGGGAGATTGGCACCAGAGAAATGAAGGCGGCTAATTCTCAGGGGGTCCTCCCTGGCAAAAACCCTCTATTGAGTCCTCATGCTACTTGTGCTCATAACTGCCGAAAAACCAGGAGTGCCATCTGCAAACTGTGATTCATAAACACTCTGTCAGTCTGCCATCTAGCCTGACATCATAAAATAACAAGAAGCAGCATTGTAATAAAGAGAGGAGGTTTGCAGTCGACCAATTAAATGCATCTAATTTATTTCTGTTACAGCTGAGGCTTTATTTATTAGTAAACAGCTGCATTTGTTACACTCCCCCCCCCCCCCCCCTTTTTTTTTCTCTTTACTAGGAGTGTGCCAACTGGCACTTTTGATAATCCATTAATCCTAAATAATCATCTGGATACTTCATGGTTGGTAGGAAAAAAAAATAGCAAAATAGGTTATTAAAAGTTAAAATGTAACCTTGCAAGGAGGCTGGAAAGCGCTTCTCTGCCTTGGGTTTGTATGAGTTATGGCAAGCTTAAGTTTGCAGGCCAAGTCCTACGCTCAATTTACACCTGCAAGTAACTGGCACGACAGCCAGCTGAAAGGGCTATAAATCCTGGAGCAGGATCTGGCCCTGTGGATATTTTTTTTAAGGACAGCCTGTTTGTGGTACAAGAAGATCATTTGCTTGTTTGGTTTACTTGCCTCCTCCTTTCTCAGCACTAACTTGATTCTCAGCACAGCTAAAAATCTGCTAATTGGTTGTCAAAGTCTAATTAGCTGATATTACAAAAAAAAAAAAAAAAAAAAAAAAAAAAGATAAGTTTGCCTTTTATAATTGGAGTTGACCCCCTCCCCCCCCTTCCCCTCCCCTTGAACCCCCTGGTGTGTGTTAATTGAGCTCCAGGACTTTCAGTGTATTTTAATGCACTCTCTTTTTCAGTGCCCTGGAAAGCTTTGCAGTTAATGAGACAATAATATGTACAATCAAGTAAAAATGTAGTAAAAAAACGAGGCAGAGCCGTATGGACTCAGGATAGTGTGAAGGTGTGTGGAAGGAGGGAGCAGTTCATCAGCATCCCTAAAGCAGCTTCATGCAGTCAATAATGTCCCGTAATTTTTAATTTACCTTCCTGGGCATTTCCTTCCCCTCACCAAGGGGAATCCTTTTTTTGCTTGAGAATGTATTTTACCAGTTGAGGGAAGAAGCCTGTACTCTGTGCAGGAGTCAAATGAACACAGTGAGGGTCCTCAAGAGGCCAAACAAGGTGAAACATAGGTCTCCACTACGTTTTATTCTCTCTGTATGGGTGTATACAGATATAAATACAAAATCCCCACTGTAGCCAGAAAGCAAGCCCACCTTGATGTCTATATGGGCTGTCACACCTCCATCCTGCCCTGTACCATTCTTCCCATAGGACCCCAGTACCTCCCAGTGGCAAGTTAAACGCTGTGGAGAACATCTGCCCTGTACTACTCCTGCCATGGTCACCTCTGGGGGAGCAGCGTGTGTTTTCTTTTGGTAGCTCAATTTTAAAGCCTATCTCTTTTTATATATTAAAAAAAAGCAGCGTTAAAAAGAAGTGAGCACAGGTGGGTGCTCTATATATGGGTGCTCTTTTTCAATATGTACAATAACATTGAATTTACTTACTCAGTCATGTTTTCCTCTTTCTCCTCCTCCCATCTTCCTCCTCCACACCTGCTTTCAATCAGTCCCCTCTGCCCCGCCTGTCATCCTATCCTCTCTGCTGCTTTTACCACAAACCCACTAATGTTATATTTCAAGTCAAACTTTCAAGCCCACGACATTTAAGCAAGTGAATCAAAAAATCTAAGTGGCTTCACCAGCCTTGCCAAGCAGGGAGCTGACATGGCCCCAAGGAGTGTGCAGAGGATGCTGGTGACGGCTGGAGTTGCAGCTGGTCACAGGGTTTCACCCATCCTAGCAGTTGAAGTCTGGTTTTTTCCTAGACTCTAAAAAACAAAACCAACCAAACAAACAAAATAAACCACACCATATTAAGGCTAAATGTTGCTGCTAGATGAACAACTTCAGATGTACATGTCTCCTTGTCGTATGTCGTATATACTTAGCAGTGTGTACCCTGACCACAATGGTTATCAGGCCGAAAAAAAGAAACAAATAAGAGAAGTAGTGAATCAAACTACCTAGAAAACCAGATGTGTATTTACTTATTCTTTTGATTATTGGTATAAACCTGGAGACTTTTTAGGTAAGTTGTTTTAATTAATACCTGCTTCATGGTAACTAAACTGTACTGGTTGATGGCTGACATCCCAGTTCAGCCGTGTGCTCAGATCAGTGTGGTTTAAGTATAGGCTTGAAAGCTTCATCCTTGGTCTCATAATTAGGGACATAAGGAGCCTGATTTTTCCCCCAGCATTAAGCAATGGGAGTGGTAACCTGCTGCTCAAAGGAGCAATCAGGAGGGTTCTTTCCATGTCAAGGGTTTGGGGGCAATTTCCCATCATTGCATCTCTGGAGCAGATCTGATGAGGTTAGCAAAGGTCAGGCTCTGATTCTTGAAAGGCTTTTGGTGTTTTTAAGTTTGACAGACTCCTGTTTGCAGATGTCATCAATGGGGCAACGCAGCAGGGTGGCAGGCAGTAACAAAAAGCTTTTCTAATAGGGACAACCTAGGTGACCATCACTGTCCTCTGCTGAGCATCTAAAAAATGGGAGTTTTCTCGCTGTGGGAAACCTGGCCCTTTTTTCCATGTGGGCAAAAATGAAGTAGGGTTAACTGCACTTGCCTGTTTCACTGTTGCCTCCTTATTTTATCTTCTTTGTTTGGAGTTCATGTAAAGAAAAAGAGTCAACATGAGCACTGCATCTACTCAGTCAGCTTGGGCTTGACTGTGGACTTCTGTAACCCTTGAGCAGAGTGTACGGCAGGTTGATGTCCTGCATCCCTGGCTGCTTCCTACAGTGTTGTCCCATCCTTTGCCTTTCTAGGTCCTCTCTCCTCTGCACTCCTCCTTGATCTTAGATCACATTTGAAAATAGCCTGAAAGGGGTCCCTATTCAGTGAGATCTCATCCAAATTTAGTCTTTTTCAAAGATGCAACCCAAAAATAAGAAGGACCTAACTTCTTCTCTAACACAGCACAAATGTGTTAACTGATGCCACGCACTCCAAGACTGCTGGGTTTTGATAAGACTCATTGCACTGGGGAAGGGGCTGGGTACTTTTACTTTTGATGATTTTTCTCAAACACAATCATATTTTTTCTATATGAAGGCAAGCTAGCTAATTGTGTTTATATTTTGAATGACTACAATGTCCTTAGACTGATTTCCTCAGATAGTAGTAATTTCTTGAATGCATCAAGTCTCATTCATGGTTTTCATTTGCTATGCTAGCTGCAGTGGAGAAGTGGTGTTAAAGGGGATAATAGCAAAGGTGAGCCATCAAATGGGGTGGAAAGCATGGAAATTGTTGCAGATTTTGTTGTGGAAATAAGTTTTTAAAAAACCCAAACCTTGACAAGATGCTGTTGGCGTCCATCTCCATTTAATAGACACCTGTTGTTTCTGAAAGTCAGTTGGCAACATAATAATAAGGCAAGAAACAGAAAAAAAGCTCCTGCGGAGTCTGGGCTAGAAATGCCACTATTGTATATTGTCATCACCAGGCTGACTGACAGCAATGGAAGCTGATTGACGTTATTCTCTTGGTTTTGCAATATCCTTGGATAAAAGCTTGTCTCTGCCTCTGCCTTTGGCAGGTCAGCCATTATGCTGCCACCCTGATTCAGATAAAAAACAAAGAGGGTTATGATAGAAAAGGATGAACTGGATATGACTAGGTAAATCATCACTGCTCCTCTTCTGAGAAGACCAGTTGTTCAATTTTCTAGCAGCCTCAGTTTTCTGGGGCTACTCCTTTGTAAATGTGAAAATTGCTCTGGCCCTTGGGTGATACGGTGGAGCTCTTCATAAATAAATCTACTGGAGCCAGAACCTCTGTTGCTGAGGTTACAGAATCACTATCAGCTTAAAACACAGTGTTTGCACTTAATGCTTAATTCATTAACACGTTCTGTCCATTGGCTCGTTTGGATCTATTAACATAATTGTTCTTCCTAAACAACTGGGTCATTCTGTCTCCCCAAACAGAAAATCAGAGCTGGCTTCAGTATTTTGGACAAATCATGCAGACAGATAAATGCATGTGCTCCTCTATAAACTCACCTGGGCTGAGATTAGATAAAAATGTTGCAATTCCACTTAGCATCAGCCTTGAAATGAGACTCACTGTGGAGCATATTTGAAAACAAATGAGACAGCTCTGCAGCTTTTTCTGTTGTAAATGTCCTGTCTGCCTCTAAAACCTAAAGTAAAAATATTTTCCCAAGCTATTTTGATAAAATTCTTCTCCTTCCCCTGAACTTAAGGACTGACTGTTATCCCACTCTCTCCTTCTGGTCTGGGATGTAACAAGGAATATTTGCCTTTTTAATTTCTCTCCCTTTGGTTTCCCCTTTTACTCATTTCATTTTTTTTAGGTGACATTGTTCTACTCGCCAAACCTGTAACTTTAACAGAGGGTGACAGGGTGACCTTGACGACAGATGTTCCTGTGGCAACAGATGGCACTAGCAAACCCGAGAAGCTGCTGTATGCTGTCTCCCTGCCACCTGTGCATGGTCAGATTGAGCACATCAATTATCCCGGCATACCCATTTCCAGTTACAGCCAGTTGGATGTGGTGGCCCAGAAGGTCTCCGACGTCCATGACAATAGCCATGGAGCCGGTAAGGAGTCACTCAGGTGAGAAGACCTCCCCTTTGCACACCAATGTGCTGAAAAGCCCTCAGCCAGCGAAGGGTTAAGCTTGCCTCTCTTTCTCCCCATACCACTCGGTGCAATTTTGATGACCGATATGGTTGTGGGGAAGAGACTGCTGCAGACAGTAACATGATGTAATTTTATCATTATGGCAATTACATACTTTATTAACTGTAATAGTGAAGTTGTACAGCCAAAGGCAATAGGAGTCTTGCAGGCTTAATTTTGGGGTGTACCAAGGTAGGCTTTCATGATCAATTAGCAAGTGAAATTGAGTGATTTAGGTACATATAAAGAGTTTACTATGTTTCTCAAGGTTGCCAGTGGTGGGAAAGGAAAAGCAAAAATTCCCCATCTGTGGCTGTTGTTACTTTCTGGGCAGTTTGTTCTCCTGAAGGGGAAAAAAAAATAATAATCGTAACATTGTCTGAAATGATCAGGAGAACTTAATCCAGATGGTGGTGTCATTTCTAAGAAAAAGCATATGTTGGCCATTATGATACTTAAATATAATGGTTTTACATTCCTCTAGTGGGCACAAAAGGCACACAACAGAGTTGGCGGGGTTTTTTAATCTTCTGAATGGTGGCAGTGGTGGTGGAGTGGTGGGAGATTTTATCTTCCAAATGGTGTGTTTCCCAGAAGATATGGCAAATTCAGTTGAAGAGAGCCTGCTGTAAAAGCCATGCTCCTATGTAATGTAAATTTGTGCCTTCCTCTAACCAGTAACAGTGGAGAGGCTTAATTTACTGGGCCCTTCAGATTATCATCATTTTATATATATTCTTCTGGCTTTTGCTTTTTTCTTTTTTTTTTTCTTTAACATGTTTTTCTTTCTGATTTGCTTTAAAAGTTATTTACGCTCCCTTTGCAGCAAAGTGGGCACTATAACTAATTTTATTCTTACCATGATTAACTATGAATAATTTCCTAAGAAATGAGTCAAATTAACAAGGGGAAGAAGGAATCAATAAATCATGAAAGCAGCCTATTTCTAAGTGGGGTTAAAACCACCATTAAATAAATCACAGACTAAATGATGACCCGCTTGGATATGAGGAGAGGGGGGGAAATGTCCATTTAAATTGCAGTGAAAGGAAATATGAAAGTGTGGGCCAGCATCTGTGGCCTCCCCATGCCACGCAAGGAGGGGTGCACAGGAGAGGGAAGGAGCTTTGGGGAAGGACCCGGGGACAAGGCAGAGGGGAAAGATGTGGTTTCCCTGCATTTCTTGCTACAGCCCAACTGCGGGGAAGCAGCCAAGCAGGGATCAGAAAAGCTCTGGCTTTTGGATGTGGAAGCATAAATGTTGTTTAATAGCACCTTCTGCCTCCATCTCTGCTCTGCACGGGAGCTCAGGAATGCAGAGGCTGACCTGACCTTGCTTGAAATATCTGAACTGTTTTCACTCTGCTTTGATATTTCATTTTTTTTTCATTGGCTTTCATCAGGTTAATCACAATTTAAACTATTTGGAGACAACTTCAGAATCAGGCCCACCATGCTGCTTAGGTGCTTTATATTATGTGCTTTTAATCTGGCATTAAGGATCATACTTTGCCTGACGGCACACAGAGTGCAGTAATGTTACCTAGGGCTAGATTTTCATCTTTCTTGCTCATTGAGACTTATAAATCTAAATTTTACACAAGGAATGCCATCACTTTTGCAGGAGAGTGGCTCATCCATCTTTACACCAGTATATAAGACACCTTTAAACTGTAGAAAATTAGGCAGAGTTTCCTTCTCAAGTTTTCTGGGGGAAAGAAGGGATCAAAATGCTTATTTGTTGGTTAAAAGAAAGAAAAAAAAGGAAGGAGAAGCAAATCAGCTTGTAACCTCCCATTTGCAATTCTTTTTATGATCTTTTCTCCTCCCTGAACACATGTATGAAATGGCACCAGCTCCCTGCTCACTGGGAAGAGGTACCTATTACCTTGTGTTATGGGCCAAAGATTGTCAGCTGGTTTAAATCAGTATATCTCCATTTGCTGAAATGATGCCATAGCCATTTAAACTGTGGCTTATAAAGTCAGTTCATAAAGTAGCTGAGAGGGTCTCTTTCCTAATGTACTTTGTGGCTGTGGGAGCTCATCTCTTTTTTTTATTTGTGGGACCAGGGAGCATCCTGTCGACTCCAGGTGACATGGTGTCTCAGGACCTGTTTGTCCTCCCTCTCCTTTGCCCACCTGGCTGCCGTGGACAGGATTTGGTGCAGGACTTCTGGCAAAGCTATGCATGAGGTCAGAGGGCCAAAAGACACAGTGGTCGCTCCCTGCCCACAACACCTCCAACTGTTGGTGAGAGGAGGCACTTCAGAGCTTCCTCCAAAAATGAACGTGAACCGGTGAAGCCTCGTGCCTTCATCTGTCTTTCTGAGCTGGCACTGAACCAGGGGAAGCACACAAGCATCTCCACCCCAGTGTCCTCTGTGGTGGTCTCAGCAGGTGAATCATGCTTATCTAGTGCTTCTGCACTGATTTTTAATCTTGGTCTTGCTCTTTAATAATAGATGCTGCTAAACAGAGTAGTGCTTACAGAGCAACTAAGAATGAAGCTTGTTTTTTCCTAAGCACTGTATAAACACAGCCAACTGCGTGTCCCTGGAGTAGATGGACATGTGTGGGGAGGACTGGATCCATGCGACAGCCACAGAGCTCATCTCCGTTTCCTGCTGCTTGTGGCGGACAGAGAGATGGGGGCCATGGAGAATAGGCAGGGAGCAGAGGAGCAGCAGCGGGGCCAGTGCAAGGTGAGCTGGTCCAAGGAAGGGATTGCAAAGGGCAGGACCGGAACGGATGGTCCAGTTGTCTCCTGCCTCCCTCCTCTTCACATTTCCTTCAAAAAAAGGTGTTTATGAGCAGATATGGGACTACCTAGCCCAAGGATGTCAGTGGCCAAGTTCTCTCTGAGGAACCTGCAACTATGGCCTCTCTCAAATATGAGGGAGATGCACCTGAAAGGGAAGGTGTAGGAGGAACCTGAAGGATAGGGCACCTGCTGCCTTTCTCCACCACAGGGATGTGAACGGGTCCAGCAGCTTTGCAGGGAAGGGCTAGGGTTGAGGGAGAGAGACAGGGGACTTGTCTTTCAGACATGAAGGGGTTAAAACACAGGGATTTAAAAAAAAAAATCCTTAAAAAAACCCCCACACTCACACACACACACTCACACACTCTCACAAAACCCTGCACCCTAAATTAATTTCTGCTGGTAATCTATATCGGGTTAAATAACGCCTCATTATTCTGCAACACAGCTGAGGCTTCTCAAAATGTTTATCTTGTTTTGTAACTGGTACCTTCTGGCATATTCCAGTGCCAACTCTCCTAGCTCTTGCTATATTTCATTCTCACTATTTTTGGAATGGAGCTGCTGGTTCCAGGTGATTTAATAAATTGCTTTTTTTTGTGTTCCTTTTAACTTACCCATCTGCTCAACACATGCGTAACTTGCAATCTGTCGGCAGTTTGCAGAAAGACAAACTGTCAGAGCTGCATGCATTTGACAACTTTGTTCCCAATTAGATTAGTGGTAATTTTAACAGATTTCAGGGCAATCGAAAAAAGGGATGACATGTTATTAAAGCATCAATTTTGACAGACCCAAGCACATACAATTTCAGTGTAAATTATTTTAAATGCTTTAATTAAAGCTATGAAAGATTTACCCTTTTAAGCGGTAAGTGATTGCAAGACAAATATAAAGGGAAAGTGGATAACAGAGTTTCCTAAATGGTTTATGCTGCGCATGGCAGTCCACAAGTCACCACCACCATAATCTATGACTGTAATGTTGGAGGCATAGTTAATTATTCATAGCCTCATCTCTGGAGCAGACGTGATTAAGAACATGAGGAGCATTCAGAGATCTAAGCAGTACCTATGCAAACCAGAGTTCAAGCCCCTCTTAGATCATTGCTCTTAGGAAACAGTTTAGGGGTATCTCACGTCGTGGATATTTTTATAAATACGCTTTCATTTTTGCCCCAGTTCGGCTCTGGTTTAGATGGCCAAAACCCAGTGCTCGGGGTGATTGCAGATTTAGAGCAACTGGGTTTTTTCTATACTTGAATACACTTTACAGGCTGTACAAGTCCTATTAAAAAAAAAAAAAAAAAAAAAAAAAAAGAAAAAAAAAGAAAAAAGAAAAAAATTACAGCATTTATTATTTAAACAGAATACAGCACTCTAAATTCACCACTCCAGGAGCACTCTGCCACATGTGTAGCCCATTTAACCATTTAAATGATGTTGTGAATTATGGCCCCCTTCCAGCAACCTTCATTCAGGCAAGGCTGACCTTGGCTTCATGGCAAGAGGGCTGGCCTTGGCCCCTTTTACCCAGCCCTTGGGTCCCAGCTGGAGGACCATTGGCCTCCCTGCAGTTGCACCTTGATTGTACACTCAAACATTGGTCTGAATTAAGAGTCGAAACCTTCCAGGACGATCGCTCCAAGGGTTTTGTTTGTTTTCTTTGTGGCTGACTGTGCAGCGCAGAGCTGTCTCATTTTCAGATTGTTAAATGTGCATATTACTTTAGTGTATAAACTATTGGTCCCACAACCCGCACTGAAAGTTTATTTCCTTTTTAATTCAGGGACTGTAGGGCTTCCTGATGCTATTTGGAGGGAAAAGCAACAAGCACACTGTTCCCACCCTTCCCTGCTTCTTAAAATCAAGCTTGCATGCATCTGTTTTGGGGTTTTCTTGCTTCCTTTGGGTATGGGTATGACTTGGTATGACTTTCTGAAAAGCTTATAAGTTTTTCTTTGGAGGTTGCTGACCCAAAGAGTTGCAGTACCAAAATGCAGTGGAAGTGAGAGAAGCTGCTCCAGCGAGCACTGCAGGAAGCTGGTCAGAACCCATGATCTTGTGCACTTTCCAACTGTTTTGACTGCTGGAGTATGCGGTGATTTGTAACTGGCACAATGAGGCCAGCAGATAAGATGAAATCCTGATGGAAGCATCTCACCACTTTTGGGACTGGTTTTGATCTGCATGCACGTACTGCCAGTCTGTTCTCTGATTTGCAGATCTGTGAATCAAACTTTAAAGGGTTTTGCAGTTGGGACAGCTCCTAAATCCTCTCAAATCCCTTCCTCTAGTGCTCTTCTCAGCTGGTGTGAATCAACAAGGCTCCATTTGATTCAATCAACCTATTCAAATGTGCACTGGTTTAAGATCCACTTTATTGTGTGTCTGTCGATGAGTGCTGGCCTCTTGGGATGCCTGAGTTTGCCATGAAAAATCACCTTCCTTCTTAAAAAGTGAAGGAGACTGTGCGTGAGAGATCAGAGTGTAAGAACAAGATTCTCCTGGTCAGCCCCCAAACTGATGATATTAGAAGGCCAACAAGAGGATGAGACCAACGTGATAGATAATGGGCAAGCAGACAAACGTGGGCAACTAGAACAGATTATTTCAATACTGCTTGCAGACCACCAGGCTCACACATAACAAAATGCCTGCATGGTGGACAACAGCATGGGAATCCTGTCCCCAGGTAGCCCTGCACAGCCTCTCAAAAAACCTTTTGTGCAGATTTTCTCCTCGACCTCGTACAGCCATTTGTTTGTGAAAGAGACTGTTGTACGTTGAGGCCAGTTTAATAGGATGACAGTATTCCACTGGCAGAAGGGAGGTGCTAGGAAATTTGGAAACTTTTATTTCATTGGTATGGAGTCAATCATGGTTTTCTTGTCAACAGACCAAGAAAGGAGCCAATAGGACCTGTAATGCAGATGAGTCATTGGCTGTCTACAGTGGTCTTCTGATGCACCACTGAATAGTATTGAATGGCAAGAATATCATGTAAAGGCTAAGACCTGGCATGAAGAAGGTTGGAGTAAGCAATCTTTTGAATCTTGTGGCCTTCTCCTTGCTCATTAGCGCTTCCCCTTCCGAAGGAGCTCTTAATCATTTCAGTTCAAAACACGATACACTGGAGATACTAGAGACCTCATCTTTATGATGAATTAGAGTCATGATCGGGGCTCATAAAGCTTGAAGTCTGAAAAGTCTTTCAATTTTTAGTAAAATTATCTAAAGATTGTGGACCAATTAGAGTTTTTGAGATCAAATTACTGATGAAGGTAGTCTCTGTAAACTAAGCAGAGACCTAAAATTGCTTAATTAATCAAGTCACATACAAAACAGAGAAAAAAACCCTGCTTGCATACATATTGAGCTTTGCTGCCTAATCTATTTTATAATGTTTTGCAATTAACAGGCCAATGTTCATCAGCTGATAAATAATTAACAGCTGTTGTTGTTTCTAGGGCATGACGTAAAAGGCTTACATAGGACAAAAACTAGCTTGAGTTGTTTGCCAAAACTCTGACCAAACATACACTTACAGCTCACAAAACCAACTTTCTCTGAAAAATTGCACTTCATGGTATCTTCAAAGGAGTCCTTTTTATGAGTCTGCCAAGCTTACTAGAAAAAAGAATTAACCTGCTCTTTTTGTCAGCCAGGTACTGGAAATCTAAGATGAAGACTTCTCTTTTTTGCTGGCGTTATTCAGACAAATCAAGGATTCAAGTGTAAATACAAAGGTTTTTTTATGATTCATCTGCAGCTCACTAGTATCTATAGTTTTCCTGACAGTACACACAGGGTTCTTTGATTGTTGCTCAAAATCCTCTGATCTGGGAGGAGGGAGATCTGGATTTGGTGAGATGTGACCACCCTGAGCGGGTTTAAACAAAGGTAGTGGTCTAGTTGCTATTAATCTGAAATAACTAAAAATCAACTTGCTGTAAACTCTGGTGACAAAGTGGAGATGCAGAAAACAGATCAATTGGGAACACCCTCTGAATGCATCTTGCTGACTGTCTCGTCAGCTTGCAACTCTTTTATTTGCTTACTCACAACTGTTTCAAGTGAGAGGTGGGTCTGCATGAGCCTTGAATGCCAACAAGAGCAATACCTGCAACTGGATTCACACTGGGGGAGAGCTCAGTGGCTTCCTCCAGAGCTGTTCTGATTTATTTATTTTTATACTACAAATTCATCAAGCAATTACAAGTGCTCTTGCCTGAGAGAGGGGGATAACTCCTGTTTACAGCACGCACAATCATCTATGATTAAGCAAGTTCATACCATGCTCATGCAAAAGTTCAGTCTCCCACACAGACAGGCTTTACTCCAGTTGTAAAGGCTTCTACTGTACCAGAAAAACATTTCTCTCGACCGTGGTTTTTATACAATAGTTTCACACAGTTATTCAGATATCCTACCTTCAGGCCAAGGAGCATCAGAAAGAAAAGGGCCAAAAACTTGAACATGTCTCCAAATAAAAATTGTGAAGCTGTTGTAGACAGTTGAGGATAGATGTGATGTATTTGTGGCAGTGAGTGTCACTGAAGAGGTTTTCTGTAACATTTTGTACTATTTGGAGTTTCCTAAGTGTTGCAGGCTTCATGCCCAGCTATATCGGTTTGCTGTAATACAGCCAAGTGACCAAGGTGTGAAAAACTAAGGCCAGGTCAGTATCTGCCAGGATGAGATGCAGTCTCTCAGCCAACTGGGGATGGTTGGAAGTGATAATTGCTGCTATGAGAGAGCTGAATGTACTTGTGGATTCTTCTGGGGTTTTTGTATATAGGTGCTCAATCGTGAATGTATGCTTTAACCACAAACTTTTCCAAATTCTCTCCTCTGCATGTCGACATCTCCTGTCACTCGGGTTCAACTTCACCTACCTGTTGTGTATCCCTCAGGTTATCTTGACTCAGCATTGGGACCTCGTCCTGGAATTGGCATGATTGCATCTGGGGAAAAATAGAGATGTTTGTTTGCTGTGCCTTGCCAGCACTAAGAACACTTACCCTCACTTGTATATAAATATTGAAAGAGCTGGAGATATGTCTTGGCCGATTTGATACCCCAGGGTAAAGAAACAGGCTCAGACTTTGCTCTGGACTCACGATGCTTCTTGCAGGTGAGATGGCAGTGCCCAGTCTAAGTGGTGTTGTATAAACACAGAGAGACCGGGAAGGATCAGAGTGGATCATCTTCCTCTCTGTTGGTGGGAGGGGACCTCGAGCTGGTGGCAGCAGAGCTGTTTCAGCTCTGGGTCTGGTGGAATCTGGTTTGTGCTAGGGTAGACCACAGGTCACAGCAATACAAGCATTCAGCTTCCCCGTTAGAACAGTCTAACTA
Source organism: Falco cherrug (assembly GCF_023634085.1). Classification (NCBI taxonomy): domain Eukaryota; kingdom Metazoa; phylum Chordata; class Aves; order Falconiformes; family Falconidae; genus Falco; species Falco cherrug. Next base: position 31,342,597 of record NC_073708.1, on the reverse strand, counting down.
TCCTGATCAGACTTCAGCGCTTCATGGTGGACATCGGTTTACTAATGTACGTAGAAGGGACCTCTTTAGAGGTGGCTGAAGGAGCAAAGAAACACTGCTTTTCTGTATTACACCAGGACTGTTTGGTTCAAGAGAAGAACCAGTCGCCTGTGGCTCCTCCTCCAAACCATGGTGCTAAAATCAGGATCATTCGTGGCTCCTGTTGACTGCTTGTCTCTTATAAAACTCTGGAGAAACCATTGCTGTAATATGATCACAATCTGTATTACCAGTGGTTGCAGTGCCCTCAGAATTAACAGGGAGGCTGAGCATGCGGTCAAAAGTGGCTTAGATCGGAAATTACTTGAGATCCTTAGCCAAGGGTGGCCTGTGTATGAACACAAAATCTGTAAGGTTTTGTCTCTCATTTTCTTTTGGTAGTAACTTAGGTTTTATCCTTTCTCCCCCTTTATCTTTCAGACTTTCCTGAAAGCAGATTGTGCATCATCTTGCAAGAGTAGAGCTCTGTATTTTAGAAAGGACAGATTTTAAAACCAGGGTAGGTCTCTCCACCCCAGTGGGATGCGTACCAGCCTACTGGCAATGGGGTCCCACCACTCTCCTCAAACGTTCCTAAGCCTCCTGGTACATATATAAGCCCTCCATCTCACCCACCGAAGGAAACCCTGTGCCTTTAAACGCCCTCCCCATGACGGGTACAGACTTTTCTGCTTATTATGAACTGACAGGTTTAACATGTCGCCTGCCTGGTCACCGGAGAGAGGTACCTCTGGCAAAAGTTCAGAAGTCAGTGTTTTGGAAAGATTGGTTTGACCAGCTCTCAAGTGAGAGCAAATCCCAGACCAAAGGCAGTCAAATCTTCAACGACATTTAACCGCTGTGGTGCTGTAGCTTGCTGGCATCCTTTTAACCTGGAGAGGAGTATTCATTACGTTTAAATCTTTAAGTTTTATTTATTATTTCTTTTCTGCTCTGCTGGCAGTGGAAACCTGGGGTGAAAGCAGGTTGTTTTGACTTAATTCTAATTAATTAATTAGCTTGCGTATGGTTCTGGCCCAAGACTACAGGAAGGACTGGCACTTTTGGATGTTGCCTTGGTATCTAGCCTTCTGTAATATATGGCATTGCAGTAAGAACACATATTCCCTTATTGCCTCTTCAGGGCTTGTTAGTGAAGGGATCTTAAGATTTGCTGCATCTTGCTTTAAAATTGCCAGTTCACAAACTTTTTTTTCATCCTTTGGTATTTACATTGAAAGGTAACAATTTCTTGAAAAACAAATGAACAAAAAAGAGCATGCAAACAGTTAATAGTAAGTGGTGCCCAAATTACATATTTCTTAAACTCGTGGCCTACTTTACTAATCAGTTGTCATAAGATGTCAGATGGGGACCCATCACTGAAGAATTGCAGAATGCAGCCAGTGAAGCAACTAATTAGTTGGACAGTGGCATGGAGGTGTGTGTCCCCAAGGAGCTGAAACGATCAGAGCAGGTGAGGAAAGTTTGGACGGATCAGTATCTCTGTAGTATAAAACCCAACACTTGGCTGAATCACAGGGATGCCAAGGGTGAGGGCAGCACCGGTCCCCCATCAGGGACGTGAACAGTAAGGGACTGCAGTACTGCCGTTTCCAGAAAGAAAGGCAAGTCAGCTGAACGCTTGAAGGAACATGACCTGAGATGTGCAGGAATTAGAATAGTTGAGCAGTTTCTGGGTTTCATTAGGGAGAGCTGTAGCTGGCTAGCTTGCTCACCGATGGCTTGTTACTCACTCCTGAAGCCTTTGCTCCCCTGCCACTGCAAGAGCTGGCGTTGGTTATTCCCTGCATGCACCAGGCATGCCAGCCATCACAAGTTAGGTGATGGTCATTGAGCCAGCCAGAGGGGAGGGTCCATTGGCTCTTGCTGCAGCTGGGGACAAAAAACAGCAGTAAAGGACCCTCAGACTTCTGGAACAAACATAAAAGCCTCTGTTGTGAGCTAAAAGATGTAAAAGACTAAAGCTTATAAACTTCTGTAGGTGGCCCATACACTCCTTTAACACAATTGAAGTTGTTTTAAGAGTGCTATGTGACTTTGTTCTCTCTTCCCTTCATCCTACCCCTTTACAGGTCCACCCCTGCTGCACTTCTGAAGTGTTGACTCCCTATACAAACTCCAGAGCTGCAGCAGCAAAACAGATGCGCTCCAAAACTCCTCCAAAGGGAAAGCCCCACCACCCCACAGGACCTGAGAAAGGGTCAGTGTGGGACACCAGGAACCTCTTCACATCAGCAATTCACTCACTTTCACAGCAAAAATGAGGATCTCAGCCTCTTCTCTTTGGGTAGGTGGAAAACTCAAAACCAAGTATTTGATTTGGGGTCTTTAGTGCAACAAGTCCTCAGTAGAAAATCTTCCTTTTGGTGCTTTGATTTTCAAAATGTTATTGCACATTGTAGGAGCAGTTGCACCAGATTACAAGAACAGTTGTATTAAGTATTAATAAGTCATATGAAGCCATATGGTTGTACAGATTAAGCACAGCTATGTCACAGGAATTACCAGGAGATTCATTTCCAGACCTGCAAGTCACTTTTGGAGCCTTACTCCTGTAAGTGCTTAATTCAGTGCAGTGGACAACTGCCACCAAATGGGACTATCCAGCGTTCAGCCTGGATCAGCAGTTTCAGGACTGGCCCTACCCAAGGAAGAGGATGCTGATGGAGGACAGTGATCCTCCCGTGATTGTGTGGCCAAGGCTGGTGGGTGGGTTTGGAGGATGCCTTGCACAGGTACTGTGCACCACATACACACAGCAAACCCACGCAAATGCTGTCTGGAGGTGTAAAAGTAAAAGGACACCAGTTCTTTTCATCCTGTTGCATTCAGACAAGGTACTTGCTCAAGGGACAGATTCTCAGTTCCAAAAAAGCTGTTTCGACCTTTGAGCTGCCAAATTCCTTCCCCCCATTACCTCCCATCTTTCTTTCCATTATAGCACAGCTACTCTGAGTCATTGTTTATCTAATTTAATTAACATTTGCCAGTGCCTGCAACCTAAAACACTGTCTTAAAACATTTGCTTGAAAAGCCTCCTTGTCCCAGAGCTGTCATTTTTTAGCATGATGGATAATGGATAGAAATAATTATCCTGAACAAGGTTAGACAGCTTAAATAATTTGAGTTTCAAGGAATTAGTAAGCTTAGCTAAACATCTTATTTTTCAAGACATTAATAATAAAAGCACAGTGATGACCATAATGGATTGTAAAATCTGTACTCTGCTGAAACGTATGTGGTCTCTCACAGGTAGCTGTGTTTGCAACACTTAACCCAGGGAGATCTAAATCAGTGCATCATGTGACACATCATCAATCCCTGTGTTGAAAGGACTTCAGGTAACTTTGAATCCCAGATGAAATGCTTCCAGGGCTGTGAGTGCTGGTGTCCAGTTCAGCTGGTCCAAGTGGGAGGGCAATGCATACACAGGTCCTTGGGAAGACCTGGGTCCTTAGAAAGCCAGTGTTGCAGCTGTGACCCCTCTAACAGCCCTGGGAAGGCCAGAAGAAATCAGAAGGTGGAGACTTGGTGCAAACAGAGTGAGCTATTTCAGGTTTACAGAGGTATAACAGAGAGTGGAATTGGGCTCACTGCCCCTGCATTATTTCCCCAGTCCATAATTTTGGGGAAAATACAAGTTTTTAATTAATCATTGACCTTTAGCTTTGAAGAAAAACAGAACTTCAACATGAAATTGCCAAAAAATGAGAGTAACAATTTGTAATTGCTTGATTTCACTCCTATAAACCCAGGTGCAGCCAGCCCTCTGCGGTGCTTTGCACTGCGCAGAAGTGGGCTCTCCTCCAGGGACTCTCAATCCAAGGCAGACAAAGAAAACGCGGAGAAAAACAAGCATCTGGCAGAGAAGTGCCAAGCTACATGCAATGGGACATGGGAGATGCCTCCTCTGTGCCCTGCACATTGCACTGTGACACCTTTCAAATAATAAACCTCCTCCACCCAGTGAGATTCACAGACCTGATGTTGTTCCCCTCAGTGCAGAGCAGAGAGTCGCATCCTGCTGCCCATCGGTCATAGTGAATGTTCTCAAGAGCTGCCCAGCCATCCTGCATGGACCCGGCCATGGGAACCAAGTCTGGGTTATAGGCTCCTGTAGTCTAAGTTGTTGAATGGATCAATGTGATGGAGATTTCTGCTTAAGGTAGATTTTTTTTTAATTCTCATTCACCAAGTTTTTCTATTTCTGGGGTCTGCAGGCAAATTAAATAAAAAACTTCGTCCAAAAATGTCCCTTTTCACTTCTGAGAGCAAATAAAAATTGTCTTTGTAAAGATCAAGAATTTGCAGACCCATTTGGTAAAATCCAAAAGTTTCACTTTGACACTCACTTCTTATGTTTTAAAATTTGTTTTTTAAAGATCTCTGCATTGGTGTAGAACGATTTAAAATTCCTCTGGCAAAGTGCAGTTTTATTGCTCCAGAGCTAGCATAAAGCTGAATGGGTGGCTGTATTTCAAGCGAGGAGCTGTGGGAGAGTGCAGCTTGCAAATGGCAATAGAGCCTAGAAATTGAACTCTAGCCTTTCTATTCAGTGCTCTTTTTATTATTAAGTCACAGAATAAGTAAAATGTTATGGGGACACTTTAAATCTACACTTGTTTGTACAGCATCTGATGAATATGTGATGGGGAAAGAAAATGAAAAATGTGGGGATGCTGAAAATAAGGAAAAGATTGGATGTTGAAGAATCAAGTATGGTAAATTATATGATACAGTAAATCTGTAATGCTAACCTGAAATACAGCAATACAGTTTTGGTGTGCTCTCATGGTTGTGGGGATTCTTTGGGGTAGGTGCCTTCTGCTTGGTGGTTCAGAGGATGGGACATCTCTGTGGCTCAGCAGAAGGCAGCTATGGCCAGATGCTGCCTCAGCTGTAGCAAAAAAATGTTATTTTAATATCTAAAGATTCATTTTGTTTTGATTTTCTTTTCAGACATGAAATAAAATGGTCCAGAATTGAATTGCACAGAACTTTTTATCATGCTCATGAAAATGCTGGTACAGGTGGCAAAGACAGGTGAAAATGTGGAGCCATCATTCACACCAGCATCACGGTAGGATATGAAAAAGGTTTGGGTAGAGGATGCCTGCAGGCTGCTATTAGCAACTCTTAATGATATGAAGACTCAGTGTCTGGTTGATGCATCTAATTTAGACTAATGAGTCTTGTTTTGTTTTTAAGGGCCAAGAATTTTCAGCTAGAGCTGGCTAAGGTTCACCTGCAGGACTACAGTTTAATGCAGGTGGATCCTGGTACTGCGGTTACTGTATTGTTTCGTTATGGCTCTTGCAGCCATCATTTTAAAAAGGCACATACTAAATACAGTTCAGGGGAGAGATCTGTAGTGCCTCTGCCCCTGCATGTGAGCTGGGCCAGGGGAAGGCTTTTCTCCATGAACATTCCTGAGGCTGCAGATCCCTGAGGAGCTTGCTCCATGATGCTTATTGTTACTGACACCAGTCATGACCGTGGAGGAATGAGGGGGCACAAAGACATTCATGCTGCTCCCGTGCTGGGGTGAGACCCCACTGCCTGTTACTTCCACCATAAGACAGTGCAGGTGATACACCACCAGCATTTACCCAGTGTTTCCCATTGGGATCCAGCCTTCCTGAGTGTTTTGGATAAGTATCCTTATCCAGACAGGTGTCAACATCTCCCAGCATGGAGAAAATAGGAAGAGGCAGAGGACCGCAGCCACTTTTAAGGCAAAGATGACAGACAACCACCCATAACGCTTGCACTATGAAGGCTGTGATTTTAAGAAATGGCCTGCAATTTTGGAGTCCTTAGTTGTGTTTTTATAACCCAGGATAGGAGACAGAATGCAAATAATGCTCCTATTCCTATGTTCTTGAGTGGGATGGAAGAGAAACCTGCTGCCCCTTGGAGCAAGAGAAGCCAGCTCTGCCTTTTTACCAGAAACAGAAATCAAGGGAAAGGAACCGTAACACATGATGGGTATTTGTTCCTTGGGTTTTTCTTTCAGTAGCACAGTTGGGGTTTTGATGTAATTTGTTTCTCATGCTTGTGGATGTGTAATATGAGGCAGAGCACTTATTATTGGGGAGCCACAACCAATAGATGAATAACACGGTTGGGTGCCAATGTTAGCGTTGGCTCTGAGTAACCATCATGTTGGTAACCTGCATTAATTGCTCATGGCAAAACCAATGGGTTGGTTTTCCTTAGCAACTACTTTGTAATTACAGAGTGAGTCCAACAAAAGCAGTAGTAAAGTATAATTATGTAGTTACTTTTTTTTACAGTTACCAGGTCGTTCTTGGAGATATATATCTATAATTAATGTGTTGCTGCTGTGTGCTGGGTGGCTGGGAGAAGCCAGGCTTTGGAGCATGAAGTAGCTGCAGTTTCCTCTGTTGATGTTTTTTTAGGAGGTGTAACAGCTTCTGCTTACCCTTTTTAGCAAGGAGGAAGCATTGCTTTGCCCCCTGCCTTTTGGTCATGGTGCTTTGGACAGTTCTTGACATGCCTTTGTCACCTCCTTCCATCTGATGGCATCTTTGCTTCATGCCTGCCCCATGTCTGTGAAGCATTTTTGGTTGTCCTGCAGAGATTTTAGCCAAACACCATGGCAGAAAGTGCTCTTAAGACATTAGGCAGCACTGAGGAAAATGTGTGTGAGCACAGAAAACTGTTGTTAATAAATGCAGCTGTATTTTTTAAAGACAAAATGCAGAATGGATGCAGTGGATCTGCTTTGGTCATGTCCTGACTCTTCCACACTGTGCATGATGCGTAGAGCAGATTGTTTAGGATTTTTGTCTATTGCAGGAAAAGGAAATTTCTGTGCAATCTCAAATTTTCCACATGAAAATTTCAGGTTTGTTACTGCATATTCTGATGGGGACAGTCAAAACGCAGATCTTTGTTCTGGATTAGTTTGGGATCACACTGATATGCTGAAGTCCAGCAGCCTCAGCTGAATACCCTCATCTGATGACATCATGGTGCCCCATTGTATGTCCCATCAAACATAAAACAGTTCTGACTTTATTTTTACTCTGAAAAAAAAAAAAAAAAGAAAAAAAAAGCAGTATTTCAGCATTTGGCTGAAAACAAATGCCAGTTGATGTTCTTTATGTCTATTAAATAGGAAATCAGTGAATAAGAATGCGTGTGAAAAATGTTCTTTAGTAATTTGGGGTTTAGTTGATAATAACGTCGATCTTTTACCCAAAATTTGAAATTCAAGCAATTAGCCAACTTATGCAATATTTAGAAAACGTGTGATCTTCTGATTATTCCAGTGGAAAATGTTTAGGAATTTGCAGACCAGTCTCTCTGGTGAGTTTAGATGGAGGGATTCAGTCAAGCATCTGCTTAGGTCCCATTGATGCTGTAAGACCTAAATCACATTCCTAAATAGCAGTGCTTTCCCAGATGAGGATTCAGGTTGGAAAAGTGCCTCCCTGTTGAGTCTATTTCAAGCCTTCCTCACCACTTGTCCTTCAGTGGGATGGATGTCCAGGGGAAGGGAGTACTTCCCCCAGGTATCTCCTGTTCCCTGCAGCTGGATCCAGTCTTGGCTGTGAGTTGGGCACAGCCCTCACAATTTAGGAGGTGGTTCCCATAAACCCAGAAAAAGGCTAATTTCAGGCTGTTAAGAGTTTTGGCTCTCAAAGCCTTGGTTCCCCCCTTCTGCTTTCTGCTCAAACCCTGGCAGGTAGGTTTGTGGCTGCCTAATGTGAGTTTACTCCTTGTACAAATCTGGGGTGTTGATGAATACTACAGAACTGCTCCACCGTTTGACCAGGGTATGTTAAGTGGGACACTTGCCACTATCTCTCTGCTGAGCTTTCAGTGATTTTCAAAGGACAATTGACTTTTTCTAAATTTAAAATGTATTTCTATGGAAACTGTGAGGCTAGAAGAATGATTTGAAAAAGTTTAATACCTAAAGGCAGATAAGATGACGGCAATAGACAGATGTACAATGGTGCGTGGGATATCCCCATCACCCTAAACAGTCGAGCTGAAGGTGTAGGCAGGTGGAATGGAGGCTATGTCCAGTGTTCACCACTCAGCCTGCATGCCCTGTGCACCCCTTGCATGGTGCTTAGCAGCCTGTCTTGTTCCCTGGGACCACGGGCAGTCACGGCCACTGGTGCTGGGAAGCAACCCGGGCAAACTGGAACCATGGAATTGAAATGGGATGTGATAAAAGCACACAGAGGAGTAAAGCCTGCGCAGCTCACTTGGTGCAAACTGCAGTGTGCCCTTGTCTGGGTGCGGAGGTCGGTGGTGGTGCAGCACTTCCACAGCAGCGCCTGCATGGAGGCTATTTCCGACTCCCATAAAAATCTTTATGTCCCTGTGATCAGGATTCTGTGATGCAAATTTGCTGTGTCAAAGGAAGATGCTGCTGTAAATGAATTAGTACAAGAAGAACTTCCTATTTAAGAAGTGCTGACTCTGCACTCTCCCCTATGCCCTCGCTTTTAAAATTGAAGTCTGGGTTTGCTGCTTGCTATGATCTATATTTAGATACTTGTAAATGAAGTTTTGCAGTCACATGGCTACGTTCTTGTATGGCTTCATGAAGCTGGTTTTTCACATTACAGAGATTTATACGTTTGTGTTTACATATTGCAGGTGTTTCCATAAAAGCTTGGAGTAGCCACATTAAGGAGGATGGCCTGAAAGAAAACCAAGACGTGTTTAAAATTATACCGAGCACACCTAAAAACATTGTCCTGGGGCAAAAGAGTGAAGTGTCTGCAGAAATGAGGGACTCACAGACAGGTAAGATTGATGGATGTAGGCTTTTTGGGAACACCCCCTCCAGGCAGAGGGTTGAGCTGTGCAAGGGGGCAGCATCCCTTTCGGGATGTATCTCATGCGATGTCCCCAGTAAGCTGCTGAGCCCCTAGCAGAATATTTCAAAATGTCAGAGAGTGCTGCAGTGCTGAGCTCATGCTATGTAAATGATAGTCTGATGAATTATGTGCTGTACACACTACACACAAATCCTGTCCAACCAGCCCTGGAAGAGGAGATAGTATTCTTGCTGGTGTGTCCTCTGCTCCAGGAACCTTGCCAGGAGGACACACCATAATTTATGCTCTGCTGATGCTTTATAAAAGTTGCAGCCTGTACCTTGGCTGCCGTGCTGCTGACCCCAGCATCCATGTCACCCACTGGCCCCTCTGAGCCTGGTTGCTGCCCACATCCCCCTGTGCCTATCCTGAGAAGGCTGATGTGTCAGCTAGCCCTCCGGCTGGCGCATGCAGAGCAGGCAGGCAGCCCTGCCTTGCCTAGGCTCAGCACCACATCAGACAGAAGGTCAGCGCTCTCCCTTCTTCGAGACTGCACCCAGCGCTGACTCGACCTCAGCTTTGCCCTCCTGACTACTGAAGCCTACAGCCTGACAGAGAAAACAAGGTGATAATTCATAGGGTTCTCCTTAGCTGAAGAACCAGTCTCTGCTAAGTAACAGCTACCAAAAGCAAAGGATGATCAGCATTTAATTTAACCGGGTTCAGGACTCAACTCACCATAAAGCTTTAATGTAGCATCTTCAAGGCACTGCCTGGGAAACGAGGTTTCCCATGGGAAGGGGCAGGCTGACTATGGGAAGCATAGGGAAATTTCACAGTAAACTAAAATACTTTTGAGACATTGAAGGGAGATGGCCGAAGTTTGGGGAGAAAGAGTTTGGCTGTGGGGGAAGAGTGCTTTCTTTCACTCTCCATCCCTTTTTCGATGGTGTGCTGTAAGCTTGGCCCAGGGAGGACCGTTGGGCAAACCCCACGGTGGCTCCAGATAGGGCAAGGCAGGGTGCAATGGGGGGCGACGGGGCACCCGGGTGGGTCACAGGGCCGGGAGCAGCCAGGCGGATAGGTGCCCGGGCCAGCACACCCAGAGGTGCCAGCCTGCCTTTTTTTGGAGGTTTGTTGGGGAACTGAAAATCTCCAATTTCCTGCTGCCACAGACAAGGCTGGGTGCTGGCCCAAACGTGGGTCAAGAGTGACACCCTGTGGACAAGTTGCTCTCTTCGTAGCTCCGCCAGGATTTCTCTTCCGCTGCCTTTTTTTTTTTTTTTTCTTTTTTTTCCTTCCTCCCCCGCTTTGGCTTTCTATCCCACACCCCCCCCCCTCCCCGTTCCCTTTCTATCCCCCCCCCCCCCCCCCCCCCCGCCAACACTTCCTTGCATACTCGTCCTCAACCCCCACAACTAGCTGCTGCAAGCCGCGCGGTGCGCTGGGACCAGCGTTTCTCAACTCCTTACAAGTGAGGGGCTGAGCAGACCCTCAGATCCCTCCCCCGTTTCGTTCCTTGTTGCGTTTTCCCCTTGTTATCCATGGTTTCATCCGTGCGGCTCAGCGAGGGGCCGCCGCGGCCGACCCCGCTCCTCGCCGCCGCTCGCCCCGGCTCCTCCGCCGCGCAGCTCAGCAGCTGGAGCCGGCTGCGCTCCCGGGGCTCGTAAATCTACTGGCTGCTCGCAAAATTTGGCAACTATGAGCCCAGGCTGTCTGTTAAACCGGGAGAGAAACTGCGTGGGCTTCCCTGCAGCAAGCCCCTCGCCCTCCCTGTCCTCCGCAGCAACCCGAGCTGCCCCCCGGGGTGAGGGTTCCTGCCCAAACGCGAACACTTCTCCCTCCGCCAAAAAAAAAAAAATTACAAAGCCTGCTTATTTTCTGGTCACTGTTACAGTCCCTTCCCAACCTTGGACCCGTTGGGCTTGCACTGCACTGTCCTGATGCTCTTGGTGTTATCCCCAAAGAGGAAAATCTGGTGTCCCAGAAGAGGTTGATTTGACACCAGCTGATGACCTGGAGAGGGTACGGCTCTATTTTAAGCAACAAATAATTCAATTTTATATTGGTGAGAATTTCCTCATCACTCATTTCATTCTGCAAGTCTAAAAGAAACCATAAGGTTTTGGCACACCTGAGTGGGAGAGGGGTGTCAAAATCCATCCAAGAGTTTCTGTCTTTTCTTACCCCCAGCAGTTTAACCCTGGCAAATCTGCACAGACCTATATATATACACACACACAAAGGGCAGAGACTGGATGGAGATTCCTTAATACCCACAAAAGAAGCAAATATAAAGGCAGTAATTTTTTTCCAATTACATTTATATGCCTCCATTAACTCTACTTTAGCTGGCATAGTTTACATCTTCCAGAAAACCAACTTCAGCTGCACCAACTACCATCTGTTTTGCTGAGAGGAGCTGCAGGTTTTGCCTGGATGGCCTATGCAGATTCTCTGCTTTTCCCATTGCATGCAAAATCTTGAAGAGGTGCCCTAGAGCAAAAAGTCTTCCTTTATTTTTATGCCCTTATGCCATTTTCAGCAATTCAGACCTGAGCATGCATCCTATCCTTGTCAGATGAAACGAAAGACATCAGGTCTGTTAGTCCAGCTCTGGGATTCTGTAGAACAAGTTTAGGTCCAAAAAAATTGGAGTCCGTATTTTTCCAACCATACTCATGATGTACCATGTGTTGTACTCTAGCCCTTAAAATTAGGAGGCTGCACCTGAGCAGGCTTCAGAAGTGCTCAGGAGGCATCAGAAAGAAAAAAAAAAAGGTAGGAAAAGCTTCAAAAAATTTGCATCGTCCTGGGAACTTCCTAGTGAACATCAGAAGTGGGAAGATCCACCAGGTAAAGACTGTGGGTCAAGGAGCTGCTGGTGGCTGAAGAGTAGGTTGGTTGGTTGGTCTGACTTCAGCAAGTGAACAAGGAAGGTTGTGGCAATGCTACTGGGCTGTGGAAAATGGGGGTTAGGGACCCCAGCATGAGTCCAGGAAGCCATGTGCCATCTCCAGGATGTGGCAAAGCTGAGAAATCCCCTCTTCTCTTTTAAGATCCAAGGCCACGTCTTGGTGAGAAACATTTCAACACAAGTCCTGCCTCCTTGGTTGAGATTAGGCCACTTTGGCTACAGGAAGGTGTCTTCTTGTGCTCCTTTTGGTCTTATGGGATGGTGGGACAATATGTCTGTGTGCCATGGAGCAGGTGATACAGTCCACCCCAGAGGAAGCTGCCACTCACAGGAAATTTATTACTCATAATCTTCATCATTGTATTGGATGGTCTTGCTAAAGATGTGCAGCCCCAAGTCCACCTGGCACCAGAGGCTTGGTGGGAGCTGTGCAACAGCCCAGCTACGACAGTTACTGGCAGAGTTAGCAATGAGGTCAGGCCATAATGGTACATTTTAGAATTAAAATTTTGTTGATTTGAGGTGAATAAAATAACTGTGCTGCCTAGTTTTCAAAGAATCATTTAGTTTTTTGAAAAGTGGAGTATGCTTTTGGAAAATGTGCAGGCATCTTTCAGGATGAAGAGCTCCATGTGCAACAATCAAGTTCTTACCTTTTAATTAACAAAGCTTTATAAAGAATTTCAATTCAGAATTACTAAACAAAGAAACTGTACAGGCCCCAGATGGGATCTAAAGTTTCCAAAAGACATTAAAAAAAGAGAAAAATACTGGGCCACATGTTTTTTCTTATGTCTCTTGAGTCCATTTAATCCAGACATCTGACACGCAATTCAAATTTCCAATAGTTTTAGGTAACTATGTCCAATTTAGAAACCACAGCCTTCAGCTAAGCCTACCTACCTCCCAAACCAATCCGGAAAACCAGCGCACTTGCTGATACTCTGCATTTTCAGATTTGCAGAGCTTTGTTGTGCGTGTTCCATGTATACTTGGGTTGAGTTTTCTGGCTCTGTGCAATCCATTTAGATACATTTCATAGACCTGCAGTCAGTGGTCACAGTCAGATAAATTATAGTTGCTAATGGAGAGCCTGTTTGTGCTTTCAAAGAGTAAAACCACTATAAAATTGATCTCCTCTGTTGAGATGCCTTGGACAGTGGTTGTTGTATGGCAGTTCAGATGAGATGGAAGCAAAGGGCTCCCTGTGGATGAAGAACTAATGAGTGTTATTTTTGGCTCTGAGGCTTGGGCTGAGTTCTTAACCTTTCTGTGCCTGAGGGTTTGTATCTCAGAAGTGGAGATTAAACTGCGTCTTCATGGTGGACAAAGCCAATCTGCAGTGGAAATCCTGAGTTTAGATATGGGCAAATAACGTCCTGCTATGTGTCCTTCCCTAATTCCCTGCAGCAGCCCTCCTTGGTGAGGATTTAATGATGTTTAGGAGGAGGCTGGTAAGGCAGGGGATGCATTAGGTGCTGCTTTCCAGGCCACCCTTCTCACCTTACTCCCTAAAGCTTGTGTCATCCTACCCCACAGACCCCAGTGCCCCAGTTGAGCTCGTACTGTGCCATTGCTGCAGAGGTTGGCATCAAACATCCTCTCTTCCAGGGCCCCAAGGAAATACTAGATGGTCAAACGTTACTTCCAAGAGAGCTTGGCTGAACAAAAATTATGGAGCAGATTCTCTGCTGCGAAAACACAAAGTCAGAAGAGATTTTGTCAGTCTTCAGCAGTGAATCCTCTTCAGCTGGTAAGCGGCCATCACTTTATCCTGTAATCTCTCATTCATCTAATCTATTTTTATCTTTCCATTTCTCTTTCCAGTGGGAGCGCTCGTACACAGTCGCAAACTCTGCTACTGGGGAAAAAAATAGGATTTGAATCAAATTTATTGCTGTTAATTTCTTTCAAATGAATCATGAATCGGAGGGGGCAGCTAGCAGTGGTGAAATGTCTGTTCATCGGCAGCGTAAAAGAAGCTTTTGACATTGGTGATCAGGGAAGAGGCCAAGAGTGGAGCTGGTCCCTGGTAGGATTTAGGGACTGGGAACATGGGAAAGCAAAGGGGAGAACTGAAAAAGTTGCCTAAACCATTTTGCTATCCTTTATGGTTTTCCTGAGCATCTCCCCCATTCTCCTTCATGCAGAGGTGACCTGAGCAGAATCAATATCCTTCCTTAATAATAAAAAGCAATAAAAGAAAGTATAGAATGAATCAAGACATTCTCAGCTGATGCCTCATTTGGGGTGATATTTATGCCCTTCAAAACCAGCGGTGCCAATTGCTGCAGCCCCATTGACTTGGGAGGACTTGTCCTGATTTTAAGGAAGTGTCTCAGAATGCAATGCATTTTGAGCAGAAAACTAGTGGCCAGATTATGGTCCCCCGGTGAGAACACAACAACAGACTTTCATCAGCCTCTTTTTCTGTATATATGAGGGCTGAGAAGTAAGGAGGGAAATGCTGAGTCTGCTAAAAACTGATCAGGTTCTTGTGGGTGCTTTGGAAGAGCTGGTATACAATTATGAGGACATTCTTACTGCTGGCAAATTAACAGCTTAGAAAAATTACGGGGGGGGGGTGAGTGAGAAAGAAGACATGGCAATTCTGTTAATGAAACAGAACAATGAAAATCAAAGCTAAAGATGGAAGGAACTGAGTGGGCCCCATCCAGTTCATTGCCTGCTAGGCTGGATTTCTGCCTATGGTAATTCATGCCATAGCCCTTGGAAGTGAAAACAGATTTCATTTACTACTGAACAGTACTACTCTGTGTAGACAGAGTTCATGGCCTCACAGCATTTCTGAGAAGGTATTGTGGGATTATTGCTCCCACTTTGCAGATGGGCATGGCAATGCGGCTTGAATTCTTCAATTTAGGCCCTGGCAATGGAGAATCTGAATTAGGACTTGAGTGTCTGAGGGCTGTCCCTTGTTTCCTGCTGTCACATTGCTTGGCCACTCTAGGAAGTATTGCGGTTGTAGAGGTCCTGGTTAAGACTGGTGTTCATGTGTGCAAGGCTCTGCACAAAGATCATCCCTGGCATCAGGGATTTATGCCTCAAGGGTCTGATGGCGGAGCTGGACATAAGATGCTCCTCTGATCGGCAAAAATCAGCTTCAGCTTTAGCTGCACCTTAAGGGAAAAAAGTAATCTGAAACTTTTGGCTTGCTTTTCTTTTTCACTAGTCTGACGGGTAACAAGGAGAGCCCAAAGCTACAGCCTGCCCTACGAACTAGCGTCAAGATAGTGGATGGCGAGTCCCTGCTTGCTCACATCACCAACACTGCCGCAAGCGCAGCCTTCCTTGGAGAGCTTTGGCTGTGAAAAATGCACGGTCTGTTGCAAAATAGCATAAAGCAGGTAAAATTAGCATTTGGAGAAAAGTTCTTATGGAAAAAACTATACATTCCCTGAGAGCCAAATGAAAAAAAAACAAAACCCAACCAACAACCAACCCTCAAACCCAAGCTTGCAGAGTCTGCTGTAATTTATGATATACCATATGAATCTAACTATAGAACTTCATTTAAAAATTTTATAAAGACTGTAAATCTACAGTGGAATGTTCTAGGGACAATCTGCTGGCAGAAACCCGCACTCTGCAGACTGACCTATGGGAGAACCAGTTTGTCAAGGGCTTGATCCGAAGCCCACTGAAGACAATGGAAATACTCTCATTGACGTCAGTGGCCTTTAGATCAAAAAGCCCCCAAAGCCCAGCATGGAAAAACGAGTAGTAAGGAGAAGCAAACTGCTCTAATCAATAGATGCTGCTGTACGAAAGTCTTTAACAATAACTTAATGGGCCATGATGAGCTGCTTTGGACACTTTTATTTTGTATTGTATGTATCTTATAATCTTTCTCCTGAAACTTTTAGTGGAATTTATTTCACTGGAGAATTTGGGAGAACATCTGCTGCAAATGATGGGTAAAGACATAAGCTGTTGTGGGTGGGGTGAACCTCAGGAGGTTCACAGTTTGGGTTTGGCTTCTGCTTCAGATTCTTATCTGAACTATACAGATCTCCTGTGGCTGAAAAAATTGGACTGGAAATCACAAGAGTACAAGACTTCTTGTGAGATTTCCAGCACTTTTCTTATGGTTTTGACTGAACACCAGATGTGGAAAAAATATTTAACAAAACTGGATCCAGTTTTTTTCATGTCTGGTTCTAAAAAGGGATGAAGGTTCAGGAATCTAATTTTATCCTTTCCAGTTTCACTCCTTGGTAAGATTCAGTTTAGTTTAAAAAAAATCCAAAATGCAATTTAAGCCCAAAATGTAGCTATTGCAACCAGCCCCCAAAGAATCGTTCAAGTAGATGAAACTCTAAACATTACACTGACCGTGAACAAAATTAAAACCTTATGTCTTTGGCAAGTGGAGTGCAAAGAATGAACAGGGTGAATGGTGACCATTAGGAAACATCCACTAATATTCTTACTCTTCAAAGATTATTTTTATTTGCTTTCCGTGGAAGTGTATTTACATTTTTGACCCTTTCCTGCCTGCTTCCACCAAACAACCAAGCTCTTAGGCTTTGCCTAGCACAGATATTTTTAAAAATACTTGAGCAATTGTGCTTGCCACCTGGAAATTTTAAATTTTACACCTGACTGCAAAACTTCCTATTCATCTAATAGACTTTGCAGGCTGCTCACACAAGCCTACATTACCTTTTGGGTGTAATACCAGTACCGGGATGCTGAGTCACTAACCAATGGCAAGTTCTTCTGATCCATACATTCTGTATGTTCTTTGTGGACAACTCACAGCTAGAAAGGAGGGTCACTTTTTTAGGTGGTTTACTCTAATTGTATCACCTACTCACGCTTGCTTTTAAACTGGTGGTGTTTCGTTAGAGAGGGAAAGAAAAGGGGGTTTTGAAGCCATATAGTGAAGATAGGTTAGGGGAGCTCTTAAGTCACAGGAAGATTTCATGATGTGTGTAGGCATCTTTGGGTGATGGAAAGTGGCCTGAAGTAAAGTGAACGTCATATCTCAAAGGATTTGAATCACAAATGCTGAGAGCAAAGCTGAGCAACAGAAAATCAAACAAATCAAATGAGGAAAAAAAGTTTAAAAGTGTCTGTGCTGGTGTTGACCTCACTCACTCCAATATTTTAGCACTCATGATTCCCTCTGAAATTCTTTGATTCCATTTGGAACAGCAAGTTTGTCCCTGTGGGGTACATAAATCCAGGCTGAATGGAAACTGAGCCGGCATATCTTTTAAACTCCTCATTTGGTTTGTAGTCTCACATGCAAATCAAATGCAACTGATGAAAAGGCAGAATATTGTCTCATCCAGAAGCTGTGGAGCAGTGAACCGTAGCTCCAGCACCCGAGGAGACTGCCTAGAGCTCACCATGTCTTGTCATTTGACTGAATTTTTGGCAATATTGGGATATTTTCTCGAAGATCCAGAGCCAAGCCTCCTGTGAACCTCCACTGTCGTTTAACAAATAGCAAATAAACCAATTAATAGTGGCAAGAAACAGCTCTGAAGTGTGGACACCAACGCTGGAAAAGGACAGGGAAGAAAAACCCCAGGGTGTGTTTTTAATCCTATTATTTTGGGGGGAAGGAGGAGCTCTGGTGAGCTTTCAAAGATTTTATACATGTCTCTTTGGGCCTGGGGAAGGAGCGGCTTGTGGAGCGAGACATGCCAAGACCCTGTCAGTGCCTCTGCTCCCACTGGAGATGGGGCTCCTGGCCCCGGCGGGAGCAGGACAGGTTTTGTGCCGGGGGATGCAGCTTCCTCAGGAGCCGATTTCTGTGCGTGCATGGGGAGGTGAAACCACTCTGCTTCTTCCTAGAGGTCTAGAAAATGGCCACCAGGATGGACACTCCAAGAAAAATACTGGGTTTTGAAATGCAGCTTGGGCGAGCACTAAAAAAGGCTGCAGAAAAAGGGTAAGGAGAGGAGGGAAGAGCCCTCCCACTGCTCTCCCCACACTTTGCTCACAGGGCTGTTACCTCCAGCCCATGTGGAAATAGTTACCTCCAAATAACACATCCTGCGGGACTATTTCTAGTCATTTCACAGAAGCCTTATTAAAAAAATAGAGACTTTATTAACCTGAGATTCAGGGACTTGAATTCATGATAGAGGCTGTAAACTCTCAGCCTATGGTTCAGTTTTACAAGGACGATTTGAGGGTTGGAAAAGGAAATCTTGTGGAGAGAGGCTTAAGGAGCTCAATTTGGTGAACTTAGCAAAAAAGCAGATCACGCAGTGACCTGACTCTGTGCAGTAAATGCCTTTGGAGGAAAAAATACCGCATACAAAAGGGCTTTATAGTCTAATGGAGGAAAACATAACAAGATGCAATGGCTGGAAATTTAAGACAGGCAAAATTGAGAGACTGGGAACGGAGAGGGGGCTGACTGCTGGGACAGACTGTTGAAGGGGGCAGGGGATTTGTCATCCTTTTGCATCTTGAAATCAGAACTGGAGGCCAGCCCAGATGACTTTGGTGAAACATATAGTAGTAGGCTCAATTAGCAAGTGGATGTGTGAAATTATTTTCTTAAGGATTTATATTGAGCGTTAAACTAGATGATCTGAATTGTCCCTTTCAGCCTTAAGATTGAAGGAAAGATGCCAGAAAAGGAGCTAGATACCCAAACTCTACCAATCTGCAATTGCTGGGGCCTCTGGGCCCCTTTGGAAATGCTGTGAAAGTGAAAGGAGAAGTGCTGTATTCTGGGCACTGGGCTTATGGAAGGACAGACAGAATTATGCATGCCATCACATGCTGCTAGCACAAACCCATTTGTAGCTGGTTTTCCTTCTTGGCCCCCCCAGCACACTTTTCATTTTTATATTTATTTTGTTGAAACTAAAAATATATCCTCAGAGGCATTAGTCATTCTGCCCACATATTAATAAATTGCATAATGATGCCACCAAGCATCCAAAAACCTTTCAAACCATTATATATTATTCCTTTCAATAATATTCTAAAAGGCCAGTGAGGCTTAATGGAGCCACATGGTATTGTATTTAATCCAGAAATCTGGAACTGTCTAAAATCTCATATATAAATTAAGATAATATACAATATGTTTTTTCATTTAATTTGGTTCTCCCCATTTGGGTAGGCTATAACTCCATAGGGCTATGTCTTGTGCAAAAGATTTTTGTCTACCGAATCTTAGATTTGTAATGTTGCTCTTGCTTTTAATTGCTCGGGGCTGTTCTCTGTAATAACTCAACCAGTCCTTTGCCAGCTAAAGGAAAGTTTAATGAAACCACAGTTTAACTGGGCAAACTTTAAAAGTCATGCAAGTTACAAGAGGTTTCCTGGGACTTTTCCTTATGGTCTCTCCCATACGGCTCCTTTTGTGTTGCTGCTGAGAATCTCACTGCTGTGCAATGGAGATGGTGAGCTCTGCAGAGCACTGAACACTGGTTTGCAGGTGTCTCCTTCTTGACTCTCCTTGGACTCAGCTGGGTATCTGGCATTTACACACAGGAATTTTTAGGAGATCAGGAGCTATTGAGTGAAGAAAACCAAATCCAAATGCAAATATTTCCCAGTCTGGAAAAACATAAGGGCTTTAGATTTGGATTCTGGAGCTGGGGCTTGCTTTCATATGTGTCAACTCTGAACAGGTCCACCTCTGCTGTACAACTTCTCCAGAAGTTTTTCACATACTTTGCCAAGTCATGGCAGATGTCACAGACTATAAGATACAAAGCTACCTCTTTCTCCTCCTTTCTTTTCATCCTGAGCACCCTTCATGCTTTCAGAATCTCTGGCTATCACTGCACTAGAGTGAAACAGGGCTGTGGAATGGGAATGGTGTAGGTCAGGACTAGAATTCATGATTCTTCTTTTTCAAGTCTTATAATTTGTTAACCCAAAAAAGTGACCAAAAAAAATACACACCCATTTGCTGGATTTAGAGATAAAGTGCTCCAGAAGGTGAAGGGAGAAAGTAAATGTTCTTGGGTATATTCTGCTCTGTAGTTTGACATCCTGCAGCAGAAGAAAGCCAGGTGTGGAAAGTGAGATGATTTCTTGTGGGGATAGTGGAGTAGATGCAATCGAGGTGCTGAAATCTGGGGCATACCTTTCGTTTGAAAGAATGTGTAGGAGAATTAAACACAATCTGGGAAGTAAGAGGCTTGTGCATTACAAGTGAACAGCTTTGAATCATATAAGCCCAGGTTTTGGTTGATCACGTGAATTAAACCTCCTTCAGGCTTAAATACTTCTCTTTGTTGTTTCTGGTTTGGGTTTGGTTTTGGGTTTTTTTTCAGTTGGCTTTGAATTTTCCTTGGCTTCATCAGGACTAGACATGACCTTGGACAGAAATATTCTCAAGGCTATATAACCTGGTTTTGACAAGATTTTGGTAGGAGCAGAGTGTACAGAGGCCCCTTGCTCTCCCCATGTCCACAGAACTGGTCCAGTTTTAGAAAGCTGTGTGACAGATGCTTATTATATTGACAGCTCTCCTTATTTTCTTTCCCTCCCTTCCCAGTGCCCCACTCACCAGAAATGAAATCTACAGCTTTCTCATCACTTGATGGAGTATGGGCAAAGCTGCTGGGCTTGTGTGTCCTAATGCCTCTCCAAGCTGGGCTCTGCATTGCTGCTGCTACGCAGATACCAAACTGCAATTGTAATAAACACCTCTAGGTGCTTTATTTGTTAGACTGAGAGTTTCCCTCCTAGAAATATCTGGGAAATATAACCAGACCTGTGTTGGTGTCCTTACAAACTCCAGCATGGAGGGCAGCTCGGATCACAGCAGGATGCATCACATGGGAGGCAGGAAGATTATCCATGACACCATGAAACTTCAGCAGCAGCAGCTGTGAAGAGAAAAACAGGAGCGAGTGTTGGCCCTTGAGGCCACCGCAGCCCCATCACCTCTGCCCAGGAGGCACTAAGCTGTATCACACCTCCCTCACCACCTCTGTCCTCTCCTGGGTCCTTCAGGACCCACATTTAAAGTCCAAATTTGCTCCTGGGGCACTGATCCAGCACTTGTAAAATGTTATTGTAGGGGGTAAGTGAAAATTTACTCACTTTTGAGCAGGACGGCAAGGTATTTTTCTTGCAGTCCAGTAATTCCCTTAGTTTTTATTGGTGGTGTTATAGACTAGCTTCTCCGTGGTGCTGGGACTTTGCCTATATTGCATCCTTCTTCCTATCCAGTTCCAACAATAAAACCCTCATGTTTTTTTGATCTCTGGCTTTCATGCTTGCTGACACACTCTGGAAAATTTAAGAAGGGTGCAAGGAATGGGGTAGTCACACTTGTTAATACTTATCCTGTTGCAGAAGGAGCAGGGCTGACCTCAGAGCTTGGGCTTTGGAGAATAGTTATGAGAACGATTCCACTCAGCTGAAACGAAATCTGCATGCAAAGCTTGTTTGGTGCCTGGAAAGAGCTAGAAGGAAATAAAGGTCTTATATGATATATTTCCACAGTTAATGTTTTTTCCTGTTTACAGAATCTCACCAGAATACTGGGGGTTTTGTTTTGTTCATCTGTTTTTCATAAGGATAAATATCCATGCAGTTTAAACATTTTCATTAGATTCAGACAAGAAGGAGGATGTGGGGCTATTTTTTTCTTTAATTGTTGATATCTCTCTCTCTCTCTTTTTAAAAAATGGCTATTTCTTAAAACACTCCTCAGAAATAAAGAGTCAGGTAAATCAAAGAGACGGGGAAAGTGATTCTCTTTAATTATTTTTAGAGCAATTTTGAGTAATGTAGGCTAAATTAAAAAAAATACACAAGCAAGATATTTTGGCTAGGAAGTATGTGTAATGTATGAACAGCAGGAAAAAGAAAGCCTTCCTTTCTAAATAGAAAATCTTTGAAAGTAACAGGGGGAAACTGATGGGAAGGGCTGAAGTCCATATATTCCCACCTCCTCCGCCTTGTGCTCTCTTAAAGGTGAGCTGCAAAATGCAAAAGAGAAATGTGTTAAATTCAGATGACTCGCTTGGGTGTCAGGAAGTGGCTCGAACAACCACATAAAGTTAACTAACACATTTCCAGGTTTTTTGTTCACCGCCCTACCCCCAGTCTTCCCTGCTCTTCCCATGAAATCTGTTTTTTTGCTGCTGTGGTTTCAGCCTCCAGGTGGGAGCGCAGCCACTTGTCCACCCGAGCAGCACCCCAACAGCCCCCCCCCCCCGCCCCGCTCCGGGGGCTTGCAGGGAGCCAAGACTTTCTGGGAGGATTTTACAGAAAGTAAGAAAGGAGGAGAATTTTAAAAAATGTATTCCTAATCTAAACACCCTGGCTACAGGAGAAACAAGACAAGCTGTGAGGAATTGTCTGGTGAGCTTGCTTTGCCATTCATCTTTTGTCTGGTCAATGCATCTTATTATCATTCACCTGCTCTGCTCTAGGTCTTCTTCAGCAACATGGTTCCTGGCATCCATGGTGTTGAGTACTGTGGCCACAGGAACCCAAAATGTGAGTAATGCTGTGTTTGCCAATGACTGCTTTCAGTTGTAGGCATGGAGAGAAGCAGTTGGATGTGGGGAAATGCTTTTTGAGCTGCAAGTGGCAGAATATGTTTTGCAATTCAATGTGTGAGATGAGAGTAAGTCTCGTTTAAAACACTTCGAAAGTGGATTAGGTCACCAAAAGAAAGTGTCAAAGGCAAGACACCCTGATCCATCAGAAACAATGCCACTGCCTGTTGCAGTGTTTCCCATCCCATGGACCAAGCATCCTGCAGAGCCCTCCACTGCAGCAGCCATGCCAGGGAAAAGGCACAGATATGTGGCTGTTTCTCATTAGCTTCCCCTTTTCCCTTTGGAAATGCTCCCCGTGCCTTTCCCACTGCTGCTTGGCAGTAGGTGTGCTAGGGAGATGTTTTAAATCTAAGTGGGGGTTATCTGATTTACAGCAAATAGATTTTTCATTTGAAATGGCAACACACAGCATCCTGTGCATTACCTTGCTTCAATATAATATATACATGCACACATGCCATGCATTTATACCTAGGATATAAAAATATTATATCATTGCAGTGCTGTGTATGTGTCTGCATAGAGCTAATTCGTGTACAACAGCATGCTTATCAAAGAACACTCCTTAATTGCATATTAGTATTTTTTAATTAATGATTAAGTTGTAAGACTCTGTCACAAGTCTCTCTGCTGATTTATGTTCTCTTTAGCTAGTGAGAATGACTTTTGCAGCAGTTCCTAATTTTAGTCTTCTGTCCTTTAATAATACACGAGACCTCCAAATCTGGGGGCTTGTTTAAAGAATAAACCCAACTATACATCTGAGACTCTTTAACTAAGGAAAGCCAAAATGGTGTATGAAAACAACGGCTGCTTTCCCTCTCTTAGGGCCACTTTGATTCTGTTTTCCCCTCTAAAAAATTTATCAGAATTGTTCACTCTCTATTATGGCCAGAGAAACAAGCTGTGGATTTGGAAATATCTCTGTAGCTTAGTCTCTGGAACAGAAAGTAAGTAAATTGAAATAAAAAGAGAAAGTGAATATTAATTCATGTTTCTCCTTTGGGAGAAAGATTTAATGAATTTAAAAAGGAGGTTCTGCTCCTACTTCACGTCGAATTTTATGAAGTTGCCCAACTTATCACGGCTCAGTGGAGGAGGCACAACATTTGATAAAACCATAACAAAAGAAATTCAAGAAGCAATCCCCTTGCAAGGAGGGGTGTTATTCATGCAAAGGATCACTACTCCTTCCGTTCTGTAGCTCTTTTTTTTAATTTTTTTTTTTCTTTCTGGTGTAAGCACTTGTCAGCAATGCTGAAGGAAAGAAGTTAATACAGCAGTGTGGGGACTTTGGGCCAAATGCATGAAATATCTGTCAAGACATTTGTGGAGGTGTTCAGGATGTGTCTCCCATGTTCTCTGGCAGGAGCAGCAGCGGACCTGGGCCTCACCAAGGGCTGCTCCCAGCTCCACCTTTGGAGCCACCGGTTGGTGACACTGAAATGCCTCCGCCACAGAGCACGATGACAGCGTGGCTGGCTCCAGGTAGGTTTGGCAAAGCACAGCCATGAGCCCTGGGCTGATGTGCCCAGGGGTCTGTGCACTGCCATGTTCACAGTACCTTTGGCATTATAAACTGGCTAGCCTGCATTCCTTGTTTCATAAAGTCAGAAAAAAACCAAGAACCCAATGTTTTCACCCTGCTCCTTTCTTTTTCAAAGTGTCATGGCAATTTTCCCTTCACATCCTGCTCTGGCAGCCCAGTAGAAAGATGGTGATTTTGTACTGTGCTGTCTTACCTGAACCTGTTAGGCGGTAACTGGACACTGCAGGAGGTGAGAAGGATGGGATGCAATTTAGCTATGGGAGAAGGGTTTCTACATTGAAGTGCTGATGCCAAAACATATTCCTGCACACCGCTGCAGTAGCAGAGCTTGTGCAGGGAAGGGTCAAGGCAGCTGCTTGCATTACTGCATTATCCTGCATCCCTCCTGCCTTCCCCCTGAAAATCCTGATCATCTGCCATGGCCACACTGATGTCAAGATGTTATGACCACAATTGCTGCAAGTGGCTTTATTTTTCATCGCCACTTACCTTTTCTGTTCTGTCCACCTTGCTTGTGGGTGGTGCAGGGATCTTGTTTTATGTATTACTTTCTTAATACAGTGCAGCCATGCCATGGTTTCCCTTTGGCAGGAGGGACTGCATGGCAAGACTCATGTTTACAACACATTGTGGTGCAACAAGCATCTCCAAAATGTCCATTGCTATGAGAGCCTGTCGCCTTCTCTTTGCAGCCATCCTCTCCCCTGTCACCTTCTCTTTGCAGCCATCCTCTCCCATGACATGTAATGCCCCCCCCCCGCCCCCCCCCCCCCCCAATTACCAGTTATTGGAAGTTTTGAAACTTCATAAGATGCAGTGGCTTCATTTAGACAGCAAAGCTGTGTATTGAAATATGAATTAGTAGCGTGTGTATCGGCAGGATAGACCATCTGCTATGCTCAGCACCCGGGTTTGAAGCTGGTTGGCTGGCAGGACAGCATGTGTTTACAGAAAACCCTAACAGTTGTAAAGGAGCCATTTAGGTTTATCGTGTCAATTCCTGTACAACTCCATGAGGAGAGATTCCTTTCACAAACTCGCATAAAAAAGATAGATAGACTAGTTTTGACCTCTCTCAAAACATTTGACGGTTGAGCTTGTTGCAAGGATAAAATATCTAGAAGAGCAAAAAAAAAAATATCTTGTCATTTCCCCCTCTTAAGCATTAGACTCCTTGAATGCAACATCCATTCATAGCTTAGTTCTTGCATTATAATTTAACTGCCTTTTATTTTCCTTCTGAGATACAAACACAGGAGCTGTACATGATTTTCATACCATATTATGTGAGCCATTGTGAAAAAGCTGTCCGGAGTAATGGCTCCATTTCAACATGATGCATATGCCAAGATACAGAGATCATTTATTTTTCTTAAAAGTGAAATGAGGATGAGATTAAAAACGTTATGTTTTGCCTATATGAGCAATATTCCTCTAATCAACTGTTCCAAATATATTGCCTCTTTGTAGCTTCTCTGTAATACAAATCGTCCAAGGTAAGGCACGTTGTAGCACACCAAAGGGATTTATGTTGCCACATAAGCATCCCTCTTACCGGGGCTATCACTTGCAAAGCACTGATATACCAAGGACAGGGCAGAATAAAACCAGATTGGCCCTGGGGATAATTCTGGAATGAGTGCTCAGTTACTTTCTCATACATGGAGGAATTGCTAAAAAAACCAAACAATTACACTCGTTACTGAATGTGCTGAAACCCTTGCTACTGTTTAACAGGCATCTATATTGTACGTATAGTTCATGTGCATATGGAGGCAGAGTAAAAAAGGACCATTCTTCTATGTAAAGCTGAGGCTGAGACCAAGACCTCTGGTCATGGTCTCCCATGCGTGACTGTGTTGGACCGAGAAGACAAACTAAGAAACAGCCAGATTTGAAGCATCTCTGAGATAATTCATTCCAATGTGCAAAAGAGAAAAAAAAAAAAAAAAAGTATCTTAATATATCGGTCTTAAGACTTCAATCATTTTTTTTTTAAAAAGTGCTTGTTCCTTTTGATGGAAAAACCTATGAAGCAAAATGAAAGCTGACAAGATGAGAGTTGCCAAGCTGGGGGAGAAAGCTGGCTCTTGCAAACATACCCTGGCCAGCCACCTGTGTTATTAAGGCCCCAGGTATGGATGCTTTAGGACTAGTAACACACAGGGGAGCATAAGCTGCATAAAAAGTGAGTGTAATTGATATTCTAAAGAGGAATATAGTATGCTGGTAATTCACAAAGAGCCCTATGGCTTATATGAGGTAGTCAAGCTTGGGTAAGGACAGGAGACTGGTGGGATGAAGAGAATGTTACCCTTATATAGCTCAGGTGTTGTGCTTATTAAAATCCTCTATCTAGGTCATGCCTTGAGTGCTTAGATAAGAAATACAGATAAGGAATTGTTTTTACTATCATAGAGGTTTAGATAACTTTCTCTTGCAAACTTGTGTATATATAGGTCCATATAGATGTGCGTGCCTATGCATATGTGTGTACATGTATACATAAGGTCAAATTTCCTTTATCCTGACCAACAGCTTTGTGCTGGTGAGAGTCAGGGATTTGGTGCTCAATAGTGGAGGAGCAGAACAGGGTGAATCAGGACTGTCAGCCTCCATCTCCAGGAAGGCAGCAGATTAATACAAAACCATGAGCACAGGTTGTCTGCTGGGGATTGCATTTCATATTTAGGTCATCGGGGAGTGGAGGGTGTCTCCAGACGAATTGCAGAGGGTCACTGCAGGGGAGTTAAGTACCCAGGACCCGGTTTGGGGAGCACTGCATCACCTGCCACATCCCTCGGTGACTACAGGATGCTGCAGGCAGTCCTGGCCCATTCTAAAAGCAGCTTGTTAATGCAGCTGGGTGAGCAGAGCCCTGGAAAGCTACCTTGCAGAGAGTTTGGCAACCCAGCTGTTGGGTCCACCTCTCTGCCTTTGGGTGACCACCTCGACTGTTTGCATTAAGACACTTTCTTGGGCAGACCGCAGCAACCTTGTTTCAGAAGAAATGGCCTGGCCCGGGAAGTCTGCTGGAAAAAAGCCACTTGGGGGAGTTAAGTAGCTGATTCAGCTTGCACAAGATGCCATGGACAAGTCATCTTTAATGGAGCCTAAGGCTGGATCTTATTTTACATTTGCAAATATCACAGTCCAAAATTTCATTTTCATATGTAATGCATGTGCCTTTAGTTTCTTGTTCTGACTTTGTTCTTGATTCAGCTTGTAACTCAAGGTAACACATGGCTGCCTCACCCATGGACTAGAAACACAGTGACTTTGAGTGTTTCTATGTGCCATTGCTCTTTTTATTATTGTTAATGTTGTTGTTGTTATTGTTATTATTATTATCCACACTTCTTTTGGGAGTATTGTTCTAGTCTGCTTATTTCTGTTAGGTGGTGGGATATGGTTTAAAGAAAAGAATGACAACGCCTATGACAGCAGCATTTTTCAGACTTTTTCTGAGCATCCCTCATGAACGGCTGCGGATGGGTTTGGTGCGCTTCCCTGCAAGGAGCTGAGTGGTGCAGCTACACCATATCATCTCGCTGCCTATTTCAGGCTGTGTGCTGTACCCTTCTGGGTCAAAGCGAAAATTGGAGAGGATCGCAAGCCAAAGTGTGGAAGATGACTCACTGGATTATTTTCTACTTTTCAAATATAACCCTTGCATTCTTGCCAATATATCGATACAGTCAGGCTCTCCCTCCTGCAGCAAGCCTCATGTATTTGTATTTACATATACTATGTAATGCCTTAGTCAATATTTGCCCATTTTTTTATATTTTGTTTTTCTCCCAAACAGGCACTGAAAGACTGAAACTGCAACCCACCTAATACAATTTATGTAAATGCAATGTACCAAGGGTTCAACTAGCAATGTCTTTGGTAGCCATGGTCCTTCTTTCAGGACTTACTGAAACTAGTCAGAACGGCTCTGGAGTACCGGGCAACCCACGACCTGTTTGACTTTCAGGAAGGAGAAAGCAGCTCAGATGAGGTATGTTCTTACACAGAGACAGGGTGAACGGGTGACAAAAGCAATGCAATCAGAGCTGGGAAGGAAGGTATCTTTGCTCCTCTCCTTTCTATAATGATGATGCTCTGCAAACCCCAGCCCAGCTTGATCTGCATCTCCCACTCCCTGTTTTGGGAGGGAAAAAGGGGATGGGCTCAGGTCTGAGAGGACTGAGTTGAGGCTGTTGTTATTGGGGAAAACACAAATACAGGGCTCACAGTAAGGAAACAAGGTTGATGGTACCTCAGTGGGAAACCTCACCAGCAAAGCACTTAATCTCAGGGATCATTTTATTTTCAGAATGTGGGACATAAATACACAGTTAATTGTGACCGGAACCCACAGCAATAACCTGTTTATGGGAAAACTCTAGTCCTAATCTAGGAGAACTGTAATCTTACCCTGCCATCTAAAATTTGTTGCTTTATTAAGATTACATTCTCAGCCAAAAAAAAAAAAGTGAGTTAGTTTGATATGTTTATTGCCCTTTGTCAGGATGGCAATATTTTTTTCTGCTTTGAAAATAGATGTTCCTGCTTATATGGCTGTATATTTATCCTTTCTTTTAGTTTTTTCATTACTGTTCCCTTTAATCATTTAATGAGGAGTGTTCAGGTTCCTGATGATTTAAAATTATGAGTCGCAGAGACACTGGCAATATCTTTGCTAGAGTAACGTTGATCCTCTAACTTTAAGACTTTCAATTCAAACCACATGTTTTTGCCACTAACTCCAAAAACAACCCCTGGAGTTGTGTGACTGTCACTAGAATATAAACCATAGCTATTCTGCAAACAAAAGCCACAGTATTTAAATTGTGATTATGGTCAGAAAAGTGACTATTTTAATCATTGCTCTGGTTTACTCTGGAGATCTGCTCCCTTTGCACATTCCAAATATCTCTGCAGATTTTTATAGACTGAAAGGAGATTTTACTGCTTTCCACTCCTCTCAGTCCTACGGAGGCCAGCCAATGCAGGGCAAGTGAGCCAGATTTGTTCCAGGCTCACACATCAGCGGGAGTGTGAGCTGAATTCCCCGGCAGGACCTGTCGAACAGACGATGTGCCCGCCAGGACAAGCAGCCACGCTTTCATGCCCCCCAAGAGCTCACAGGGTACAAGGCAGTTAGAGGGGGGGCAGAATAAAAGACCAAAACTGCAGTGTTTTCCGATAAATTTGATTGTTTTCAAAAAGAAAAAAGAAATCTCAAAAGGCCCTGTGGTCTGGAAAGGCTTTTTTGAGTGCAGCTCCTGGATGCCACCCTGCTTCAGGGGTAGGAGCTCCACACAAAGGAAAAAAAAATTTTTAAAAAAAAACGGCACTAGGTACAGAACATGATGCAAAAATCTCAAAGGGATTTTCTTTTCCTGCTGGCTTTGAGGAGATAATTCAGTCCCTTTAACATCTCCCTTTTGTGAACACTTTCTTACAGCCTTCTGGGTGCTGAGCTTCACCCTCTTTGGACTCCTACAAACCCAGTCACTGCCTTCCCCCTGACTCTCAAGGCCCTTTTTTGTGCGTTTGCTACATCAAGAATCAAATCCTATTTAGAGGGTGGCTGCTTTAACTCTCTATCTGCATTTATGTAATGTATATATTTTGTTTCTGTGAAAATCTCCTATTACAGTATTGGGAATGTTCTTCTGATATATGTGTATTCAAAATATATGTTGGTAGGAGAAGACCTAATTCATTTTAGATGGTTTTATTAGGCGTCTCTTAACAAATCCCAGAGTATGTAAATGAAATATAACTATACGTACATATTCATCAGTCTGTTCTTGGAATTAAATATGAGCGCTGTGACATTTGGTTTTAAGGAATGACTAATTAACATGTGTGCAGGATGTTCTCATCTTCCTGCTTTGGAGTCCCGGAGTCAGGGAAAAGCAGACAAAACATATTTCCACTCTTTCTATCGTAGTTTGCAAAGCAGAAAGCTGTTCATGACAGCCAAGAACTTCTCAGGCTTTTTTGTACCTGTTGGGTGCTGACATGGGGCCCCTTCTTGAGCATTTAATGTTGTTAAATGTCATCTCGTCTGTGCTGGGGCCAGAATCACATTTAAAAAAAAGTGTTGAATCTGACCTGGCTTTTAATAATTGCACCAACAAGTCGCAGATCACAGTAAAGAGCAGGACAACTTCTGGAGTACAGCCACTGTTGCTGGTGATTTACCTCCACCACAGGATGCTGTAAAACTGGGCTGAGCCCTAAGATGTTCCCCATTCCCACCATCCCAGAGGTGCTCTCTAGGAAAACCTGGGCTGGATCCTGCAGGGGTGTTTGGGGTTTGGCTGCCTCGATGCCATGCTTGGGAACACCAGGCTTAACTGCGCTGCTGGTGAAAGTGCAGAGAAAAATCTACTTTTGTTTTCAGTGGGGCTGGCTCAAGTCGCTTTTGTGCGAGAGCGTGTGTGCAGGGCACACACTTTTTGCAGCAGAAAAAAATAACTAAAAAACCCCCAACAACTCACCATAATTTCTTTCTGAGGTGCTGTGGGAGGGCGGGCACACCATGCTGCCCCGTCTGAGCGCTCCGGAGAAGTTGACCAGAACAAATCTCAGCAGGAACACACAAACCTCTATTATACCTTTTAAAAAGCTCCCCATTGAATGCAACCGGGCAGATGGGAAGGGCCCTTTTATTTCCTTTTTCTTTCTCCGCCTGAGTTCATTCTCTCCCTTTGGGGAAGCCAGGTTCAAAGACATGCCAAATGCATCAAAACCTTCCCAATAAAGTCCCTTTCACCTCCTGGTGGAGCGGGAGCGTGCTGGGAGCGCTGGGTCCGCCAGTGACTTTCAGGACTGTGTGTGGCAAATTGTGTGCACAGCTCCCAAAACAATGCCCTGAATCGGACATCTAATTCCCTGGAAATTAAATCCCTCAGCTGGTCAAGGAAAACAGGAGCCAAAGGGATTAAACAGTGCAGCAGGGAGAATCTTTGGGGCTTGATGGGGCGGGGTTTGGTTCTTGTGGGTTTATTCGTTTTGGGGGGTTTTTTGGCAGAGGGGTAACAAAGTAGTGCTTTAGTGTTTCTTCCATCCCCATTTTAATTTGAACCATGCATCCCTCCCTTCTCCTCGTAATCCCTGATCCTCACTGCCACGGGAGAAAAATACTTGTCTCAGGTCTGTGCTGATGACCCAACAGGTGAGCTCCTTCCTGGCAAGCACTGCCCTGTTTCTGGCTGCAGAATTCATTTCTGTGGCCATGGAGTGAACGAAGGGGGATGCTGCAGACACAAACCCCCTCCCCATGGCTGCAGGCATCCCGCATCACGTCAGGTCCCCGCTAGTGCCTGCAGCTCCCAGCAGCTCCCTGGCAATTTGCCTTTGCTCAGTCCTGGGCTGTTTATCCCGGTACAAACTTGGCCAGGACTGGAGCCGTTTGGGTGTCAGGGAGGCCAGAAATGAGGCTGAGGCATTCCCATTGATTTTTTGCTGCCAGTTTATTAAATATGAGAAGGTCCAGCCATGGATGCTCTGGTACAGCGCAGCGAGTGGCTGGATGCTGGATAAAAGCGCAGTCTCTGCTCCTTAGGAAGCGATCTTTCCCCACAGGGCTACTTTTTAACTGCTACAAGTCAAAACTTAACGGGCCTAGCAGTGGCAATTTTTTTTTTCCCTTAAAAAAATCAGTTTCCTATGTATTTTTACTGACAAAAGCCTGAAGCTTCCTTTATATGCTTTATTTTCTTTCTCCTCTGAAACGATCGTTAGACAAAAGCAGTTTTGCTGCTGGTTAATCAAGAGAGTGATGTGGCCCTGCATTTTAATCCTAAACCAATTAGCAGGATTTGACATCATGCCATTAGACTGCTTGAAACAAAAATCAAGGACAGCGTAATGCAGCTAGAAAAGAACAATAACCATCAGCACTGCCCTGTCAAAGGGGAAGGAAGAAATTTGGCTGCGTGTGTAATTTCCAAGCAATCCCCCTTCCCTCAAACCTGAGCATTCAAATGAGGGAGCTAAATAATAATGAGAGGGGAAAATGTGCAAGCTGTAATCACATGACCTTAAACTGCACCAGTTTTAAAAGCAGAAATCACTGTTCTTGCTCCTGAGCCGATGCAAATTGGTTGCAGTTTTAAATCCTGAGTTCTGTTTTATGATTTCTTGAGCGGGTGTTTTGTGCTTTGCTTTGCAGGCAGGTTGAACGCACACCGGGAACGGCAGCATCTCTGATGCAGCTGTAGAGTGAGGGACCCTGGTGTGAACATGCCAGCATCCCTAAGAAACAACTTCCCGGTCACGTAAGTATCTGCTTTGCCCAAACCACCCTAAAATAATTAATGAACAAAGCACCTTTTAGCAACTGTACTTTTTGCTGGCAGAAATGCACCTTACAGCTGATCCCACAGCGGTAGTGCAGCCTTAGCCGGTGGCAGGGACTGGAGCTGGGCTGGCAGGCATTAGCCTGGCCACGGCTACTGCCGGCAGGCAGAAATAAGCCTGGCGAAGATGTGGTGAGAACAAAAATGCAGGCAGGCCCTGGGGTGCAGTATTTGAGGGATGAATGCCTAAAGCACATCGGGGACTCCGCGCCTTGCTGCGCTCTCGAGGCTGGCAGTGGAGAGCTGGAGCCAGGAGTGAAACCCAGCGTCTCATAAAAGCAGCATATGGATGGAGCACAAATGGATGGGGTTTTATGTCCTGTGCAATATTTTCATTGATATTTATTTTGATTTAATTTGGCTAATGTGCAGGAAAAATGAAAATGCGCTATGCTACTCAACATCTGATGAGGAGACGAATGCTTTTTAAAATTAGTATTCCCACATAGGCAGTGATCTTTAAGGTCTGCCCAGCAACTGTGCTGGAAAATCATGAGTCACTCCATGTAAATCATGAGATGACCCTCAGAGCAGCAGACTTTTTTAAAAAATGTTGAATTGTTTCAGTTAGCATTACAGTTTCTAGTCTTTCTGCTTCAGCCTTTTGTCCGTAACTTAATTTTCCTTTTAATAAAAGTGGAGTTTCCAACAGCCTCAAACCATTTCAAAGAAAGGGAGGTTTTAAAAAAATTAATGAAATACCATGAGATTCATGATAAAATGGTGAACAATGGCAATGGTCGTTATCCCTGCTTTGAGAGAAGAGAGGTTGAAGCAGAGCCAGCGAGGACAGGAGCAATGGTCACTAACTGTAGCGTGAGGTTGGAGACCAGGGTGCAAATCTCTGCGAAAGACTTCCAGGGTGAACCTGGGCAAGTGACATAACCCTTCCTCTCTCGTAGCTGCCATCTGCAATACAGGATAAAAAGAGTCCATTTCCTCCACGGGGACCTGTAGAAATAAATGCCTTAAAACTGGTGAGGGGTAGCAGCGATGGCAGGGCCACGTGCAGTCTGGGAAGGAACAAAAAATAATTCTGCAAAGGTGGTAGCAACAGATAAATCCTTGCCTTCCCACCAAAGCAGCACTCCAAAGCTTTGTGACTCTCAGTTTTGGGGGGATAAATTTGTGAGAAGAGGTTAGGGTGGGTAACGTGAGCAGGGGCTGAGGGACACCCAGAGCATCCCCCCCAAACCCCGCGCTTCACCCCGCTGAGGCATCCCCCCAGGGCTGCCTCCTACTGCAAAACTGGGATTGTAATGTCCCAGTTCCCTCGCCTGTTAATAAAGGAACAAAAAGCGCATTTGCCTCCTCAAGGGTGTTGTGAGACAAAGTTGGTAAGTGTTGAAAAGAAACCCAAACCGGAGGAGAAAGCTGGCTTTGTTGCCTTCGGACACAGACCACCGCAGACCTTGCTCAAATTTTGCTGTAACATCTCTTGAATGAAAACGTGTTCTCCCAAAAAACCCATCAAACACGTCCTGACTTGAAACGGCTGCCAGGGTAGTGAAAGGAGCCGCAGATTATAGATCCTCGGGGCTCTTGTGGCAGCAAAATGTTTGTCCCGTGGATTTGGGCTGAATCCAATGTATCCAAAAAGTGCTCAGAGTGACTGTTTAACCCATCCTGTAGGGAAAAAGAAAAAAAAAAAAAAAAAGAAAAAAAGAAAAGAAAAGAGCTAAACAAACCAAAAAGGCAAAACAAGAAACAACAGCAAGAAAACCCCTTTATATTAAAATAGTAATAAAATTGAGACACTAGCCAGGGAAAAGGAAATTCAGAACGTCAAAGGGTAAACCTCAGCCTGATTCTTAAACTGAACTGGAAAATAAAGGAAAAAAAAGAAAATTAAATTCAATTGGTCAGACTTTGTAAACTGGGCTTGGGGCTTAATAAAGTAAAGTGCTCTCCGAGGACAACAGCAACACTGAACTTCTGAATCTTCAGAGCTGGAGAGGGCATCTTAAGGTACCATGCAAAAAGATAAGATATTATCTAAAAGATTACTGATCCCGTGTTTCTTCTACCCTGTATCTCGCTGAGATCTACAAAAGTGAAAGCCACGTGCACATTTTTTAAACTTTTGTTGATATCACAATGTGCATACTGTGATGACAGCCTCTGGAGGAAAATAATGATGATTTTTTTTTTAAATAGGAATATGTTTGAAAAAAAACTGTTCTAATCTAGAGAAAAATCTAAGAACAGTAAAAAAAAATTCTCTAATCCAAGACTAGAACAAAATTATCACAAAAGGAAACAGAGGAAGGGGTGTACCCACAATCTACTATAACTGCAGAATTAATTACTGAAAATGATGAAAGAAATGGAAGCTTTAAGAGAATGGTGGTTTTCTGCTGTATTCTGGGCAAGCAAATATATCAGTCATCTGAGATGGTAACAGGATTCAGAGAAAACACTGCAACTGCTTGGTGGATTCCAGGTGCATATTATATTTGTAAATACAGAGTTTTTATCCTTAGTAAAAAAGAAAGACTTGCCTCTCTGAGATCTTTGGGTTTGCTTGTTTAATTCCTAGCCTCAGAAAACAAAACCTTTTTTTTTTTGAATTATTTGTCCATTTTTGGTTTTCAGCTGCAAAGTCAGTCTCCTTAGGCTTGCATTAATTTGATGTGTATCCATCTTAATTCAAGCTGATCCATTTTAATCTTGGCAGCATATCGATAGCAAACGGGGACAAAACGCCATTCGGTGAACTCCACTGTACCAGCAACACCAGAGACAAAACAGAAAACCTGGGGATGTTTCCTGGAATCGATTCCTGGGCTGCAGCTCAGTCTTCGTATGTATATGATTTTATTTTATTTTTTTATAGCCGAGCAGTTATCACCATAATTGTATTTGTAATTTCAAGGGTGCATTATCATACTAATGGATGATGAGCACTCAACAGTCACGAGAAACATTAATTAAAAAAGAAGTCCTCCTGTCCTAGCAGGGAGATTGTTCCCTAATCCCCATTATGGAAATCGGTTAAGCCAAGAGAATATTTCCTTTATAGTTTCAGCTCTTCAGAAAGCCTTTGATGTCCTAAGCCAAAGCAACTACCCATCAGGAACTGAGAGACGTACTTTGTTCCCCCATGCCAACTCTTTACTTATGTCTGTCATTTAATTTCCCCCATAATATGGGGGAAGGGAAAGTCTTAGCCAACATCTTCATTTTTGTTCATTAGTGAAATCATGGTAATAATACCACTTTGCACTTAGCTCTCTCCTAGGCACTTTGGTGGTATCTGTCACTGTGGTGTGTATAGAGAGAAAACCCTCCATCCAAAAATCACCAGTCAGTAAAGTTTCTGAATATAAAAAAGGTTGAAGCACTACAGGACTGTATTATTATCACTTAAAACTCTGAGAGGCATTAAAATTATGAGTGTGGGAAAGGTGTAAAATGTAGCTGGCTGCCTTGGTATCACTGGGGCTGTCAGTGAGCTCTGCTCTCCATCTCTGCCCCAGGCTTAGCAGTCACTCTTCTCACTCGGTCTTGCTGTTTCTTCCTCAAATAAGAGGTCATTTTTTTGCTGTGCCAGAAGGTGCTCTGTGCATCCATTATTATGCTGTCCTTCACAGCTTTAATCTGCCTAGGTAAGCTGCATCCCTAAATAGTTTGAAAGGCGATAAAATAGGTACACAAAAAAATTACCGCAGCTTCTATGTTCTAGAAGGGGTGGGGTGAGGGGGAGGGGGGATGTCCTGAAGAGCTCTCTTTATTAATATGAGATGGCAAATATTTTTTCCTGTTTATTAAATCATGTGAAAGGTTAATTATGGTTAGCGACTGTGGGTAGAAAACAATTCTTGGAAGATGCTTTTGTAACAACAGGTTGGCAGTATGCAGAAGCCATCTGCTTCCTGCAAATGTTAAGGTACAATCTCAAACTTGTGAGGTTAAAAATTACAGATTGCAGAGTAGTTTGGTAGAAGGAAAATCCATGTTGTGTTGATGTAAAGTTGCTCAGTCTCCTTGACACACAGCCTGGAAGGAATGCCAAGTTCCCTAAAGGACGGTATTTGGCTGGAGAGGACCCTCGCTTGGGGTATTCTGTACTCGCACTGGCTGTCTACAAAGCTAATTAAGCTGTTTTTGTGCAGTGATTCATCTTTTTTAATACAGAAATTAGTTTCAAATCCTGACCCACGAAGAAGAGTGGATTGTGGATATAATATTCTGCTTTCAAGCAGGGAATTCAGCTTCTTCCATGGAAGAGGATAAAACGCTGTCATCGTTATCAAGGTGATGCGCTCATGAAACTTGTTGCTTCAATCCACCTAGTTGTGACTGCAAAGTCTTCATGGTAAGGACTGTCTGTTTGAAAAGGAAGAGCTGTCACCCTCATTTTACAGAGTAAGCTCGGCAAAAAGATATTAAATTATTTGTCCAAGAGCATGCAGGGAGGTTGTGGCTAATGGAATTAAACCCAGATTTTTCAGATCATAGTGAAGTGCCTTAACCACAAAATGATTCTTCCTCTCTGTGGGTCAGCTACTGTAACTTCAGTATTTGGGCTGGGTTTTCAAACGTTTGTCTTCTTCCAAGGATCGAGTTTAATTCTGCTGAATTTTCCACTTCCATGAAAAACATCGCCCAGTTTATCTTTCCTCTCTACAAATAACTTTTCCCAAATTTACTTTCTCCCCACCAAGGAAACGCAGGCTGAGACACCAGTAAGAGGAAGGATGGGGAACTGCCATCACCAGGTCTGTCCCTGTTGCTTTTCAGCCAAATAGGCAGAAACTTTTTTATTTTGTTTCCCCCCCAGACACTGATCTGGGGCAATGTCATGCAACCTTCAGCCCCTTTCCTGCTCTCATAATTTACTTACAAGACCTCCCCATGCTTGCCCCCAGGAGCTGGCTGCTGAAAGTCTGCCGTGTAAAAAGGCTCATTTCCAAATGTTGCCGGTAACGGAGACACTGAGTTGTTTACTGTGCAATAAAATGATTCAGGGCCTCATTTCTAGTGCCTCTACCCTGAGCAATTTTGTCAAGGCTACGCATGTGTACAGGGCTCTCTCCTCCAGCACTGCCTTATTTTTTGACAGATGCTTTCCAGCTAGATGGCTTCTTCTTTAAAGCATTCTGTAAAGTGGTTTTATCTTCCCCCTTTGCGCTGGAGCTAGTGATCCACTCCATTATCGACACCTCCTGCCAAGAACGGTGACCTGCTGTTAAAAGCCCTGCGGGTGGAGGAGGAAGGGGCTGACCCCTTGGGCAATGCTGCAGAACACCTTGCCATTATCTCCCGGTCATTTATCACAGCCTTGCTGCCCGGTGCTCACAGCATGACTGCCCTCACCAGAATCGTTAGCGGCAGGACCTGCACTAATCTGCATTGTCCCCTTCTGCTGCCATCAGTGCTGCGGTCTCATTGCATGCACGGTCCTGAGCACGGCTTCTGATGGGCTGCAATTGATGGGTTCTTCTATTTCTGGGCTGAAAACACTGATGGGGAAGAAGGAGCCAGCTTTATTCATCTGCCTGTCATGTTGTCAGCAGGCCTGGACCTTTCTTTCTCTTCTTCCTACTCTCATCTCTTCAAGGAAATTGAAGATCTTTACGGGTAATATCAGTAACGCTTTTATCAGGCTTCCTGGAGCGCCCTGTGAGAGTTGGCTGCATGTGAGGGACTGAGGCACATAGAAATTAGGGATGAGATTTTTCAATCCC
Source organism: Falco cherrug (assembly GCF_023634085.1). Classification (NCBI taxonomy): domain Eukaryota; kingdom Metazoa; phylum Chordata; class Aves; order Falconiformes; family Falconidae; genus Falco; species Falco cherrug. The sequence continues at coordinate 31,304,700 of NC_073708.1, read as the reverse complement.
ACCAAAGGGATTTGGATGCCCAGCATCCATTAAAATGAGTAACAGTTCCTGTCCCGCCCTAAATGGCCGGAGCCCAAATTGCTCCACGAGATGGAAACCATCTTGGTTAATGCATGGACACTTAAGCCCTCAGCGTCTGACTTCACTTATATTTTATTTCCAGCAAACTTAGTTGATCATGTCCAATGAAACACTTGCACCCCCACCACCACCACCCATTACCCGCTCCCTGACAGCTCATCGGGCCATCGCTTGCCAGCTCCGCTATCAGGGGAAGGTGATGAAGGTAGCTAATTTGTTTGCAAGTTGGTGAATGATGTAAAAGGTTCCTCGTCCATCATAATAAAGGCTCTCGAAAAAAACGAGACAAATGGTCCTTCCTCTCATTTCGCCTGCACTATACGGGGACATTTGAAACTGAGGGAAAGTTCAGTGTAGCCATATGTATGGAGGCATGCACACAAATCACAGCTGCTGTTAATTGGATCCAGAAATCTAATTGGTCCCTCATGGTTGGCCAGCATTACATATAGGGTCATAGCAGCGGTGATGTGGGATCCGCAGGGACTTGGTCCACTCAACTTGGCAGCCTGGTAACAGGGGGCCGTGCTGGCACCATGGCCCGGGCCAAGCTGGGGTGCTACTCTCCGTAGCCAGGAGCGCAGAGCTGCCCCAAGCAGCTCAGGCTGCTCTTGCTTTCCCTGACCTGCCAAGGGGGCTAAGCCGCTTGGAGCATCAGCATGGGTCGCTCACTAAGCAGAGCAGGCATCCAGGGCCCTGCCCAACTTGAGGGGGGATGAGGACATAAAATAATATAAAATAACATAAAATAATGTAAAATAACTCCAGGTGGTTGAACTGATTAATGCCTCACCCAGAAAGCATCCCTACACCCAAGCGTTGAGAAACACCTCTTAAATTGCCAGAAATAGGATGTTTCCTGCATCCCCTTCCTGCCCAGTGTGCATTGCAACCTGCTTCTCTGTGCTAAGGACTGTTGGTCTTTTTTAACCCTTTTTAGGACCATTATCATACCATCCACCTCCACACGTGAGCCGAACCAGTCGCTTGGGACTTGGACGTTCCCAAGGTACGTAGAGCCAAGGGGCCTGGGAAAGTGGGGAGGAAAGCCCCAGGTTTTGGTCTCGGGTCCATTTTAGTCCTGGAGAAGGCTCTGAGTCTTCTTATATTATGCAAATCTCCTCAGCCAATCCTGATTTTAATAAAGTTGATTAATCATTGTGCTGTGGACAAGGACAGTTATTCCCTGACTTATGCTACGGCGTTTATTGAAGCTGTATCCTTAAATGAATTACTGCAGGGATCATTAAATTTTGACTTAAATTGGACATAGTAAGCTCATTTAAAAAAATAAAAAGCTTAGCAAGTTATATATAAACTAGAGGAAAAATTAATCTTCTCAAACTGTCTCCCATCTTCTTTTCAAGCAGGAACCTAAAGGGCAGATTTGCAAAGGGGACTTTTAATTTGCAGGGCAAATTTTCACGAGGGCATTTTGAAGCTGCATTTGTGCAAATCCTAAATTGAATTGTGGGCTCAAGATTTGGTGCTTTATTCTCATTCAGCTCAACGGGTCCCCAGATTTGGGGTTGGCAGTAGAAATATTGCTCCCCTGGAGAGAGAAGGGGAAAGCTGTCGCCCTGACCCTGGTAGTGCCAGAGGGCTCAGTGGGAAGTGGATGCCACTCCATGAACAGGTAAGGGTGGATTTGGGGGGAAAACAGGGTGAAATGGAAAAGCTGGCAGCATGTGCCCACTGCCTTTGCCATGGTATCATTGGGAGCCATACCCTGCACTGCGGGAGCTGGAGGGGAGCAGAGACCCAGAGAAGAGGCAGGCAATTTTTATTTGGATTATGCTAAAAGGTCACATAAAAGATCCCACCATTGGTTGATGGCTTTAGGGTTGCAGTATTCATTCACTGAGGGTTTTTAGAGGGAGTATGGAAATGTTGAACATAGGTCTAGTCTTTTGCTTCGCAAGCATTTTAAAACAGTTCAGTACTTGTTTGTTTGATTCTCCATGTATAAAACTGTTAACGTTACTCCTCGGTGCTGAGGATACCCACAGGAATGACCACAGTGCCTCGATGCACCGGGGCACGGGTGGGAAGGAGGTTTCCAAGCCCCTGTCCCATCTGCTGCGGTTTCCTGAGAGCATCCCTGAGAGCAGAGCTAGGCAGACCATCAGCCACTCAGTTTGGGGTAGCAGGGGAGCAGGTACAACCCCACTGAGTCCCTCCAGATGGGATAGTACCATGCAAAACCCCAAACCCCGAAGCCTGTGCATAGCAACATTCAGTATGCATTTATTAAATAAAAGAGGACTGTACCTCTGCCTATGGATATCGGTTTCCATTAAGGGGGGAAGACTATAAGCAAAAGTAAGGTGATAAAGCAGGGGGCTTTGAAGTAGTAATATTCAGATCCCTCTTGATATCCAGCTTGTACATTCAAGTCACACTTATTCATCCCACCTTACGCATCCCAGTCACACCATCCCGGGGGAAGGGGTGAGCTCAGAGGGTAAAGGGATTGCAACTACATGCACTGCATCAGCCTGTTCTCCATTTTCCATGCCTCTCTGTATTTTAATTAAAAATCTTAATTAATTTTTCACTTTGTGTCAAAACTTCTTTCAGCACGACTATCAATGATGGACATACCTCTTGGGGAATGAAGCATTCTGCTAGAGAAGGGGAAGATACTTTTTTTAAATGACTGTTGTGCAGCAAACCTGGAAGGGCTGCAGTTTACCACCTCTTGCTTGGTCATGGCAGGATCAAGCTGCTGCTCTAACACAAGATTTCAAGGCAGGTACTAATATTTTTTTAAAATGCAAACTGTGCTATGCTTCGGATCTTTAATACATAAAATACATTTATTTAAACAATAAATGCAGAACCGCATATGCATGCCAAAAAAAACCAGAAGGAAAATAACGTAAAGCTTCCACGCCTCTGTGCTTTGTGCTTTCTGGCTGGGGGCTCAGCAGCCGGGGTGTTCGCGTCTTCCTCTGTAACCCCAAAGCGCTTTTTCTCTCCATGGAAATTTCTATTGCATCGCCATCTCGTGGTTTTCTGCAAAAATTGCTGGTGCTGCAGAATGCCTGCCTTACACTGCCGGTGTTTAATTGCACGATGACACCTATTAAAAGGTAATATCCACTGGACATGAGGTGCACAGGTAATTGCAATTACTATTGCATAGCCGGGCCCTTAACAGTGAAGCTGGGGAGGGAGAGATGCGGGGACTTCAATTACAATTTGTGCACTCGTGGGGCTCGGCGCTGCCTTTCACATTGCTGTCCGCGTGTGGGCTCTCATCCACGGCCTTGTTACTCACTCTCCTGCGTTACATGGACTTGGGAGTGCTGGAGAACATTGTCCAATGGATTTTGGTTTTGCAAATGCAAAGAAAGGTATATACATGGGAAGGACCAAGAGCAAACTCTGCTCCAAATGATTCAAGACACCAGGGCTGTTATTTAGAGGATGATATACAGCATGCTTATGTCTATGCAATAGACACATTTTCTTTCTTTCACATCTTTTTACTTCTTTAATTAGTTTGAGCTGCACTGAAACTATGAAGGGCAAAAACCAGATTTATGAAGTTTTTTACATTGTAATTTTGGCACTGGTAATGGTTTGGAAATGGTCACTTACTTCAGCCTACACTACTGTTTCTGTTTACACAAAGGTGTGGGGTTTGTGAAGACTACAATGAAGTTTAGTCACATGAACGTGCCTCGCACCTAAAGTTTATAAAAGGCTGTCAAAACCTGAGCTCTCAAATTAATTTGAACATGTCCCAGCAGTGGTCATCACCAGGTAAAAAAACCTCCAGGCCTTAAATCAGCTTAGTGAGGCAGGGCTGTGCAAGAGCCCCTCTGTGCAGGGAGGTGAGCAGGGGGCTGTGGGTGCAACGAGGGATGGTTGTGAGGTTGCAGGCACAGGGCTGTGATTGCACGGAGGAGTTGCCACAAGGTTGCAAGCATGGGGCTGTGATTGCAAGAGGGGATTGTTGTGAGCATGGGGTTGTGGTTGCGAGGAGGGATGGTTGCAGGGCTGCAAGCCCAGAGCTCCCCATCTGCACTGGGTGCTCTCTGCATCCCCTGGACTGAACCCTCTGCCCTGGAGCTGGGCTCCCTGGGGCTGCGTGAGCTGCCCCAGACCAGAGGGACCCACAACAGCCCCAGTCTTGCAGTCGCAGCACCTTTTCTGGCTGGTGAAGCAGCGTGCAGGGGGTGAAGCACTCCAACCCACTGTGGAGATGAGTTGCAGAAATGATCATCAGGCTGAAAATCTCAACTCCAAGCATGCCAGCAACAGCTCTCCAGTCCAGCCCGCTCTGTTGCTCAGGTCAAAATTTCCTCACCATGGTTTCATCCTGCTGGAAATGTAGTAAGTCTTTCCAGGAGGCTGCATATGTGCCCCTGGTTTTCCTCAGCAAGGCAAGGAAAGCAGGAATGTTGAAACTCAGCCGGAGGTTGGGAAATTGCCCCCCTCTAATACAAGCCAGACCCATGGAAACCCTCCAGGTCTCAAAAGCCCTCATCGGCCCAATCAGGACTTTGATGACGAAAAGCAGAATAAAAGTGAACAGGAAGAAAGTGAGTTTAAACAAGCTCAAACAAGAAACAGCAGATTTTGAGAAAGCGAAGTGAGCAGCAATGGGCAGCCCCAGCTGTTTGAGCTGCCCCAGAAAAAGCCAAGAAACCATGGAAAATGACATGTTGTGGTGAACGGCACAGATCCCCAGGTCTCTCCATAGCCATGTGCATACGACCATGAGCACTATGAACAAGGAAGGACAATGTGTAAATCACTAAGCAGTTTTGCTGGTGAAGAGTCCAAGTGAAGCCAGTTTTTTGCTCAGCTTTGGCGCTTTCTGCTGACAGCTGACCCATTTTCCCACGAAAAATCACCCTGAAGGTGCTGGCCAGTGGCCTTCTGCTGCACATCTCCAGGGCATATCAGCTCTGCTGCCCCATCCTCACCCCTGCTGGGTACCCTCCACACCCCCTGTTTACAACCAGTTGGAGGAAAACACAGGGTGCTGTCCCCCCCATTGTCTCCCCTCACCCTGCTAAGCCTCAAACAGGGTTTTGCTTTGCTCCCAGGACCATGCCATGCACTTCGTGCTGCTTCCCTCCAGCCCAAGGAACGTCAGGAACAAGGCAGTGCAGAGGCCCTTTGGGCAGGCTGCTGGGTGGGACGTTACTGTTGCATTTGGGACTACTCTTAGGGCAGAGCAAACACTGTTTCGGCAATGGCAGCGATCTGTGGGTGCAGGGAGGACGGCCTGCAGCGGGACCTGGGGAGGAAGGAGTAGTGTTTGGCACACAGCACCTTTGGAAGTAGCTAATCTATATTATTAGGCATTGTAAAGCATTTCAAGAGGCAGGTTCCAGCTTACGTTTCACTCCACCATGGAACAAGTTCAGACACAAATGAGACATGAATGGCTTCCTTTACACCAGTTGCCTCTCAGCAATGTTGAGATTTAATTAATCCCTTTCTGGGAATAATGTACAGTATTACCCTAATCTCTAATGCAGGATATCAGTGCTAATGCTCAGCATAAAAACTGAGGCTTGTGAAACGTACAGCTGGAAACACGGCCATGCCCCCACCGGTCGGACTGCTGCGAGCAGCTCTGCTGTGATCTGGCTGGCCTCAGCATGCCCGCTGCTGGGGGAGCTGAAATACTTGCTGCTGGTGGTACTCAGGGCTGTGGTTTTGTGCTGAAGCTTTGCTACAAGCCAAGAGAATTGTACAGCCATGTGAGTCCCAGCTTTCCTGTTCTCTGCTTCAGTCCTGGCCATGTAGCCAGTCCAGCTTTTGGTACCATATTACCCACTGAAGGGGAGCAAAGCCACCCAAGGAAGGCAAGTCTTCCCAGGCATTGATGGGAAATGGGTTCATGCAGTCTTCCTTTAATTTAGCCTTGCCAGAAAACCTGCAGAGAAAGCTTCAGCGGCTGGCTCCCACCTCCCAGCACCTCCCTGGGAGGTGGGTGCCCACATCAAGCTGGTGGAGCTGCTCAGAGGGGAAGGAGGCAGATTTCACTCAGGAGTGTTTGAGCAGGATGGGCGGCTTGTGTGTGCTTAGCCAGCTTTGCAGTGAAGGAGGATTGCCTCTTTTTCTAGAGCCATCAACTGAGAGACAGGAGCCTGTGTCCCTTGGGTCGCTTTGGTAGCACTGAGTATTCCTGACAGCCCGTCTCCTCAACCCTCGAGTTCCTGCTCTCCCCTCGGCTCTTGCACATACACGGCCACCTGCTGCCAAACTGCCCTGACCCCATCTGCTCCACTTTTCATCTGCATCTCCTGGAAACCACTCTTCTTCCTCACCCTTTGCCCTAGGTTATCTATAAAGGGCTAATCCCAAAGCTAGTGGTGTCAAAGAAAGGGCTGCCATTGACTTCAGGAGACTGCAAGGACCTTAGCTGCTCACTTCAGGGTGGATTCTTAATAGATGATTAAACAGAGGAGAACAGCACAGGCTCATCATTGGGACACTTTTCTAAGTGAGCCTGCATGTGATTTCTTTCCCCCAGGAGAATGCAAAATGTGAGGGATTGGAACAGGTTGATGCTCACCGGTGTTCTTTGACAGGGCTTATCTTCATTTGCATTTTTGTAGGTGAGAAGTGAAACGCTGGTCGGGTTTTGAATGAAAACTGCAGCAATTTCAGTGCAGAATATCAAGACATGTGCTCTGGGTCGTCATGCACAGAATCCAACTGGAGAGGATCAAAGGAAAAGGGTCTATTTTTGGTTTTACATCTACTAATTACTCTGAACAAATGAGCAATGCATCTGAGAAGTAATCTTTTTTCAGGTTTCCATCTGGTAAAAGTCTTGTAGGTGCTGTAACTTCAGAATAATTTCAAGCCTGTACTTTTCACTGAAGACTCTGAAGTTGGAGTCAACCAGTGAGTGGAAGAATGCAGATTTGCTTTTGTGTCATTCATGTCCATTCAGAAAACTACTAAAGCAACGTGCCTCAGGGCTTTGGACACCTACCTCCGATAATACCGGACACAGTGAGTTTTATAGTTGGTGCAGAATGCCCTTTGCATAGTTTTCAGAAGAAAAAATGTTTCAGAGGATCAGTCCTCTGTTCCTCATATATCTTCTAGCTGTATTGGTAGGTGGCCTTCCTTCGCAAACCTCAGCTCACATCGGGGAAGGTTTGTCCTGGTATATTGAGGACAGATGTATACTTCACTGCGTTAACACCAGAGCTGGTTCCTACTTCAGGGCTTTCTGCTACGCCTTCCCTGGGGGGATATGGATGATATGCTAGGGAGGTGTAGAGACATCACTCTTCTGTTGGAGTTCTCCTAGGGCTAGTCCTGATGACTGACTGCAGCTCAGAGAGGCTATTTTCCAAGCATTGTCTCTGAAGACGGTGGAGGGCGGTGGGTGCCTTCAGCGGGTGCTTGGATCTTAACATGCCCTGTCCTGGTTTTGCCATCACAGTACACCAAAACTCCATCATTCCTGTAGGTGAGTCATGACCCACTGAGTATCAGATCAGAGATGTCTTTCCCCCTGTTATCCATGTCCTGCTTCCCAGGAAGCATTGCGTTAGGCATAGGCATAGCAGCAGTGTCAGGACAAACAAGCCAGAGCTCAGGCCATGGACCTCCATGGGGCCTCTGAAACTGGTACGTTGAGACTGGGCATCCTGGGACCCAGTGGCTTCCTCTCTGCAGCTCTTCTCAATGCAAGGCGAACTGGTGTTACCTACATTGCACCTTTCTAGCTCTTTGTCTTCTGAAGACCTGCTAAAGACCTTGAAGCCAATTTAGAAGGAATATAGGGAGGAACTGAAAATAGACAAAATGACCTTGACTTCTCAGAAAGAAGTGAAGTATTTCTCAGGGCTTCACTCAGTTTTGAGAGGTATGAAGTTGCACGGCTGGGACATGGTCTGACCACATCCACACACACCACCTTTGCAACACTCAGTGCTGTTGCAGACAGTGACATGTCAAGAAACATTGGTTAAGGCAGGCACTCTTGCTTTTGCAGAACATATTTTAAATCTGTATTTTTATGCAAAGCAAAGAAAGAATGAAAGACAACCAAAAGAAAAAAAGAAGGAAAGAATGAATGAGCAAATTAAAAACGAAGGAAAGAATGAAATTTAAAAAATATTACAGGAGCCCAGCGCAAAGAGATGTTTCCTTTTTATAATCTGCCGAGTTATAGCAAGGTGAGAGCTCCCTTCACCTCTCCATCCTGTTCTGCAGTGATAATGAAATGGCACAGTGGGGAATGGGGAGGGTTGTGGGGATGTGGGGAAGCATGAAGGAGTCAGAATTACACGTTGTATGTACTATTACTTCAGTCCTATATGAAGGGTAGAGTCTTGCTGTATTACATCTAAGGAATGCAACAGTACTTAAAGACTGAACATCACCACTTCTCAAAGATACATGGATTAGTACAGATTTGCAGGCTGGTTCCTTGGGAGGCCAGTGGTAATTCTGGGGTCAATTTCCCAGCTTTCTGTGAAACTGAGGTTTCACATAATTTTTGAACAAGTTCCACCCTCCGAATCGTAGTGTCATGGACCTGCAGAAAGGAGTGGGAGCAGAATGGGAGACATGAGAGCTGTTGCTTTTTAGACCGATTATTGCAGAGTATTCTGTGCATCATTCTGAATTTGAGCTTGTTTTTGTATGGAAGTAACTGGCTGGCAAGATTGCTGTAAGTATTCCTTGTAGAGCTGTGTTGGGGGAAAAAAAAAAAAGATTCCTTTTTTACATGGAAAATTGTGACTTTATAACTCAAAACTTGAAAAATTTTAGCTGAAAACTGTGGGAGACTTCCCCGATGTGGCTTCTTGTTTTCCAACAAAAACAAAATAGCATAGATGGAAATGGAAAGTTTCTGTTTTCATTTAGAAGGAAAGTTTCCTACCAGTCCAAATAGCTGGTAGTCTCCAGCCTGGCCCCTCTGCCAGCCTCTGACTTCCCTGTTGCTCATAGATCAGTATTTTCAGGAGGTGGCGGAAGTTTTGCAGAGCTGAGAAATGGTCCGTGCTTGGCCCCAGCTGCTTCTGGGCGTGGACAATGTCCATGGTGTATTTGCAGTCACTTTGCCATGGATGTGCAGCCTAGGAGTTGATGGAAAACTGACACCCGTGGCTATTGGAAAATAAAAATCCGTTACCAGGCTGTTATCAGTAATAATTTTCAGTGAGAAAGGATTTTTTAGGTCAAGAAATATGGAAATATAAACTCTTTAACCCTTTGTGGCTGAAAGATTTGTTCAGGAGTGGTAACGTGGTTGGTGGCAGCTGAATTCAGCTGGGGTGGTTCTACTCACCGTGGCACCTCTCGGAGCTGGGGTCCCCTTACCTTAACAACCCATTTGCATTTCCAGGAGGGTTTGGGACTGGGAATAAGGGCAGCACAGAGACTGCATCTTAAAAGCTTGCCTTTACTTCAGGGCAGAAGAACCCACGGGTTCGGTATAGGGGCCTGACGCTGCAAGCACAGCACACCCAAGTGCCCATCTGTATTCTCACCCATGAGCTATGGGCAGACTGGGGATGCTGAAGGGGCCCCATGCAGTGGTCTCCCACTTCCTGGCAGCACCATGGCCACCCGTGCATGGTGTCACCATAGGCAAGGCACCTCCAGTGACCTTCAGAGAAAGAATTATATTTGCAGGCAATAAACTGTTGCCCACATATCCCGTCTCCAGCTAAAGCGCAGCCTGTTAAATTAAACCCATTTTGTTAAAGGTTTTTAATGCTGCTTGCCCATATGCAGAATTATGTCTTTAAAGATTAAAAAATCCAATATAAACAAAATAAATCCAGGGAGCTGAATGCATGAATCATTATTTTAGTACATATTGTCCATTCTAATCTGCAGTCCAATTGTGAAGTCATTCAAAATGCTGCTTCTCAGTAATTAGCAGGAATCTAACTCAGAGCCAATTTCTGATTAAATGTGCTTAAAATCAATAAAACATCATGAGTGATTAGAGTCACGTGTGATTAGCCCTGTCGAACAAAGCAGAATAAGTTATGGCCTCACTTTAACTTGTCAAAAAACAGAACTGGGGGTGGGAATGAGGAGGAACAGCTGATATTTCTATAAAGGGTTTTTCCAGTTCTCTGCCTTTCTCTTCGCTCCTTTAGAAAAGTGAAAGGATTGGTTTGTTGTCTGAAAATTACAGGCTGAAGGGGAAAGTTTGGGGCGGCTTTGGCTTCTCTTGTGGGTTTGTTTAAGGATATGCTGGGAATGGCCTTTTTGAATCCTGCGTCTCAGCTGCAGGATGTTTACCTGCTTCTCCTGGAGTCACCTCTTCTCCAGCTCAGTTCTGGCTATTTGGAGAAGGAAATACCTATAAGATTTATACTTTTTTTCCCCCTGGAAGAGGCACAAAGATCTTTTCTCCCTCTCTGTGAAAGGGAGAGATGCAGTGTCATATCTCCTAAGCGTAATAGAAATAAAGAGCAGCAGCAGCTCAAAACCAGATATTGATTGAAAGCACGAGAGGTAAAGCTGGTGGTGAGGTGGTTTTCCTCCATCATGCTGCTGTGCGTCGGGACAGCTGACAACACCCCTGCCCTGGGGTGCCCTGGACACACACCACCACCCTCTCCATCTATTCGGGGTGCGGCATGAGGTGCCGGTGATGGAGAGTGGCTTTTTGGGCAAACGGCTTTTGGCAGCATCCCCCCAGAATGGCAGCTCGGGGCCGGGGGGGCGGAGGCGTGCCAGCACCCAGCTGGGAGATGGCTGCGATCTCACGTTGGGTGCGTGGGGGCTGCGTGGGGTGGCAGAGCTTCTCCCGGCGCTTGGCAGGGCTCACCAGCAAAGCTTCCCTTGACGTCAGGAGATGGAGAACAACACTCATTTATAGCTACAGCTTCTTCACTTACAGCTGTGTGACCGCATCCCCGCCGGTTGGATCCTCAGAGGAAAATCCAGCTGTAGTGCTTGGTGCTGCCGCGGATCTGGCCCTAACAGCGATGCTGCTGGGGCTGCTTTCTTCCTACCTCAGTAAGCAGAACAAAAACCCCACATCCACCACGTGCACATGGTGGTGGGTGAAGCGGGGAGGCTTGGGAAGCATTGTCCCAAGTGTTTTTCCGCTGCAGACTGTGTTTAATTATATTGTTTCGTGGCCTATTTGAGAGGACATTGTTTATTTCAAGCGTACATCCGCATGCTCATTTCCTGCTCTCGGCAAGGCTCTGGCCTTCCACCCAGTGAAGCTCAGGAATTTTTGGCAAATTCTGATTATGGGTTTTTTCCCTGTGTGCAATCCTGACACGTCCCCTCCTACAGACAGACAGAAGTTGTACGTGGAGCTGCTCAGGACTGCTCATTCCCATGAGACTCCTTCTCTGCCTGTCCCCTGGTGTAACAGCTTGTCACACCTGGGAGATGCGATAAGCCATCAGGGAAAGCCATATTTAACTTGGGCAAAGGACCTGGAGGCACAAGGAAACTTCTAAGAGGAGCCCTGCTGTGGGCAACCCCACCATCTCCAAGCACCAGCTGAGTTTTGGGTTGGCATTTCTTCCAAATGAAAAGGTCTTGCAAGCCTGCAACTGAAATGAAAAGGCAAAGAACTTTCATTAAACGGTGTTCTTGAGTGAAAATCAGCCGTCTAGGTTCAGTGAGGGTAGGCTGTGTATCACAACGTGCTGTAGGTCAGCACTGCCAACATGGGGATGTCACTTCTCATCGAAAGGCAGTGCACACCAACGGGGACAACGCACCTGGTTCGCCCTATATAAATGTTCTCTGATAGGTTTTCTTGCTGCTGTTCTTGCAAGCTGCTGGTCTTTAAGAGCAAAAATAATGCAGAAACAGAGAAGCAGATCCTCAGCAGATGTCCATGGCAGTAGCTGGGTTGCCCCCAAATTACACCAGCTGAGCCCCAGGGTCTGCTGTGCTCTGAGAGATAAATCACCCTGCACTGACCTCCTGGATCCAACAGCAACGCGGGACCATCTGTGCTCGTCCTCGATGCCACGGCACATGTGGGGAGATCTGCCGCTCAAGGCGGTCAGAGTCAGGACCATCCAACACAGGGTGCTGAATAAAACCCAGAGCTGAAAGTAGGAATTACATAAATCAGCTAATTATTCCTCTCCCTGCACCTCCTGTGCATAGTTTGGTGTCTGAGTTGGGGTTTTTTGCTTTTCTCCAAAGCAGCTGGAGATGGGATGTTGAACATGGTGTGTTATTGCTCCTAGTGGTATTAAAGAAAAACATCTCAAGTGCTGGTTGGCATGTTTTGATTATACGTGAGGGTAAAATGAGTGCCAGATTTTGAGTGGGGAAGACTTCTTCCTCCAGATCAGATTAGCAGGAGCTGTCGCGGGAGCAAAGCAGGGAAGCAAGGCATTGGGGGGCAGGGGGAGCCCTGGACGTACTCTCTTACAGTTAATTTGGCATTTTCGCTGAACAAATCCCTGCTACAGGAGGCCAGAGCCCTTGGTGGTTCCTTTTCTCTCTTCCTTTGGTGTTACTATTTGTGGCTTTATTTATTTGTACTAAAAGCCTTAGGCTCATTATGGCATTTTTGTGAAGTGTTTTTGTGGCTTGTGTTGAGTGAGTGTGTGCAGAGCAGTTGTTCCCTGGACCCTTTTGGATTAATGTTTGTCATATGATTGCCTGTGATTTCATGACCTCTGTGGCTGAAGTGAGCCCTGTGGGTTTTTTTATGTATGTGCAATTTAGCTTTTAATTAAGGCCTTGTTATCCAGGGAGTTGCAGCTTGGTTGGCTCGTATGCCCCAAGGTTCTCCTGGCTTGATACTGGAGTAAGGTAGCCCATATTTGGAAATATTCAGCTCGTTTCTCTTGTTTCAGTTTTCCAAGCAGTTTGAATTAATCTTCAGTCTTCTTTTCCAATGTTTACTGAAGAACAGCAGGTTTTTTTAACACTCCCTTTTATCACGCAGTGTGATCAGTCGAGCTCAGACAATGCGTATTCTTGCTGGGGTCTGTTGCTCATTTAGCAGTCTACAATCTACTAATGAAGTGCAGATGCATTGAGGAAGATCCTCCCTCCGCGGATGAACCCTGGACCAGGATGCACCGAGGAGCCGTGTCCTGCAACTCGCAGCAGCCGCTTGCAGGCCCAACGGGCCAGAGGAGTTGTGCTGGCTGTTAGGAGAGCTACTCGTTCCTAAGAGGTTTTAGATGCTTTGGTCACCCTCGTACTTCGACATGTCAGCACAATTTTCTCCTTCTTTTCTGTTTTTCAGGTCCCTGTGTTTAGCTCTTAAAATACATATTATACATGGGCCTAAGGTCTGCCTTTTTGTAGGAAAGCGAGCAGTTTCTTTTGCCGTGGGTTTTGGGTGCTCGGGCTGTATCACGTGCACAGGATCCATTTTCAAAGCTGACTTCTTTTTCATGCACGATTGCTCTCAGCTCTCTCTAGAATACCCAAAGAATCTGGGAGCTTTGGCAGACACCTGGCTGCAGATTAACACCAGATGACCAGAGCAGATAGGTACCAGACTTTCATCCTGCCCCTTCGGATAAACCTGGCTCCCCTCTTGCTCCTGCCTCTCCCCAAAGCAGGGATTTACCTGACAGCAAGTACCCAAGATATCCCCACACTCAGCTGTCTTACTAAAGTAACCTAAAGATTACTACCAACAGCTTTCCATGCATCTGTTTTGGAGACGTTTAGCATAAAGGGAACTCAGGTTGAATTCTACGGCGGTGGTTTGGGGTGTAGTTCTGGACAGTCCCATGACATCTCTATGAGGAAGCAATTGAGGTGCCTCAAACACCAGAATTTCAGTACCGGACCAAATTTTGAGAACTAGAAGGCCTTGAAGTATTTGTAGGCAGTGCTTTTATTGATTAAATGCAAATTTGTAAAATCAGGATCCAGAACTGAGCTTGGATTTGATACATTTTACAATTTTCTTGTACATTAGGTGGGCTCCAGGATCTCTTGTCCTGGTCGGGTTTTAACAGCTTAGTGCCTCATTCTTAGAGAGCACTTCTCACTGCCACCTTTGTTTTAAAGCTACTGATTCCTGCTTCCCAGTTTTCCAAGCTCAGTGATGAGATGTTGAGCTGGGTGCTACAGTAATCTAATAATCTTTAGAAAACGTTCTGGGGTGTTTAATATTCTCATAGTGGCCAAACTCTGAGTTCGGTCAGTTGTAATCATCACACTGGAGCATGGTCAAGATGCAGTCTGGCCTGGACCCTGTGGCCATCTGCCCGCAGGGAAACCAGCTGCCTCTCAAGGTAGAAATACCCTTCAGACATCACGATAAATCCCATTTTCTACCAACAAACCTTCATTCTGCAGCTTACCTCCCTGTGTGTGAATGACCGTACTTTTCAAATAGGTTTGTTGGTGGTTGTTTATGTTTCACATGGCCTCTTGGAGAAAAGCCACACCAGATAGCCTGTCAGTAACCATGAGTAGATTTGCCAGACCTTGCAGAAATCCACCACCAAGTACATGCACCTTGGTGGGATCACCTGGGAAGGCAGGCGCCTGTAAATCATTTGAGCCAAGGGGTTTAGAAAGGCAGCTATGAAGGGACAAGATCCTCCCGAAGGAAAGGCACATTCAGAGCATTTTAAAAACTGATTTCAGTGATACAGGATGAGTCATGTCTACTGACATTGACTTCTCCATCGGTTGCTGAGAGAAAGGGATGCTTGCGATGCAGGAATTACCTCCCACTAAGTTCAGATGCCTCAGATGGGTCAGATAAATCACACTTTAGTTACTCATTTCTCTCCACGGATGCTAAAGGGAATCTAGACCCCTAGCACTAATGTAGACATCAATCCCGGAGACTTCTAACATCCATGGAGATGTGAATCTCAGCTGGGTTGTCTCTGCCTCGAAGCTTGAATGTGAGAAAAGGGAAGGCAGGCTGACAGCAAAGGCAGCAATGAGAGGCATAAACCAGATGCAAAACGTTGAGAAAGACAGAAGCTATAAGATAGCCCATAGTCCTGGGAAGCTAAGAGCGCCTATCTAAGAGTGAAGTAGCAAAACAAGAGAACAGCAGAGAAAAAAAAGCAGGGCTGGACCAGTGCAGGAAGATGAAAATTTCCTTTCAACACTAAAAGTAACAGTTTCTAAAATCCACCTTCTCTGTCCCTCCCAAAATGTAAATGCTAGTAGTTACCCCTGTGAAAATCTGGAGCAGCTTTGTGGTAGTAAGTAGCAGATTCTTGGCTACTGGAGCCTCAGTGTGGCAGATGGGTTTTTTGGAAAATGACACTTGCGGAGCCCAGCTGGTAACCACAGCTGAGATCTCCCTATCAGAGATCTTAGAAGTCAACGGCTGTATCGGCTTTGATTTCACTGGAAACAGTGGCTGGGCTGCTGGAAATTACACCCAGGTGTTAGGTGGAGAGGTCAGACTTGGCCAGCGGCTCCCAGGATGATAACGGACCCGTTTCAGGCAATTCCCCGTGTTTACCACGAGAAATGTCTGCATTAACTGTGATATTGCTGGAACCTTTGGCACATGATTTTGCCTTTTTAGGTGAGCTATTTAAAAATGTCCTCCCCTAGGTTTGGGTGATACTTAGGTCTGGTTTGGCCGAGGGTTGGGCATCTCTTTCTCTCCATGCCCAAGGCACCTTGCTTTGCAGAGGCCAATCTGCTGCCAGCCTGCTGCTAAACCAAGCCAGAAACAGGCATTTTCCACCCCCCAGCAGGAACGGTTGGTATTTAGAAACACTTCCCTTCTGAATCACAGGAGAAACTTGGAATATTAAAAGATTTTATTGAATAAAAGGATAGTACACTGTTTTATCTGACATGTGGGAAAATGAAAATCGATCAGCAATTTCCCTGAAAAATAAACAACGCAGCATAGGGGAGTTCTCTTGGTGCTGCTGTTGAAATCTTTATGCTCCCAGCAAATGTTGAAGAAGTGTTATTTTCTGCAGGAGAGGGGAAAGCATGTGGCGTGTCTGACCAGTTGCACTTGCTTCCAACTCAGAAACATCAGCTGGGTTTTGACTTTATCCCTGCTGAGGGCTGGATATTGTTTCCCCAGCACAAATGACTTTGTTTTTGTTGAGTTTTATTATTTTTTTTCTTGCATGAGGTCTCCCTGTACCCAATAATAAATGAAGGGACCTCCAAGTGTTTTCAGTGTCACCTGCAAACTGGCTTTTGTGTTTTCACCTTCTCTGAGATGAAGAAAATACAGTTTTCTTTGTACCATCTGATCTGAATGCTGTTTAACCCTCCTTTTCCAATAGTTTCTGTGTCCTCAAACTTTGTCTCTAAAACTTACTTTTTGCGCCCATGCCATATGCACACCCACCTGGATGTGTTATGTGCTATGTTATGTTTTATGCTGTGTTAAGTGCTGTGCACACACACCTAACCATGATGTGTTATAAGTAGAGATAGCTGTGGATTTTCCATCCTGTCATTTTCCAACAGAAAAAGTAGATTCAAAAACATCAAATTTTGCTGTTGAAAAATAGAAGTCCTTTCCCACTGTATGCACAGCCCCCAAATAAAGCCATCATTGGGAAAATTAAAATTAAATATTTCATTCGGGGATGGATTGTTTGTAATTAGAGTGTGTGTGTATACATACATATAATGTTTCAACTAAATGTTTTATTTTTCATTATTTCAACCAAGTGTTGAGCTGCTTTTGCCAGTGGTGAAACCAGGAACGTGAAAGCCATGGTTCAGTCCCATACCTTCTCATGGGATATCACCTCTCCCTTCACATGATGCACAGTGATCATCGCAGTGTTACAAGTGATGGGAAGTGGCATTTGGCCAAGGCCACAGACCTATGGAAAAGGGGAAAGTCCTGATTCCAAGACTGGGATTTGACGTTTTACATCATCACTCTCAGAGAAAGGGGCTGGGCTGCTCCTGAAGGTATGTCTGGGTCCATGAGATACTTCCCATCACCCCCAGGGAGCACTGGAGAAGGTCTCCAGTTTGCCAAACTAGCCTTTGTGAGTGGTTTTATGGAGGCGAGTGGTTGCAGGGGCCTTCTTGTTGCCATTCCTGCTTTAGGAGAAACCAAAGAAGGGCTGCAGTGACTTTGGACAGGGTCAGTGGAAGTGATGGAGTCAAGCAGCTGATGAAGAAGTTGATTGGTGTGTGGCTGGTCTCAATTTATATTGATCTCTACAAACAAGGGAGGCAAGTACATGTTCTTTCAAAAAATATTTTAATTTTTTTTTTAAATATTTAAAAAAATAATTGTAGAAGTCATTGCTATCCAGTGAGTAACTGGAGGTGTACAGGTCTGGTGGTTCTGCTTTGCTTTCAAAGCCCTAAGGCACTTTTAAACACAGAGTGATCCTGTTGCTGCTGCCTGTACGAGTTCACAGTCATCCTCTGATCAGTTCTCCTCTCCTCATCTCCCTAAAAGTGATTAGTGGTTTGTCCTTTCTGTTGTACTTCTCAATCGCTTCCTTTGCAGCAGCCCAGGAGAGCAGGAGATTCCTGCTCATAAGCTCCAAGTGCAAAATGCTGTGGCCAGGATGGAGAGAAGGAGAAGTAATGCTGGCCATACTTTAGCCAGACTGGCATGTGGGACACCAGAAGACACCAATGCAGAAAGCTGGAATGAACATTCCATTTGTGCAACATCAAAAAAAAAAAAAAATGTAAAATACAACCAACAGACAGGCTATATTCAGGGGTCTGCTTACATGACATAGAGTTTGGGAATTACATCTACCCAATGGAAGTAAACTGTTTTGAAACCATTTTTTACCAAAGTTGCATTTTCTGAGACAAGACACCCCATGAACTTCACTGGAGAGGTTATTTAAAGGTTAAGTCGTAGCACTGTGAGTAAAGCATAGTCCTGAAAGTCAAGAAATATGTGTTCCCCTCCCAGCTCCGTGGGGATTTTACTGCATTACCAGTAACAAGTAACCTCATCTCCACGCACAGTGTTTGTGCATTCCGCCCCTTTAACCCATCTTAGTCTTTCCTCTGGCTTCATAGTCTCCCAACCAGCTAGTGAGCAGCTAACGTGCCAGCCGAACTGAGGGTGTTGGAGCTCATACCCTGCCTAATGGGTTTGTTTGGATCTGATTAGAGCAGTTTTATGTAGCTGGGTGTACACATGGCTGCTAGAACCATGGGATCTGAGCTCTCTTCCTGGGTCTGTGCGACTCTCCTTGTTTGCAACATCTTGGTTTTTTGGCAAATCAGAGTGCATGCTAAGTACGTGCTAATACACAGACTGAATGACAATATATTATCAGAGGTTATTTCACTCCTTTCTCACCCTCCATTTCATGGGATTTAGACACTGTACACTAACCAAGGCAAGAGTTATTTAGATTGTTTATTTTTCACAGAGGAGATTAGTTGATTTTTTAGGGAGAGGGAGTGTTTGTTTTGTTGGTGTTTTTCTTATAAATAATTTTCTTTTGGCATCTAGGCATGCTGGAAAAGGAGAATTATCTATTCCACAACTACAGCCTTAGCTATGATCTAGTTATGTCCTCTGAAATTCGTGTCAGCTTTCAGAAATGTCTATTGTAGAGAAAACATACCATTATGGCTATTCTGCAGTATTTAAAGGACAGAAGCACCTAAGCTATTGCTCCCCTGACTTCTGTTTCCATTGAGTGAAAAATATCTTACAGACAGAATATCGCTGATCACCAAACACAGTGCAGAATTGTTGCTTGTTTCCTATTCTCTAACAGGGATGCACCAAAAATAGAAACAGCTGCATCTTCAATTGGGTGAAATTTGAGTAATGTTGATGCGCTTGAAATAAAATGGGAAAGCCATGCGGAGTGAGGGGTTTGATCCGCTAGGTGCAAATGAGACCAAATTTCAGAATTCTATGGCGTATATAGTTCTAGATTTTCCATGACCCAAAACTCAAGAACATTTGAATCTAGGGTTCTAGTTTCTTCTTATAAAGACAGCAACATCGGCACAAAGGTTTACAGTAGTCTGCTCAGGGAGTGCTCTCACCAGGAGATGCTGACAGATGTAGCAGACCAGGGACTGCCAGATGATCTCAACGAGATTTTAGAGCATGAAAGTAAGAAAGCTGGTTTTCTGCCTTAACCCTGTTCATTTCAATGATATTACAGGTTCTAATAGAATTTACTCAAATTGGTGGAATTTTTCCAAGAGTTAAAGTTTTAGAGTGCCAACCATTCAAGAACACCTGCAGGCTGTAATTCTGAGGGATTATACGTCTCTCTTATGTAGGAATATACAGGAAAGTAGCCCCCAAATCCAGGACCCTCCATGGTGCTGTCTTCTGTTGTCCTTGCCTGTAAGGCTGAACCTGCAGGTGTTACTTAGCATGGGTGTTGGACCAGCTACAGGTCTCCAGCACGCAGCAAAGCTGTTATTTAATAGACAAATACTTCTGAAACAGTCAAACTGAATGCAATTTCTGCACATGAAATGGATAAACTAAGTGGTTTAGGTCTTGCAGTACCTAAGTATCTTCAAAGACCCCAGCCCTGAGGTAGGACCAAACACGGGACTGTTGCACCAGTGCTCGTTGCCGTGCTCCTTAAGGAGACAGCAGCATGAGCGGGAAACAGGGTTGTAGTCCTATTGCAGTGCCACGTTGGGGTGAGTTTGTTCCTCCAGGTCTGTCTAGGGCTGACTGGAAAGCTTTGGAGGATCCTTCTTACTTGGCTACTTGTCAGCTCATGGAATCGCACCTCTGTTGTCCCCCCCTTCCCATTCCTCTCAGCCTCTGTGGGTCCCCAAGGCCTCCCAAAGGCTGTCCCTCTGCGACTTTTACATCTTTCACATACTTGGGCTCATTTGTCATGTCCCCCGGTTTACTCATTGCACGGTGATGCATATTTACTAATTCTAACATTTCCTCGTTAGTCATTCCCTCCAGGCCCATTAATCACTATAAATTCCCAAACGAGAGGCTGCAGTACATCGCTCCTTCCAACAGACAGCTGACACGTAGTAATTAGGCAGCTGAACATAAAAATAATGAGGCTGAGGCTCCCGCAGATCTCCTTCCCCCTCTCAGCACCTCGGGGGCAGACTCTCCGCAGCGCACGGCCCCGCACGCCACCGCTCCTGCCATGGCTGCACAAGCTGCTCCCTGACACGGATGTGCCCGTTTTCCTCTCTTTACCCCCAAAACCTGCTCTATGATCCATCAGAGAGGTACCCAAGCATTAAGCTTCATGACTTCTGGCAGTAACCTAGACACTGAATTATTTAATCTCTCTGCCTCCCCTGTTTCCCTGTCATGAGGGGACTCGTCCAGCTCCCATTGTTCATCTCTACCTGCTGCTCCAGAAAATCCTTGTGCCAAGCTGCCCTGCCAGTTTGCCGCAGACTCGCTAACTCAGAGCACACTCTCGGAAATAATGCATCTTTCACAATGGCTTTACACCCTGGAATAAATAGCATGATTCAGGCATTGGTTTGACTGCCATGTGCAACGCAGAAATGGTCTGAGAGACCAAAAGGATCTTTGTGTCCAGCCTAATTTTCCTGTTTTCTTCTATTCTGTCTCCTCTGCACAGTTAGGGAGCAGTTCTGCAGTCTTTTTTGTCTCTTTTTTCCTTTTCTTTTTTTTTCTTTTCTTTTTTGTTTGTTTGGGGTTTTTTTTGGTTGGTTGGTTGGTTGGGGTTTTTTTTTGGGGGGGGGGGGGGGCGCAGAATGCTTTGTGACAATCACTTTTGTTTGCCACAGAAATACCCTGGAAATGGAGTGCCCATGGAGAGGAACGCAGCACCATCCACTCCAAATTACACTGTCGTATCTGGCATCACTGGCCAAACTGGAGTTAATGGGAGGTAGGAAGAAACTTCCCCTGTAGCTCTTTTTTTCTCCTGCTCCCTTCTGAAGCAATGTGTCTTGGCTGCATTTGGCTTAAATAGACCCTTGATCTGCTTTGTTTATGGTAATTTCTTTATTCCTGTGAGAGAGAGAGGCAAGGCAGCACCGAACTGATATTGTTCTGGGACTGCAGATGGGCAGATGGTTTGAAAAAATGACTGCAAGATTTCACTTGCACTCTGGGCCTGTCTTTCACATTTGGGTGCAAAGACCAAGTTTTGTCTTCTGTCACGGGGAGCCTAATTTAGATTGCCTAAAACTTGAAATCAGTTTGAAGACAAATCCCCAAGGTCAGTGACTCCACAGATTTGGAGGTTAAGGAATTGAGGTTAAGAACTGACAAACGAGGATGTCGAGGCAAGATTATGGAAATGAGGATCTGTAGCAAATTCTCTCTCGTTTCCCCCTCGTAACCTCCTAATGACATTAGCGCCTGTCTTTGACAGTCCCTCCTCAAAGGGGAACTTACTTGAGCACTAAAGACGCTTTTATGATTCCCAGAGACACACACAGGAAAACATGTGGGCAAATCTGCTAAGACCCAGATATGGGACGCAGACCTTAAAAGCCCTACACCGACTTAAAAGAAATGACCTGAAATAAGGAAGAGAGCAAAACCACAAAACACAGTTGGCAGGTGGGCACCTGCCGCCGTATCCCCATCCCACTCCCTCTGCCCAAAGCAAACATCCTTTTTTACCCTCACCCTGCTGAATGTACTCAGTTGAAAATTCAGTCTTCACACCTCCCCAGTGAGCTGGAGCACTTCTACTGTCCCTTCTCACAGCTGCGAAGTTGCGATTCAGAGGGATTAAAGCCAAGATCATAAACCATTACCTGTTAACACTGCCTGCTCAGCTCAAACCACTCATCTCCCAAGTCCTCAGAGTGAGTTAGCATTTTGTGCAATGCATTTTTGTTGTTACTAATGCAACCCTGCTCGGAGGTCGCTGAACTCTTTTACTCCAGGGAGAGTTTCTGGACACCTGGTCCAAGGCCAGAAGTTTTTTCTGTATCTCACCCACCTTCACAGAGGAACACTGTGCCGGGCATGGGCTGGGTTTATTTCTGCAGGGTGGTGGTTCCTTGACTAAAACACCAGACGCACATTTTCCTGCAAGGTTGTGTCTCACCTCACGCATTGCAGCTTGGCTGCTGCAAGTAAGGTTTCCTCCTCAAATCAGTGTAGCAGCAGACCTTTCCTCCCTCTTTTGCTTTTGATCTTCCCCACTGTAACTACACAGAGAGCTTACCGAGAACCACTGGATGAATAAGAGGCATTTAATGGAGATGCCTTTACCTGCCCATCAGGTTGGTCGACTGAGCCATGGGGCTCACTGCTTCTTGTCTGTAGGACTTTTCTACCGGTGTTGGAGAGATCAGGCCCATTTCTCTCCTGTGATTAGATGACAGAAAGCAAGGTGAGCACGCTCCTTTTCTTTTAATATATTAGCCAGTGATGGCTAATGAAAAGCTGAAAGATAGTTTTTAACTGTAAAGTGCGTAAGATATAGCCTGTACGGGCAGCAAAGTATCCACGTGGATGGAGGCATTAAGTATGGATAAATAATGTACATGGCTTTTTGAGAAGCAACTTATTCACCTGTCTAAAAGACCTGCCATCCTATTGATCTCAGCTGTATGAATTTATGGCCTTGTTATGAATTTTCTCATGCCTCAGCTCCCTAACATTGCAGCATTCATTCAAAGTAGCTATAGCTTTACAAATAGATTTTTTTTTTTTCAGAAATAGAGTTTTTCCATCTGTTTGTTCCATTTTCCCATCTGTTCCTACAGCCTCATAGTCTTGTTCAACCTGTTTACAAAGATTGCCTTTAAGTGAATATATATATTTTTTTTCCATTCCAGGACAATTGTTTCTTTCACAGTGGTTTGATATGTTCTTAAAGTGTCTCTCTGAACTACTCTGGGAACTTTTTTCCTAACCCATTTACCTTTCCAATATGTGTTTTAATCCATCGCTGTGACCATACGCTTTAAGGCCATGAGGAGTTCTTGTCTGATGCACAGTGATTCCTGCGGCAGGACTAGATGGTGACCTGTGGCTAGAGCCCTGTGAGCCAGCATGCCCTGTAGATGGCATTACAGTGTCCTGCTGGGGACCACAAAGGTGGGTGACATCAGGGCATTACCAGTAGTGCTGCCTTTGGCCAACCAGGTGAGTCAGTTTAGGCGTGTTTCTTTTTTGTTACACTAAAATAGCGCTCGCTGCTGCCAGAAGCAGGGTGGCAGAGAGCCCAGCTACTGCTCTTTGCCACCATACAGGCTTTCCACCACGATGCCATTCAGTTCCCTGCTCAGGAGCATTTGCTGCACTCATCTAGTGTGACCCAGGTGTTGCTCAATAGCTATAGACATCTTCTAAAGAAGAGTTATCAGGCCATTCAGAAACACAAGCAGCTTGTGATAAGAAGCAGATCTATTTAAATTAAGACTAACTTACCAATAAATAAACTGCCTGTTATCAGTAGAGGCCTTCACTGAAAATGGTCTCGCAGCACCTCTCAAGGGTTCCTTTCACTGAAGAATCTCTAGTAGCTTCTGAGTGGTTACTAGAGATTAAAGTACCCAAGGCAGTCCCCAGCCTGTGTTTGACCAGTCTGAAAAAAATGCTCAGGAATCGTCAGCCAGTATTGTATTACATTTAGATCAGAAGCTGGATTGGATTTGTCTCTGTAATTGTCTGAGAGACACAAGTAAGCACCCTTCGAGAAGCTATCATTTCTGCCTCAAAGAAAGCACAAATTTGCATCTCTCCAGGCCACCCAAAAAGTGATCTTTGATTTGTCAAAATAATCCTTTATGCAAAGGAATTGAGAGCTTGGAAGATATCCAAAAATGTGTTAATCTACACTTTTTCAATTTCTCTTTTTATGTAAGGAGGGGGGGAACTAATAATAAGCTTGTAAATCATGTGGTTAGGTTTAAAGAAAAATGCTTTGGGAAAGTTTTCTAGCCTTCTGCAAGACATTTTGGTTTTATTCCTTCTGTCTCCACAAGGCTTTTGCCTTCTACCGTTTGCCAGCAGGAGGAAGATTGGAAAAATTCTACTGGTCCTGTCATCACAAGGGACAATTGTGGAGTGGTTTTATTGTTACTCTTCTCCTGGTAGAATGAGATCAGACCCTCCATTTAGCTAAAGACAAGGCATCTTCTTTTTCGTTCCAGATGTGCTAAGCTATTTGTAAACAATGAGGCCTTTTGTCATATTCAGCATGAAGTTCAACACTTTGCTGCATGTTCATGAGCCTTTGAAGACTGCCGTGCTCCACTGTTCAGGTAAAAGGGCTCACAGAAAGTCTGGGGCAAAGGATACCCCAATTCCTGGTTTCCATGCAGGAAGACTTCCCCAGAAGAGCTCATAGCAAGCACTGACCTTCCAGACTAAATGCAACATCTACTTCTTTTAAAGGTTTATAATTAACAAGAGCACCTTGCTAAGACATGTGCATGATGCGGGGGGAGCAGCGTTTTGTAGCAGTCCCTCCTTTTGCTCTTGGTGGTGGCTTTATTTTAGGGGGGGTCTTCTGGCCACTTGGAGCTAAGCAGAAATAAGCTATAAACTTACTTCTAAGGGCAACTGTCTGGGCCTTGGGTGTTTGGGCACAAGTGTCAGTCCTGCGTGTTTGCTAGCAAGCTCAAGGCTTTACCTTCCAGCTCAGCTTAGTTTGATATAAAGTTTATCTATTACCAACCTGTGTTGGTTTGGTTCCCTTTGTTCCCAGAAAACAAAGGCTCTGTGTTCACAGCTAAATCCACACACACGAGGGTTTCCTTTAGCTAAACAAAAGCCCACTAAATAAGAACGTTTCTCCCTTCGGGATAATGCTGCATTCCCCCCTGCTTATGGTATGCAGCATTCCCTTAGTTCACTTATTTTGTTACTTTTTACAGTTCAGTTTCCATACGCCGCTCGCTGCTCATGTGTGGTGCCAGTGCTGGTGGTGATGAATTTCTTGTGGAGCTGACTTGAGCAATGTCTCTCTGAAGTAATCATTTTCTGTCTCCCCGGCGTTTAGCTGAGTACATAGTCTCCAAGACCTTTCACCAACCATCTATCAGCGACGAGTTCAAGCTAAGCAAGAACTACCCTGTTCCAGAGGCTGAGCAAATCGCATGCCTACGTTGTAACTAATTATTTCTATTGGCTGATTGTTTTTTAATGTGTCTGTTTTACAGGTAAACAGATTTATCTTAGGAAGGCAAAGGTAATAATGATGCTGGGGTTTATTCATCGCCTTCCTTTGGAAACTGAAAGGCTGAATGTTGTAATAGGTGTAATTTAGCTGTACAGTCACTTGATTTTCATACCCGGGCAGTATGGGCATCTGGGATTGCTGGGCAAGATTGGGGAAAGCCTGAAAAAATAGTGGAGCCTCCTAACAGGACTCCACAAATGCATGACATTAGCCATGCGGTCTCCAACCCCCAACTCCTCATGAACCTTCCTATTAAAATTGAACCTTTCCTAACTGGCAAATTCTCTGGAGAAGCCAATATCTGGTACAAGGAGCCCACCACCTAGACCCCGCATTCAGGCAGCACAAGAACATCAGCCATTTGTGATGTTCAACTCACCCTTACGCTCCCAGGTGCAAATCAGAGCACAGACATCTTGCAGGCATCTCGGCAACTGCTCTGGCAAGCGTGGTGCTGCTTCTACATCGGTTGTATTGCAGGAGCACTTAGATGTGTCTCAGGGCACATACCCATGGATCAAGGAAATCCAGAAACACAGTGCTCAACCCAAAATGCTTATGACTGAAACACCAGGAGGGTGGATGGAAGCACAGGAGACAGAAAAGCAATGTTCATTCTTGCAATTTAGCACCAATCAGGGGATTGCAAGAATGAAACGGACCCTGAAAAGCCCTTTCAAGCTTACAAAATCAGGAAAAGTAAGAAATTCACCAAGTTAAAATTCTTGGAAGGGAATGTCATATGCATATGCTGTAAGGTAAAGCCACGGGCAGATAGGGCTGTCTGGGTGATGTCCTCACCCACGTCACCCCTGCACGTTTTTCGAAGTTGTTTTTAAAGAAGTCTGGGTCTTGAAAACAAAAAGCTATGGCTAAAGGTATTCAGGAGCGGCATTTGGCTGTCTTCAGTTTAGCATGGCCAGCCTTGGAGACCTGAACCAGTGTGAATACCACCAAGCGCTCAGTGGTGTCCATGAGCAGTGGTCCTGTACAGGGTGAACGTTTGGGTCCCCCATCCTTGGAGTTTTCTGCTTTGGAAGCATCCTTCTCCTTTTTCTTCCCACCGCTGCAAATATCCTGCTTTCAGTGGAAATTTTACCAGGGCCAGGTTTTCTTGCCTGCCCTCCTTGGGCTGGGATGAGGAGGAAGACCTTTACCTGCTGCTCTCTGCCAGGCAGGGGGCACCAGGAAGGAAACAGGACCCAGCCGCCTGGCAGCGGCTTTTTCGGCTGGATTTCGGTTTGCCTGCTGGGCTGGGGTTGCAGCTGGCTGGCCTGATCTCCTTCCCTCCCACCGGCTCTCACTGAGAGCAGAACATGCCTTCTCCTGCTGATTTCTGCTTGCCATATTGATTGCAGCAGGGTATAATGGAGACAAGTCAGGCAGAAAGCCAGCCACCCTTGGGAATGATTAAAGAGCAAGCAGAAAAGGATAGAAGTGAGGAAAAACAGGCTGACACTTAGGACGTGGCGGATCTGGAGCAAATTGTGCCCCTTTCTCCACCTCGCCCCAGAGCGGTGCCTGGGACAGTGCAGCAAGCACCCCTTTTTCATCTCTGCCCAGAAGCATCGTATGGACCCCATGTACACGGGGAACAAAATCCCCCCCCGAACGTGTACAATATCCCTATTGTGCATGGATTTGCAGACTGATTATTCAGAGTGTAGCCAAGGAAAGGTAAGGCTATGACCCATTGTTTTCCTGCGATCAATTGAATACTGTCATTTGCATTTAAAACGCTCCGAATTTGCACTGTCAGTATGCCAAACAGCTGCTCGGGCTTTTCAGCATTCCATGGTGACAATCACACTATCGTACATCATTGGCACCAGGATTTGCAATACTCTCAGTGTCAAAATTTTGTGGTTTTTTTTTTTTTTTTTAAGAAAAAAAAAATCCCCCCCCCCCCCCAAATACCCAAACCTGTGAAAAATCCGCTTTTAAAATGATGGCGTTCGATGCTGCTAAGCAGGCCTTCACAGATGCCAACATATCAAAATTCATCTCTTTTCTTCCTCTCCTACAATTAAAAGGTAGTTAAGAAAGAGGCTGTTCCTGATAGATCCACCTTCTGTTTTCTCCTTTGTATGCGTATTATTCATTAGCAGTCTAATAAGAGTTTCAAAATGCTCTGTGCCTCTGCCAGCAGGGCATATGTATGTAGACATGTGCTTGTGACAGATAAGTACATAAACAGCATATTGGCACCAGAAAGACATCTGTGCCTAGAAAAACGCTTGTGATATGTACATAAATGACATTTTAGCTCTAGTCAAGTCCTTGTGGCTTTGAGAGGAATATGTGACTGTACTCTTCTCTGTGAATACTGAAAAGGTGCATCTTAGAAGGAAGAGTATTTTAGAGGTTTATGGAGAGTTGGAGGAAGAGCTTGGATGCGGGAAGCCGCCCCGTGTGAACAGCCGGGGTTGCAGCCCCGGCTGTGCCAGGTTGCGGCAGACGGCGGCGGAGCCTTGCCAGGGGGATCGTGGGCGGCTGCCGCCGGCAGCGCCGTGAGCACGGCCCCCTCGGGGGGAAGCACCCGGCACCCCCAAAATCTGATTCAATACGTCCATATGGGGTCTGCCGTGCCAGGCTGGCAAAGGTGATGCAGCTCCTGACTGTGACGGGAATCAAACCTTGGCCCGAAGACCAAAATGTCAGGGGGTGATCCAGGGCCTGGAGGCACGGGGAGTGCTCCCTGCAGTGCCTCCTGCTACCTGCATCTATCAGCTGGCTGGCAAAGCTGAGCGCCATCCCTTCACTGCAACTGTCTTCTGCACCAGAAAAGGGACGTTTTGGTCCGCTACAGAAGGGGACTGAGCATCCCATCTTCTGGGATCCTTCCCAGGTTGCACAACGGGACACCATAGGTCTGGTCACACCGCTTGGTTTAGGCTTGTAATGCCTCACTTTGCACATTCATGGTGGCGATTGCCTGCCTGATAGCTTTAATTAGTGCTGCAAAGGTTGTAGAAGCCAGGAGGTTGTAGGTGAGAGATCTATGGGAGTCCCAGGAAAACTAGAGAATATTTGCATCTAGTCTGAGGTAGGAGAGAGAGAAGATGCAAAACTGGAGGCACTTTAGTATTCGCTGCACATGCACGGCAGTAAATATGGACTCGACGCCCTGAGTTTGGGGCTTGGACTCAGAACCCGGGATGCATTTGAGCCCTGAGCTCCCATGGGAGCACTTACAGCCCAGGGAAATCATCCTAAGCAGGGAACCGAACCTGAAGGACTGGGCTCCACCATGCCTTCCCTGAGCTTGCTCCAGGTGCCCCAGCACTCCCGTTCCTGGCTCTCTGCAACTACAAATCTCCTGTAGATTTCGTTGTACCCAGTAAAATAAATCCTTAAAGGAAATGAGTGTCCATTGCCTCCAGGTCCATTAGGACTCACCTGGGCTGGATCATGAAACAGCAGCTGCACCTGTGTGAGATCCCCCTGGGACGTGGCCTTAACACACACCTCGGGGCAGTCGCTGCTGTTCACCTGGCTGCCCGTGGTGAAAATGGCATTGCTCCTTTGGGTCTGACATAAGGAGGAAAGAAGCAGTGAAATATTCCTTGGTGTAAATCAGGATGGAGCCCGTCAGTTGATGTGACCTGAGCACACAGCTCCCCAGGTGGGTGGGGGTCTCACACCACCAACGTGGTGGATGGAACCACAGCGGTGGATGAGCTGTTAGTTGCCTGAAAAAAGTGTTTGGGGGAAAAATTGTCTCCAGTCATTCTCATTTTGCATGTGATTTTTCCTACATATGTTTCTAATCATTAAGAAATTCTGTAGCTTAAATAACGCTCTGAAAGTACGGTAACTGTTGGACTACATTCTGTTGTAACCTTATTGAATTTCACTTCTCTGGAAAAAATAATGGGATACTATATCTTGAAAAACAAATGGTAATTGCATTTTTAACAGAATGTTTCTCTTTGTGTTTCAAAACCTTCTGCACACAGTTAGACATCTAGCCAGGGAAGAAGGTACAAAGCATATGGGCCAATTTCTGTCTGTTGGCTGTTCAAGATGCCTTAATATTCAAGCAGTGATGTGTGTGTGTCCATGCAATATGGCACTATTTGTCTGCATGGTATCCACGAGCTCAGGTGAGGCTGTCAAGAAGTTGAGCACTGGGGTCAGAAGAGGTATTCAAAGGGGAACTGGGGAAAGTGGCTTTACATCCTGCTCCTGATTAGATGTGTGGGCGTACATCCTTATATTAATTCACGTTTTGGCTATTTGGACCACAGAAGACCAACGTTCCTGTGTTAGTGGTGCTGACCAGAGGCATGGGTTCATCTTTCAGGTGGCCAGGATCTTATAGCCGTCGGTCTTGTGAAGATTGCAGAAAAAGGGATTGTCCAACACCTTCGTACTGCCCACGCGCCGCAGCCATATGACTTCCTCCTCAGTGCTCTGGGGATTTGCACATCACCACGTGCTGAGAACTGATTTCATTAAAGCCCGGGACCCAAAATAGCATCGTCTCAATGCAGTTGGTAACATGCTGGTGTTATTGTCTACCGAGGTTAGGAGAGCCCTGGTAGTACTGGAACGCTCTTCCCCAATTTTTCGTAAAGCTGGCGTGTTGAGAACTTTGTGAAGAGATGCATTTGGACATGGGAAGCTTCAAGGCAAAGTAACAGGCTTGAGGTTTCTGACTGACAAGACACATGTGAGTACATGCAAAATGTGCTCCTCCTGCTAAAAATAACATTTCTCCTGTCAACCACGATGTATCCGCCCCCACAACACCACCCAGAAGAACACATTAACACCTTGGCTTTGCACGTAGCCCGATTCACAGCAGCCACAAGTGGTAGAGGGATCTGCACTCTGTGTGCATGCTGACAAATCATATGGCATAGCGCAGAACAGAGGAGTGAAACTGGGCTAGCAGAAGTTGACGCCTTATCATCACAGTCCCTTTGAGCATGCTGTAGGCTGACACCTCCACCAACCGAGTCATCTCCCCGATGCCAGGATGAAGAGCACGAGCCCACTATCCTGATATAGCCTCTGGTAAGCAAGGCTCAGCTTGCCACACCAGGATGGGTGGAATAGGTGCGTTGACGTAGACGGGTACAGGAGCATCACAGGGGCATGGGCACAAGCAAAGCATGCCCGACCACTGCTGCTCACAGCTGTCCTACAGTGAGATGTAAAGTATACTTTATATACCAGTGATGTGAGATGTTCCTCCCATTACTGGTCACCACTTGGTGCCTAATACCATCCAGAAACCTGTAAATAATATTTTAAGCCAAGAAGCGTCAGGCTGCGGGTCAGTGTTGCCCTTAAAGAGGAGTCCTGCCATGGCTAAGGTGCGGGGCTGTCATACAGCCCGTGAGCTTCTACTGGCACTGCAGTCACCAAGGTAATGAAAGACATGGTCAGCAAAGCTTTTAAAAGTGGGGAAAGACTAAGGAACGCCAACATTTTTTCCCAATTATTATTTCCTAGGAAAATTTGCTTTTTGCCCTGAAAAACTGAAGCTTTCTGAAAAATGTTGAAGGCAAAGATTTACTTTCCTTCTGAACTTCTCACCATAACTTCTAGGCAAATAATTTGAAAAATCATTATTGACAGCTTTGCTTTGGTATAAATTTAGATTGTTTGCAAAGTAAATCTCTTTAAAAAAGCACCAAACAAAACCAGAGGTGGAAACAAGTTAAGCTAAATATTGGCAGGTGGCTAGAGGTAGAGTTGCGGTCACAGAGGTCACTGTCGGTCCACTGCAGTTTTACCCTGGGACAATGTGAAGCTTTACACAAAGAAGATTTTCGGAAAACCCAGGAGATTTAAATGCATAAGTTCCAATCTCTCCTTTACCTGCCAAATGCATGAGCCTATGTTCTCAGTCACAAAATTAAGCTTCTTTAATTCTTGTTCAAGTGGCTGGGCAAAGGGCTCCTGCAGTGCTTCCCTTGTCTGAACTTCACCTGATGGCTCTGGCAAAGCCTGGCAGGCTTTGGTGGGTGCAGAAGGCATCCAGCCCTTTGCAGATGGTGCTTAGCACTTAACAGGATCAGCCCCTTAGCGACATGTATGATGTCCATCACCTCAGATGCCTTACCGTTTCTTAAATTATGCAACGCCCACCATATGTAATTAGCCAAGTAAGCTGCTTTCACCTAACCTCAAACGTTTGTAATGCTTATAATCCCATCTAGGTGTCTGTATAAAGGAGCTCCTTGTTAAGGGCAGGAGGGAGGAATATTCTTCTGTAAGAAAATTAGGGAGTTGTCAGAGATGTAAAGCTAAAGGTTCGCAAGATTGCTTTTGTTTGGCCAAGTGTTTTGAGGTTTTGGGGTTGTTTTTGGAGATGCTGGTGTTTAAACTTAGTTATTCAGCAGGTGGTCTGGCAGTAGCTGTACGTGATAAAGGAGTTTGCTCATAGCAAGTCCTGTCCCCACTAGGCTATCAGCATCTTAGCTTGCTGTTTTCTTTCCAGTCCTTTCTTACTCCTGTTTTTGCAAATATTACAGCAGCTTCAACTTCCTTCCTGGAATGAAAATCCATGAGTTCATCAGCCAAGATGGAGCTTCAGTTTTGGCCTGATTTGGTTTCTCTCTTGACAAAGCTGAATGGTTGGACACTCTTGGTGGTTCTGGTCATGTTCCTTTTGATTATTGACTTTGTGAAAAAGAGACGACCCCGGAATTTCCCTCCAGGGCCACAGGTCTTTCCTCTTGTGGGAACCCTTGTGGACTTAAAGCAGCCCCTCCACCTCGCACTGCAGAAGGTAAGAGCTCCATGGACTTTTCTCCTGCTAACAGTATTTTAACTCTTCAGTGACTTTTGTCACCAAACCTGTGAAGCAAGGGTAGCCTCTGAAGAACTGGCTAAATAGTAACCACATGTGGTAGATGACCTTCCTGGGTTTTATCTCTTACTATCTTCTCCTCTTCCATGGGTGTAGGAAGGTCCAATGGGAAAGAAACCCATAATGGAGGAACACCAACACGTTCCTCCTCTTCCTTCCCATCTGACTGCGGCCATTTTCTTCTGGAGCCCAGAAAGGGTGCAGAGGGGCTGGACCAGGCTGGGGCATGGATGGCAAGTGCTGTGTGGGAAAGGGACTGTTTGGACAGTGAAGATCACCTCTGGAAATCGTCTTGTCATTGTCTTTGCTCAGAGGCCAACAATTTGCCCCATTACATCTGAAAGAAACATTTAAGACCCTGAGTTAACGATCCCTGTGGCTTCTTCTGTGTTGCAGAAAGAGGCAGTGATTGCTCTGGAAAGGTTTCCAGAGCTTTGACTCCCACCAAAGCCAACAGAAGAGGGTTATTCTATGCGTGCTGAGTATGCTTCTCTGAAAAAGTGGAAGGAAAGGTTCTGACTTGGTGGTTGCAAATATCCTTTCTGGTGATTATTTATCTCTTGCTTGTACTTAGCACGCTGATGCCAGTCTATGTACCCCGGGTTTTCACAGGCCACTATCACAGGTGTCCCCTAGGGGAACCCTCGGTGAAGGCTGAGGCGGTGTGCTAAGGATGTTTTGTCCATACGCACAAGTATTATTAACAAAATTAATCATGTTCATTTATACACACACTGACTGGGACACCCATTTGGCCCCAGACTGGTTTCACAAGTCTCCACAGCAGTTCAGGGTGATGTCCTTTCCTGTAGACTCACACTAAGAAGAGGATGGCCTGAGCTCCTTGGCAGAGTGTGGCCTGAGAGACAACATGATCACCCTTTGCTCTTAGACATCAGGGAGCTGAACGCTGCACAGAAGACCCTAATGGTAGCCAAGTCTGTGCAAGGTAGATAGCTATAATTTGGCCATAAATGCATTCAGGCTTAAAATTAGAAGTAGGTTTCTAGGCATTTGCAGGTGGAGCCACTTTCTAAACGAGACAGCTGGAGCAAGAAACCACACTGCTTTAGACAAAAAAGTTGATGAAAGGAATTGCCCCCAGCAGCAAGAGCCTGGGTATGGTGACCCAGGTGGTGCCTTCACCTCCTACCCTATCTGTGAGGAAGAGGGACGGAGCAGATGCCCCTCAGTTACAAAGCAAGTAATGTCCTTGTTACAATCCTTGTTGCAAGTTAAATTGATGCAACTGCCTGGTGAAACCCAGGTCATACCTGCTAACAAATACAAGCAAACTATCTCTCCCACACTACAGCTCTCCAGGATTTTTTTATGCCGTCTCCAGCCTTCGTGGAATAGTTCAGATTGGGTGGGACCTGTGGACTTGGGTCTGGGTTTTTCTTAAGTCCGCTTCCTCCAAATGGGACTAAATTCGAAGTTATTTGAATTCATAGGTAATTCGGGTATTGTCTAGGTCAGCTTTGAAAGTTTCCATCTTCTTGCTCTCAGAGGGTGATGAACTCTCTTTCAGCTTACCGGTCGGTACGGGAACATCTTCAGCGTGCAGTTTGGAAGCCTGACGTTTGTGGTAGTCAGCGGGTACCAGATGGTGAGAGAAGCTCTTGTCCACCAGGCTGAAATATTTGCAGATCGGCCAAATATTCCACTCCTCCAAGAAATATTTAGAGGCTTTGGTAAGCACAGCTACCAGGATTTTGGTACAAAATATTCATCTCTTTACAATGATAAGAATTAGAGTGAAAGAAACAGTTTGAGTTCAACCCTTGCTAACTTCACCCATGAAGGTGAAGTTAGGTTGCACAGAGTAAGGCAAGAACTTAATTCAGTCTAATGATCTCACAAGTGCACGTTTTAATCTCCTGGGATTTTGGGATGGTGATGGAATCAAAGTCAGGTCTTGATGAAAGAGGAGAAATAAATGCAAGCTGCCCAGAGATCAATAGGCTTGTGGAGTTTTCTCCTTGGTTTTAATTTCTCCTTCACTTTTTTCCCCTCAGTCGCATGTAGCTCCAGAGACGGGGTATGGTGCTCCTGCCTGCAGCTCTGCCAACAGTGTGATAGTACTTATAGTATTTTGGCTTACACCTTTTTTTCCCACGCAAAGTGACAAAGTAACAGATTAAAGCAAATCCATAAAGCTAGATCTTTAGCATAAGCCAATTACTCTTGAATTTTAATTCCCAGGCAAAACTATAGTTTTTTCCAGGTCTGTGGGGTTCGTTTGCTTTGGTGGTGGTGGGGGGTGGTGGTTTCAAGATGAATGGCCATTGCTGAATCCTATTGCTCGTGGGTGACCCAGAGCAAGGTTTGTTTGCTTGTGTTTTCTACCTGCAGGGCTCATATCATCCAATGGGCATATATGGAGGCAGCAGAGAAAGTTTGCTTTAGCAACACTGAAGAGCATTTCTGTAAGTTTTGAGGAAAAAGTGCAAGAGGAGAGCCGGTACCTCGTGGAGACGATTGAGGAGGAGAAAGGTGGGTGGTTAAGGTACAGCCCTGCGCCCCAAGCTTCCAGCTAAATGAACAACAAGGTGTAAAACTCTCAGTCTGACGAAGCTCCTAACACACAAAACATCTCTTCTGTTGTTCAGATCTCTACCTTATGCTTCCAGACTGTGCCTTTTACCACTATTGTAGACCTCAGGCCTCCCATTTTAGTTCTTCCTTACTAATATTAAGCAAACATATACTAGGTGTTTATTAAAACTTGCATGTTTATATGGCTAAGAAAGTCTCTCCCGTATTCCGCAAAGGAATAAATGCAGCTCTCCTGCTATCAGGCATGTATGCTCAGAGGCTTAGTTAACCTCTGCTTGTCCTTGGTTTTGCAAAGTATTTTAAAACTTGTTTAGTCAGGCTTTCCTTTTGTATCACGCACAGATGAAGCGTGTGCCTTGCTTTTTTTATGGTCCAGCTTTTAACAACTGCCAGAGGGATATTAGTAAGAATAATTTGTATGTTGGTACATGGGTGATGTTGCACTTCAGCTTTAAATAGAAGCAGATGGGGTTTAGCTAATTCTATGGAGCTATATATAGTAAACAAGAAAGATCTAAATAGGAATTGCAAAATTATATACTGAACTTGCTCCATTTTAATTGCTGTTGCACTGAAGAGGCCAAATACTTCATGTTGCCAATTGATTATAGTCCCTTATAGTCCTAATCAATAAACTAATTAAGCCACTGGTTTGGGCCTTTCTTCCCATTAGTAATGACAAATAGCGATCATGTCCATCACTCTAATATCTGAGAACGAGCCCAGTTTAATTACTTTCTTGAAGAGTGGAGAGATTAGCAGTCCTGTGCAGAGTGCCTTGCATTTCAAAGTGATGCTCCCCAGCGTACTGACAGCAGCTCGGGGCTGGACTGAATTCCTGACCGATACTAGTCTCTCATATCATGGCAAGTAGCTCTCCAGGCTGCCTAAATGTGCCCTAGGAGGTGATGGTCTCAGCTCGATAGCTCTTCCAAGGAATGCAGATGTGGTGAATGTCATACCACACTTTGCTCGTACTGGAGCTGATGTGCATCATGTCTATGAGCCATATGAGCTATTGCTGGGTTTTACAGGTGGGTGCAGAGACTTGCAATCCTCTCCTTCTCCCCTCTCTCCTCCATCTCACTTGATTTCTTTTTGGTGGACATTTAATGGCCAGTGCGGTGGCATTTTTGCAGTGTGGCTAGTCCTAGCTCCTTGCCCTGGGCTGAGCTTCAAGGGACCCTCTCCTGGTGTTTAAAATTGGCACCAAAAAACATGTTGTAGCATGCAAACCTCAGCCATAGCGTGGCAGGCACCTGGTTGTTTTCCCTGGAAAGCAGTTCAAGCTCTACTTCAGCAGCTCTGTGCTAGCATCGGTGTGTGCCAGCAGCTTGGGCTGCAGACAGGAGGGGATGTCCTGGGAGAAAGGATGTCGTGGCCCACAATGCCCAACCTCCCATGGGGTGCTGGAGGTGATGGGGGTGGTGAGGACCCCAGGATGCAGGGCGAAGCCTTAACATCACCATGGATGAAAAGTAGGTGAGGTCTCACCCCAACTTCACAACTTGACCTGGTAGAGAATGTGGTTTTGACTGAGATTTTTAAAGAAAAAAAAAGCAAGCTCTTTCATTTTGTTCCCTCCAGGACAACCATTTGACCCTCATTACAAAATTAATAGCGCTGTTTCGAACATCATCTGTTCCATAACTTTTGGGAACCGCTTTGACTACCATGACAACCGTTTTCAGGAATTACTGCACTCGCTGGCTGAAACGCTGCTGCTCATTGGAAGTTTCTGGGGCCAGGTAAAACCGGCTGGATGCTTTTCTAGCTTCAGCTGCATGTAAGTGCCCAGAAACCAGAGTTTCTAAGGCACTGACATAACCTGCTTCTCACTGTAGAAAAGAGTCATGTTATAAGGGAAATGACCACAAGTATTGTTTTACATTACACTGGGTTTCTACACAAAATCCATCAGGAAGGCAAGGAAGAAAGTTTAAATTACTAAGGCACATGGAGAAAAGAACACTACAGGATTGTAAAACCAACCTTAAGCCTGACATAACCAAAGAACAATGGAAAAAGCTTACAAATATCTATGTTTCTACAAAAAGAAGAGCCAATTAGTAGCATGATCTGTGAAAATTCCTATCTTTTCCCCCATCCCTTTCCCAACCAGTTTCTCAAATAGCTTTTTTTTATTACAAAACTGCCTGTGAGTCCAGGTGAAACTAGGTGGATTTGGGGACCACATACCGTGGGTCAGGTCTGATCTCTGTCCCCTCCATGGACCCAGCACTAAGGGGCTCCTCTGGGTCCACATTGACTTTGACTCCAGTGGCTATCTCACATTAGGTGACAGCTTTGGCCACCCAATATGAGAGAACTTTATCAGCAGAAAACATCTGGCCGATTCTTATCTTGTTGGTACTTGTTTACATCTGTGTAACTAAATTGACCTTTGTAGCAAAACTACTATATTTTTCCCTGGCAGCAAGCGGAACGAATAAATTGTACTATCATCCCAGCTATGATACTGGCCCATTTTTAACTCAAGAAATGTTCTTTTGCTCTTTTTGGTTTCTCACCAGCTGTATAATGCTTTTCCTTTGGTCATGCGATGGCTGCCAGGACCCTTTAGGAAAATCTTCAGGCACTGGGAGAAACTTCAATATTTTGTGAAAGGAGTGATCGCAAAGCACAAGGAGGATTTGGACCAGTCCGAGGCAGGGGATTATATTGACTGTTACCTGAAGGAAATAGAAAAGGTAAGAGGGAAATACCTAAAGCCACCTAAACCTTAACCCACAAAATCAGCAGATGAGACTCAAGGCTGCTTTGGCAGAGGAGCTCATGCCTCCTGCGTTGTCTGCCCCTCCCTACCTCTTCCACTTCAAACTTTTTAGCAACAGCAGGAGGCTGTTCACTTTGCAAACACACAGATTTTTTGGTGGGGTTTTTTTTTTCATTTGAAAGTATTTACACTTTGCCTCCTTCCATCTTTCATTCTGTCACACGGCGTAGGAGGACTCTCAGGGAACATGTTCACGTTTCTGAGAGCTTGGAGGCCTGTGCTTGCTGTTGTGAAACTTCACATTTAAAAATGCTACCTGCTTTCAAGAGTCACCTTACTGCAAACAGGATAGCTTTCGGAGCAGTCCGTAGGGCTTGAAATTCAGCAAAAGTGAGGGGTAGAAGTTTCCATGTCCAGGGGTTGTGGATAATAAACTAGCAGAAGGACTTGATTTATGTACAGGTGGTTTTAGTTTGGGTTTTTGAAAGCATCCTCTCCTTAATAGAAGTTTTCATCCCCATTTTTTTTCCCCAAGTTTAAGGATGACACCAGCTCATATTTCCACGAGGAAAACCTGCTGTGCTCCACCCTGGACCTCTTCTTAACTGGGACTGAGACAACGGCGACTGCCATCCGCTGGGCTCTGCTCTACATGGCCGTGTACCCCCACATTCAGGGTAGGGCCACCGATGGGTCCTTCATTTAGCCCAAAACTAGTTAAGTGAAACTCAGAAAAGAGTTATTTCCAGCTCTACCACATGTTGGACATCCCTGTGCCCCACGTTTCTTATCGGGAACCTTCTGAACACAGATTTTTTTTTTTAATTTTTTTTTTTTTTTTTACTTTTTGCAGAGAAAGTGCAGCTTGAAATCGACACAGTGATCGGCCAGTCCCGCCAGCCCATGATGGCCGACAAGGAGAACATGCCGTACACCAGCGCGGTGCTGAGCGAGGTCCTGCGGGTGGGCAATGTTGTGCCGCTGGGGGTGCCCAGGATGTCCACCAGCGACACTACCCTGGCCGGCTTCCACCTGCCCAAAGTACATGGACACCACCAGCCTCCCCCTCATCCCACCATCCCACCCAAAGCATGGGCTGCATGGCCCAAGTCCCAAATTTCACCAGGAGGGGAACCAGCCAGCAGGATCTTATGGAGATATCACAGCTATACAGAAAATACAAGCTCTCCTGTAGTGCTGTTATGGGTCTCACCTACTTGTGGAGGAGGATTGTGAGATCCTATGGTGCTGGTCATAATTTTCAATTTTAAGAGGTTTATCCCTTAAATTAACCCGCCACACATAATGGGAATAGAAGGCCAAGAAAAAAAGGAATGCAAAGAGTCTGGGTTTGTTATTTCCACAGAGTATTAAAAAGTAACACTTGATAAAAGCCAGGTAACAGGGATTGATGTATACACACCATTCTGCAATTATGAAAGCAAATACAGGATTTAGATATAAGTAGTCTCTTCCATGTATATGACTGGTTGAGTCAAGGAAAATTAAAAATAAAAAATCTAGGTGTTTTGCTCCACACTGACTAGAATATTTCTTTTTCTGATAAAGGATGTGGAGATAAACCAGATCGGGTTTAAAAAGCAAAATGTGATGAAGTGAATCGATTGAAAATTATTTGGTTAAATTGCTTCAAATTCCTATGGGAACACAGTGTTACCAATTTAAAGTTGGTGTATGTTAACATCACCGGTGACAGCAGCACAAGGTACAGATCAACATTATGGTGATATATAAAACACACAGAAGTGAACAATTCTGCAGGCTTTCACTCTCGTTTAATTACATAGCTCAGAAAAAAAACATTTTGCCCTTAAAAAATGTAGTTTACGTTGTGTGTGGAACGGAGCTAATAATACACTAGTCTGACAACACGT
The DNA here is from genome assembly GCF_023634085.1 of Falco cherrug. NCBI lineage: Eukaryota > Metazoa > Chordata > Aves > Falconiformes > Falconidae > Falco > Falco cherrug. The sequence goes on along the minus strand of NC_073708.1, from coordinate 31,265,607 downwards.
CGGCTCTTCTCCATCACATAACGGCCCGTTTTCTCCACCTCTTGCAGGGCACCACCCTGATGACCAGCCTGACCTCGATAATGTTCGACAAAAACGTGTGGGAGACTCCAGACACCTTTAATCCTGAACATTTCCTGGAAAACGGCCAGTACAGGAGGCGGGAGGCTTTTCTGCCCTTCTCTGCAGGTAGAATGATGGATGGGAAGGTGGTTTTCCTTTTTGCAATGCTTTTTTTTTTTCCCCCCAAGACACCCCCTCTGGAGTAGGAGGTACTGCTCCTTGCCCAGCTTCCAGCCCATCCCCAGAGTGAAAATCCCAGTGGCAGTTAATACTGACTGCTGGGAGCGGGAGGGAAATCAATTTGTCACCGCAGGATGAAAAAGTGACGCTTTTTTCCTCTTGTGCAAGCTGTGTAAATGTTTTGGGTTTTTTTCGCCGAGTTTTCCCCTCTTCGTCTATCGGCACAGCCACCGCAGTTTGCTCAGCAGTAAACTTCTGGGGAAGGTTTCTGCAGAATGTGTGGGTGAACATTGCCACCTAACCTTTCGAGGAAGAAAAGCTCCCGCAGCCTGTGCAAGGCCGCGCGTGCGGGAGCCCCAGCGGTGGCTGACGCTCGCCCGGGACTCGGTGAGGTTTTTACTCCTTTTCCAGGCAAGCGGGCCTGTCCCGGGGAGCAGCTTGCCAGGACCGAGCTCTTCATCTTCTTCACAGCCCTCCTGCAGAAGTTCACCTTCCAGGCACCGGCGGCTGCCACGCTGACCTTCGCCTTCACGCTCAGCCTCACGCGCTGCCCCAAGCCCTTCCAGATCTGCGCGCTGCCTCGTGACTGAAGGCCGGCGTGGGGCTGCCCCCCAACCCCCTGCTTCAGCCCTCCGCAAGCCAGAAAGTGTCCCTTCGGCCACCCGCCCCGCGGAGTTCGGGCTGAAATGGTGAACTATGGGCATCTCGTACCCACCAACAGGCGGGTGGCCACGGGAAGGGCAGAGGGCCACATCTTGCATGCTGCAGCAAGGACAACCCTTGTGGCTCTTCCCTTCACCTCCTGCCTCCTCCCCTCTATCAGTTCAACAAAATGCATGAATTTAAAAGCTTTATTACTTAATCTCCACTGTCCGCAACCCCCAGGGAGGTGTTTGCCAGCTGTAAAAGCATGGGAACATGTTGGGTCCATGTTGGCTCTTCCATAGGGGATATATCCACCACCCAGAGACCATTTAGCAACCCCTAAATCCGAGTGCTGCAGCACACCAAATGACCATGGGCTGTGTTCCAAGGTGTCCATGGTCAGTGGGGGCAGCTGGCCTTGGACGTACAAGCTCTGGGTTCATGCCTTAGCACCAATTTGGACTTCCAGGTGGCCTATCCTGAGCCTCAGGTGGGCTTGGGCTCAGTGTGCTGTATGCCCCCTGCACCATCACTTTGGTGCTTTCTGGTGGAAATATCTGAGCTGAGATGTTTGCAGCAGCAGCGCGTATTTTTTTTCTCTCATAAGGATATTGAAATTTTAATTAGGAGGCTACAGGGTGCCAGAAGCAGCTTCCACCAAAGGCCAACCCAAGCAGGATGGCACAAGGAACTGTGCTTCCAGTAGGTCTTGAACGCCTACAAAAACAGTATTGCAATTGTGGAAGCAGGAAAGGTTTATCCAGATAAGGTTTGTGCTAATAAAATACAAAGTGGGAAAGAAAAGTTGCAAAAAAATAATTGTGTGGTGTTGCTCAGGAGTGGTTTAACAGAAGCCCAGCAGCATGAGAAGTAGCAGTGTCAGAAGGGCCGTGCCCACGCCAGCTCACTGATGGCTGAGGAAGGAAATGTGGGCACGGAGGCTTTGCGGGGGGAAGGCAGGAGATCTCCACGTACCTTCCGTCCCTGGCAAAGGTTTATGGCCACGCACGGTGTGGGGCTGAGGAGGTGGCTCAGGGGTATGGCACCCTCTGTGGTGGAGACACTGTTTAGCCCATGCTGGGGTCTCTCTGGAAAAGAGTTAATTAAATATGCAACTTGTGGAGAAGTTTTCCATTTATGTGACCAAGCACTAACGCTTAAAAATGTTTTTTCCTGTGTGCTTTTGTTTAGAATATAGCCACAGCAAAGATTTATTCCCCACCCCCCTTTTTTTTTTCTTCCCACCTTTCACAAGTGACTTTTTTATGGGCACCTACGTAGGGCACTGAGTAGTTAACAGGAAAAGAGGATTAAGTCAAGTTTCATTTCCACTGGCTTTAGCCTCCATCTCTGCAATAACCGCCTTTGCTGCCTTGCAAAGCAATCACTGTGCAGTGGCAGATCTATGCCACATGGGAGAGTCCTTTGCACATCACATCCCTGCCACGCCGGGCACCCCGGGATTTTGTCAATGAGCTGTCCTTCTAACTGATCGCTTTAATCCTATTGCAGTTTTAATTAATGTTTCGCAGTTACAGGCTCCCGTGGTGGTTTGTGGGTTTTTTTCTTTCTTTCTAAAAGAGAAAACATAAAAGATCTGTGGACTTTTTTTTTCACCTATGAAGTTTTCAAAGCCATTCAGGACTAGCAGTGGTTTCTCTCCATTTTTTTTATTCGCTTTGGTATAGGTCTGAGCTCTGGGATGGGGCTGCAGCTTGTATTATTTGCACTGGCTTAGCAAACAAGTGTTGAACTCTTCCCTCTTCCATTTCAAACTTGCCTTTCTCTGTTACTTTAGGGTTTCCTTCCCCATTCATGGAGAGAATAAAAGATTGAAGTTGTCTTCTTTTTCTTTTTCTTTTTTTTAAATCCATTGAAGGGGAAAAAAAAATTAAATGTAATGATCCCAAATCATAAAGGCAGGAGGCGTGAACATGGAGGTTTTTTGAGTAGAACATCTCATGTGAATGAGGGGGAAACTCCTGCCTTTCCACAGGGCTCATGCCTAAGTGCACTTAAAAGCCAGAGGTAAAAAGAGAGCTTCTCCTGAAAAACAGCTTCATCCCCTTTATGTTGCAGAATAAAACAATGATTTAACTTCTCAAGTTTCTCAAACGTAAAGGCTTTGCCCTCACGTGTATGGCATCACTCTGGCGGTGCTGCTGCATCTCTGTGCTTTGTCTTCAGCACCGGACAACCCCATCAGCCACATCCAATGTCCCCAAAAGAGAGAAAACGAACCCGAATCACCCCCCGGGGCACGAGGAGGCAGCTGACAGCCGCAGCAGAGCCACACAGTGTGATGGCAAACTGCTGGTGCAAATGCCCTCGCTTCTTCTGCAATAAAGCACAGCACACAGCTCCACGTCCACTGTGGTGTAGTGCCTGGCCAGCCGCCTGCCTCGGAGCCACTCTCGGGTGGGAAGATGGTTACAGGTCCCGCCAAAGGGCCCAGCACCTGCTGTGGCTTTTCAGCACCTGCCCCGGGTTTGTCGGGCTTTGGGCACGGCTTCGGCATGGGCTGCACGCTCGACAGCCACAGCGGGCGGGAAGGGATGGCGGGAGGGCCTGGGGCAAGGCCGGCTCCCGGCCGGAGCAGGGTGCTCTGCTTGCACACATCCAGCCGAGATGAGAAAATGATGGTGCTTAGAAACCGCTGCAGATCCTGGACGGCTTCCAGCCCACATCACCCTGACACACCGAAACCTCAACCAGTGAGTCAGATGGTTTGCGAAAGGTTTGTGCAACCTTATCTCGGATGGCCCTGCTGACCTGGGGCTTGGTCTGGGACTCTTCATATCACTGAACGAGCTTCTGCAAACTCGGAAAGCGTGAGGAGCTCAGAGCGGCGGGAGCCTCCCCGGCACTGTGAAGCCGACGCTGGGACACGGCACGGTGAGGGCACCACGGGGAGGAGAAAGTGGGACTCACGTCAAGCCACGGGCTCATGGGGACAGCATGGCGTGGCTGCCAGAAGGTTTTAATCCTGGCCCCGCAAAGCTCCTTTCTGTCCTTTAGGCAAGGACGTGGATCACTGGGGTTTTGTAAAGCAGCGGTGGGAGGCAGGAGGGGAAAGAGGGAGCTGGGGGTGTTATGGTTTGTGTTCAGGGTTTTTTAAATGGGATCAGAGGAAATGCTTGAGTTTAATCAAACAGTCCTTGCTGAAACATGGGAAAGCGGGAGTTCAAATGTGGTCTCCAGGCCAGGTCAGCAAAAGCTGCTTGATGCTGTCTTGTGTTTGTGCCCCCAGCACCTTGCCCATCTCCCCCCATCCCTAGGGGGTTTGGTGGCATCCCTTGAGCTCAGCCCGCCCTGACCTGCCACAAGACACATCCCTGTGGAGCTCCACCATCCACCCATGCTGTGCTTCCTCTGGGAGAGCATCTCCTTCCAGATGCTCCTTGTCTTCCTCACTGTCTTCCTGCTGGTCGCCAGCTACATGAAGCAGAGGCAGCCAAAGAACTTCCCTCCCAGCCCTTTCTCCCTCCCCCTCATCGGGCACATGTACCTGTTGAACTTCAACAACCCCCAGGCCACAGTGCAGAAGGTACAGGGGTGGTGGGCACCGTGGGGAAGGGGGCGGAGGGGGTTGCGGTTACACCACCTTTGCAGCATGGGGAAGGGATTAACCCCAAGCCCATGGCCCATGGGGACCTAGAGGCGGCAGGTTCTCCCTTGGTCAGCAGGAACATCATGAAGTTTGCCTGGGTAGGAGGAGGGGGACAAAGGTGGAGCGACCTTTTTGGACAAAGGGCACGACATGATACCATGCACACGGTGGCAGCTGTAGGAGCCCCATAGGCCTGGCCAGGGACTGGAAGGGTGTTTGGGAAGGGCATGAAAAACACAGGACTGAAAAATCAAACCTGGACAGTTTTACTTGAATTATGGCCAGTTAACACCAACTCCTGATTAGTGATTTGGGAAAAGAGGAAAGAAAAAAGACTGAGTCAAGCAGACACTTGTGCAAACACCCTGTCTCCCCTCCTGCTCTCAGCTTCCCTTATTTTCATCTGTGTCCCTTGCCAGGGCTGTCCCTGTCCCGACAGACACATGCATTGCAAATGAAAGCCCTTTTATTTATTTTGCCCCCCCCTCCCAGCTTTCTGAAAAACTTGGGGACATCTTCAAGCTGCAGCTGGGCACCACATCGTTTGTGTTCGTAAATGGGCTGCGGATGGTTAAGGAAGCTCTAGTAAACCAAGGGGAAAACTTCATCGATCGCCCTGAAATTCCAGTTGACAAGGAGATCTTCAGCAAGTTAGGTGAGTTGTCCCTCAGGACACGTATGTCAGCTGTAAGGTCAAAGTGTTGACCCTGCGGAGGTCCAAGACAGCTGGAGATAAGACAGAGCCCTGGAGCTCTCTGCCCTCGGTGGAGGGCCCTGCCTTGGCTCACAGTGGGGTGTTCCTGCAGGACTGGTCTCCTCCAACGGGCACTTGTGGAAGCAGCAGAGGAGGTTCACCTTGACCACCCTCCGAAACTTAGGCTTGGGGAAAAGGAGCCTGGAGGAGCGCATCCAGGAGGAGTGCCGATACCTCGTGGATGTGTTTGGGGACGAGCAAGGTGAGTGCTATGACCCTCATAAGCTGTGCTGAAGACAGGAACCGGTATGGCCCACTATAATTTCACCCATGATTCATTGCATGCTGGAAATACAACTCACCTTGCAAGCGATGCTAGCACCCTGCCAGCATCCCAGCTCACTTTTACAGGCATTCTGCCTCCTAACTGACTGGTGAATGCAGCTAGGTAACACCTAAAGCGTTAGTCATAGCCCACCCTCAGCCTACTGCTCTCTCGCAGATCTCTGGAAAGTCCTGGGCGTGTGTAAATCCCAGTGTTTCCGATTAATTCAAATGACGTCCACCCTTCTGCAGCTCTTGCCTTCCAAAGTAAACAAACATCTCCGTAGTCTGATTGTCAGGGTGTTTGCCAGACTTGGCCAGCTCATGGGGGTGCCCAGGTGTCCCGGGAGAGCAGTGACACAAGAGGGTGCCCATCAGGGCCGCTCATTGCACTTGTATTTGTTGAATATTTTATCTCTGACAACTGTTTCCTACTTTTCTGTGAAGACTGGAAGAGAATTGATCATTCCCCTTTCCTTCTCCAGGAAAGCCTTTCAACCCCCACATTAAAATCAGTAACGCTGTTTCAAACATCATCTGCTCCATCACCTTTGGCAATCGGTTTGACTACGAGGATAAGGACTTCCAAAAACTGCTGAAGCTCATTGACGAGACAACTAGCCTCCACGCGACCGTCATGAGCCAGGTACACCCTCCTGCCACCAACATGGATGCTGTGCAGTTTTGCAGGGCCATAGTTTCTTCGCTGTAGTCAGCCTCAAAACTCGTAGTGTTTTCATCAGCAAACGTCGTCATCATTCCCTATTCCTTCACACAGGGTAGATTTGCCTGTAATTTCTTCCTGCCTATTTTCAAGCTGGGCAATGGTCATATTGCTCTCCCTCACCCCACGCCACCTTTCCTGCCCATCGTGCCCACTGTACCATCGGGTAATACACGAGTCACTCCGTAACAGGAATATCAACCCCTTGTAATGGTCTCCTGGAGCTGAGCTATTTCCACAACTCCAGCAATTCAGTGGCATCGCAGGCTCCTTCAGTTTTGATAACAGTCCTGTATTCCACTCACCCTTCTTCTTTTGTGTCCAAAGCTGTACAACTCTTTCCCGTCTATAATAAAGTTCTTCCCTGGGTCCCATCAAACCATTCGTAAAAACTGGAGGTTGTTGAAAAGTTTCGTGAAAGAGAAGATCAACAAACACAAGGAGGACTGTAACCTCTCAGAGAACTATGACTTCATCAGCAGCTACCTGCAGGAGATAGCCAAGGTCAGCAACGTGGAGCAAACCCTTCCGCAGCGGGGCTTAGAACTCAGGAGGGATGAGAAATGAGCCTGAATTCCCCATCGGAGCTGCCTGTGTAGCCATTTAGGAGCTTAGGACGGACATCGGGCCCAGAGCACCTGTTAGTGGGATGGAGGCACGGGGGGGGCCAGCAGCGTCTGCCAAAGTCCTTGGGGTTGACTTGGACTAAGCCAGTGTCAGGGCAGCCCTTGCTGTTCACGTGGTACTAATGCACCTTTTTGTGAAGGGCAACGGCATCTTCCGGGAGGAAAACCTCGTGGCATGTGCAACCGACCTGCTGTTTGCTGGGACCGAGACCACGTCCACAACCATCCGCTGGGCTCTGCTGTATATGGCCATGTATCCAGAAATTCAAGGTACAGTTAGAAAAAAGGTGGTTTTCCCTGCTTTTAGCCCTCACAGCTTCATGGGAGCCTCTTTTTTTTGAGAGAGAAAAATGGGGAATCCCCCTACACCCACACAAAAGAGGTGCACAAACACTAGCAGGTGTCCCAGGTCGGTCCTTGGGGGCCCCTCACAGCAACCCCTTGTGCTGTTCCAAGGGTGCTGGTTTTTTTTCGTGAACCTTGGCTGATCCCTGCTGTTTCCCACCAGCCCGTGTGCAAACAGAGATTGACACGGTCATTGGGCAGCTGCGGCAGCCAGCCCTGGAGGACAGGAACAACATGCCCTACACCAACGCCGTCATCCACGAAGTGCAGAGGAAAGGCAACATCATCCCTTTCAACGTGCCAAGAGAGGTGGTGAAGGACACGGTCTTGGATGGCTTCCACATACCAAAGGTAACCTCACTCCTGAGCACTGAGACTTGAGCAAGGGCCTCCCAGTTCCACAGGCAGGATCCGCCAGACCAGCTCGCTCCTGTGGAGGCAGGAGGGGCAGAGCTACAGCCTTTCTGCCCTGGCCAGAGTTCAGTCCTAGCGAACACGTATTTTTGCCATCCAAACGTTCTCCAGCATGTTGAATGGTGCAAAGCACTGCAGGGTGACACCCCTCCACACCCCCTATCGAGGCACAGATCCCATCTCACTTAGCTTTTACAGGAACTTTGGCCCAAGATTACAGCAGATAAAAATTATGCTGGTGAGGGAGAAGTGTGGGTATATAATAATGCACCTCTGAACAGGCAAGAAGTAGAAAACACTGCCTGTGCGGGGGGTGATGGACAAATAATTGCAGCAGAATTTGACTGTGGATGTTCTTCACGAAGAGGAGAATGGAAGATAAAAATGTCCTTCCTGCTGCCAGTGACAGAGAAAGTGTGATTTATTTCTTTTTCACCTACTAGGGCACCCTTTTGCTCACAAATTTAACCTCCGTGATGTTTGACAAGAATGAGTGGGAAACTCCCGACACTTTTAACCCCGGGCATTTCCTGAAGGATGGTCAGTTCTGGAAAAGAGAGTCTTTTATGCCATTTTCTATAGGTAAGATTTGCTGGACCATGGTGCTTCTGTGCTGAGGCACTGGGATGGGGCTCCCAACTGCATGGTGGAGACACAGAGGAAAATAGCGATGGAAAGGGCAGGTGTTGGCTGCACCCTGGAAGAAGCCACTCCAGCAGTGCTCAAGTGGCCACCCCAAAGCACCTCACCCATGCTCTGAGCCCTTTCTCATCTCTCTTCACATGTACAGAAGAGAGATGAGGATGAATAAGAGACCCTAAAAACGGCAGAGACCCTAGAAACACCCTCACCAAGGGAAGAGCATCGCTCTGTGCTCCTGCTTCCACGTGGCTGAGTTCACCAAGGGCTTCGCTGTTGCCACCACAGGGTACCCCAGCCAACAGCTTCCCCGGGGAGACTGCTTTTAGCACCCCTGCTTCCCATACCAGCCTCACACACCACCTCTGGTAGCTCTTTGGTGCAGCTCAAACAAACCACCGCTCCCAGCACGGCCACGGCCAGACTGTGCACGTCAGCACAGCTCACCGGAGCACGTGCCCTCCGGGGGCAGCCCGCGCTGTAAAGCCCATGGCGTTATCAGAGCTCAGTTTGGGCTGCAAATCTCACCCTGGGAAGGGGGTGACACAGCTGGACCACGGTCCTACGGGAAGGCAGGGGCTTTCTCAGCAGTGAAAGCAGCTGGGCAGCTGGCGCAGGCTGAGGATGCCATGGGTGGCTGTCTCCACAGGGAAGCGTGCCTGCCTGGGCGAGTCGCTGGCCCGCTCTGAGCTCTTCCTCTTCTTCACGGCTCTGCTCCAGAAATTCACCTTCCAGGCGCCCCCGGACACCACGCTCACCCTCCAGTTCAAGCTAGGCATCACGCTGGCCCCACAGTCCTACGAGATCTGTGCCGTGCCGCGGTAGGGAAGCCTGGGCCACCATCCTCGCAGGGAAAAATCCTTCGGGAAGGATGCTGAGAAGGAGCCCTCGGTGGCTCCCCTGGGCAGTGGTAACAACCGCCTGGCTCCAGGGAGAGGCTGGGTAGTTTCTTTTAAAGCAATTGCAAAATAATTTCTTTTCGAAGCAGACCTTGCACTCTGTATCACATGAGAAAGGCGATCAGCCTGGGATCTCCCAGGGCACTTTTAGGCTTGCCATATGGCACTGCAAATGAATGTGGGGCTTGGGGCTTTCCTAATTTTATGATGGATGGCCATGCTTCACCATGGCAAGAGAACAAGCAAGACTTTAGGGATTGCTGTGTTCAGGCTGTGGCTGTGTACTGTGGAAGAGCAGTACCAGCCTGTGTTTTATCACATTAATAGAACATTTTTTGGTTTTGTTATCCTTGGCATGTAATCGGGTAAAAAAAACCCAAAAGTTGCTCTATAATATCTCTTTCTCCTGCATCAATAAACGCTTACCAAAACATTTTTGTCACGAAGCGTTCTGCAAAGTGAAGCCCAACAGAGGTGATTCCCAGCCTTCAGCCGTGCCCAGAGCACCAGGGGGTGGCAGGGGGCTGCGAGTCCACCCAGGCAGGGCCTGGCCCACGTCACTGCAGCATTGCTCTCCGTTAGCAGAGGGGCCGGCACTGTAACAGCAAAGGCAATTCCTACAGAACTGATGAAAATAAATGTCCCTGTCAGTACAAGTACACTAGCAGGTAAACCATCAAAGCCTGTGGCCAGGTCCTGGCTTGCCACAGTGATTAGGAGTGTAACACCCACAGGGAGCATGTGGGGAGTGCTCTCTGCTCCGCCAGATCTCTAGAGCTTCCAGCCATAGAAGTCACAGGTCCTGCCTTTTGGAATATGCTAAATCCTGTTTACCTGCCCAGCATCATCGAGTGGCTGGTGTGGCCGGGGTGGGTAGAGGGGTGAGCTCCAGCAACAGACGATGCACAGCTAAACCTGCTTCACACAACAGTCTAATGAATAAAAAGGTCCTTTGGAAAATACCGCCAACAAATTACTAATGTTTCAAACCACCACGTGTAAGGTGAAACAGTTCCAAGATTGACAGACAGCTGATGGTTAACACCAGTAAATGCATCAACTCCAACTGTGGCACCACGGGACCCCAGCAAGGCCTCCAGGCACAAGAAGATGCAGCTCCCAGCAGTGGGACCGGGGGCTGGTGGGAAGGCACGGCGCCGATAACGCACACCTCCACCTCCTGCTTGCCTTCTGGAGAAGCGAGGGGAGAGCCATCTTTTCCTGTTCATTTTCAATTTTTCCTGCAGTACTTTTTACATGTTCCTACAAGAAACCAATTTTTCCCAGCACCTCTTCCAAGAATTAAGTCATCTCCTGAAGGACGTAAAAGCATCTTTTTTCATGCAAGCATTAATGCCCAGGTGGGTTTCAAATCCTTTTATTTTAACCTGCATTTTCTTCTCCTCCGAGTACACAAGGGAGGAAGCATGGAAGGCTGGGATGGCCCTGCAGACCGGCTCATGGAAACACCCTGTGGCCCCACAGCTGCACACTGGGGCTACACACAGCCATACAACATAAAGCAAAATTCATAGCTGGTGAGCACGGGCTCTGGCAGGGCTCTTTCAAGCACAGGGCTTGGCAAGGAGGCTCTGCCCCCTCCTCTAATTTTCTGTGCCAGACACAGAAACAAGAGGTTGGACTAAGTTGCTGTTTCTGGCACTGGAGACCCCTGTTTTGCAGATCCGTAAGGTGGAAACGCGAGAACACGTGGTAGAAACTGAACCAGCCTATTTATAAAATGCAGGAGACCCGACCAGGTTCTCACCAAAGGTGGGATGAGACATCCCCAACCCCAGGTCTCCACCCCTCCTCTCCCCACGCCCACCGCCCTCCCGACCTGCTCCTGGCAAGGGGCTTCAACATCTTCCCTTCGCAGCAGAAACTAGGAAGTTCATTTGACTTTCTAGACCTTTCTTTCTTTTCCTTCCTTGGGAGAAGCAGAAGGGGAAGGCTGGAAGCAGGCTGAGTGCCTGGAATCAGCAGGGAACAGGAGAGGGGACCAGTGACAAGTTTCTGTTGTGTGCAGCATTACTCCCAAAGCACTTCCAGTTCACAGGTGTCATCTGAATTTTATTTTTTTTTCTCTCCCCAGTGCTTGGCTAAGATTCCCGTTTCCTTTCCCAGGCTGCTGCTATATCCAAAAGCTTCCTCCCCCTCCTCCCCGGGTCACCGCTGGGTTAGCTGTACTCCGAGCAAAGAGCACATTTCACAGGACTGTTTGGCACCACGTCGCACGCACGGCTGACCTCACCCCCTCGGGGCTGTACTGTACCTGCACTGCTCTTCCAGGGACACGCATTGCCTAAACATACAGACCTGCTGCTGCGGTGCTTGGTGCCCAAGAAGCTACCAGAAACGCCACAAGCAAACAGGGCTGCAGACGCAGGCTCTGCGCAGGCAGCCTGCATTTGAGCATAGCTTCTTGTGACTCAGCAGGTGGAAACAGAGGGTCCCGGTCCCCGCTGCACACAGCACCCCTCGCTTGTGCCCCACACACCCCCCCCCGCCCCAGCATGGGTGTCCTGTGACAGCTCCCACATGGGCTGAACACATCCTGCAGCCTGGCCCGGGCTTCCTGCACAGCTGGCAGCCCCTTCCCTTCCCTCCTCCCTCACACACACACCTGCAGGTTTTGTTCCTCAGCATCTGAAAATGCTGTTACATTCAGCCTCAGAAAGAAGGAAAAATGGTGCTTCCACGTCTGGTCATTCACCTCACCCTCACCGGGACCCTTCTGCCGCTGTGAAGGCCCTTCCACAGCCAGACACCACACAGCTCCCCACCCTCACAGGGGCAGCAGGCCAAGGCAGGAGAAACTGTTACTTACCCACGTCAGGACAGTCAGGCTGAGGATTATTGTTCAGAGAAAGGGAAAACCTGTGGCAAAGACAGGTCTGACAGGGCCCCTAAAAGAAACTTGTGACATCATCTCCCTGCGGATCTTCACTCCGGAGGGCTGAACGGCTGCCTGCTCTCATTCCCAGCCTCGCTTCTGGGTTGAGGTTCGTGCCCAGGGAGCAAGAAGCTTTCAACAAGACTAAGAACTGGGCACATAAATACCCTGCACAGCAGGCTGAAGAGGGCAGTCTGTTTTCCAAATAAAAACAAGCACGGTGATTTAGAAGTGTGTACCTGTCTGTCCTCTGTGTTCTCTTAGGTGGGGCTGAGGAGAGCACAGAGATCCTAACTTCTTTCAGTAGCAATCAGCAATCGCTGAAGTCACTCAACAGCTCACGTGTAGTGGCTTTTAGTCTTTCCACTTCACAAGGTCACCAGCGAGCGCTCAGACGCCTGTCAGCACACTGAGTAGAGGCAACCAGCTTCGGGGAGGAGCAGAACTGCAAGCAGGAATGAACTGAAAAGAGGAGGGGAAGGTAGCACAAGCCTGATGCGTTGTTGTTACAGCAAAACATACACACACTCATCATACATACGTGTTACATATCCTGTAACATGACATTTTAGATGGTGTAATCAGACGAACTGGGTCTGCATATTGACACGCCACCCAGAAACACGGATGCTTACATCAGCTGTGGACTATTAAACACACTGCTTGAAATAAAGACACCAAAGAATTAATTTTAAAAATCTTTATGTGAATATAAAAGAATTCTTTCCAAAGAAAAATAAAACCAAAAGTTTAAAAATTAGTGCAATTTTTCAAGTTCTAAGCAACACAGTGTTTACAGTTGTTTTAAACAGAAGATGTAGACACTGATACACTGAAAACCTTAACTCCAGCTTGACTATGGGAGGAAGGGAAAAAGCAAAAAAGTTAAGAAAATTACTTTACTAGACATTACTACCTCTTAAACAATTGTTTTCAATTTCTAATTCCTAAACTATTTATGGCTACCTAAATAAAACATCAGTATTGCTTATATTACTTATTTCCAAGTAAGTGTATACTGTAGAAAATAGAATACTCATATATATATATATTTTAAAGAACAAAAACAGGTGAAAATTTATTTTCAGTGAATGTTTTCTTAATCCACTATAATACAGCTGTTGCAAAAGAATCTTCTCAAAACTGCTGCCTGATCCACCTTGAGTAGAAGAACCTACTAGTCCAAAATTTGGATTATTGCTACAAAACACTTCATTTACATAGTGGCTATTTTTAATATTTTATTAAAAAAATAGTAACTGATATGTCAATCAGAACATATTTTTGTTTCTTTGGATCTATATCACCCTATTGGTAATATATTTGGATCTATATAATGGAAACTGGCTAAAGTTACTAATAATGCTGAACAACTTTAGCAATATTCAATGACTTAATCTCATAATTTGCATCTGTTCCTAACTGTGCTGTCTGGGCATGATACGAATCCATCTTGCAGCAGAGACAAGTAGCCTCTTTCTTTGTCCTGCCTCAGCAGTGGTGCACATTGCATCAAAGAACATCGCATTGACATTGTTCTGCTGCTACGTGTTGCATACAACTCAGCTGTAACACAGCAATGCTATTAGTAGCCTCTTTTGTTTGACATGAATGAAGTTAACATTGAAATGGTACTCATTCCAACGCCCCTTTCTGCACTGCCAGATGAGCTGAAGTGAACGCAGCACCACGGCTTACGATCAAATCTTTATTTCTACAGATCGGTTCCTCATTCATAGGACATAACCCCAGTTTAACCAGTTATTAAACAGCCACTCTGAAACAGGTTCTCAGTCCCAAAGAAACACTTAAGTTATAGTTACAGGCTTTGATTTTAACAGTTTGGAAAACTCCCAAGTAACATTTCATCTAATACCTGAAAACCCGATTCATTTTTGGCAATCCCAACAGGACTGTTGGGGATGACCTTGCCCTGAAAAAAGGCTGATCCCTGTTCGTAGTTCTGTATTTAAACTCTTCCATCCCTAGCCAGAGGACAAACTTCCAATTAAATGATAGGGAGGTTCTTGGTCATTTTTGGTCCCAGGGTCTGCAGTTTTGAGAAGTGTACATCAAAGACATTTGCTCCAAGTTTTTCACTATTCAGCACCCGGTATGACTACTGGCACAGCTCCACTACTGTGAGAAGTACAACAAATGCATCAACCCTACTAACTAGATGAGTATTTGAAAGACGTTCATGAAAGTTTCCATGCTGCAGAGAACGAGCATTAAGAGACCCATTCAACACCATCGGGGACAGTTTCACATTTCACTACGACAAACCAATGTACCAGGCTTTAGAAACGTAAGCACCTTGCTAAGAGTTAGTCTCGTGTTCCACTGCTCACCACCACCTCCCACACCACTAGCAGATTAAACAAACAATTGTACCTCAAAAATACAAACCCCAATAACATCACTGCAGCAGTAAAAGACCTCAAAACGCAAGAGGTAGTCCAAAGAAGCATAAAGTCCTGAAGAACACCACCTGACAGACAAAACTCTTCAATGGCAGTTTGTCTGGCATATTCTCTGCTCATACTGTATTCAGCATGAGACTGGCTTTTCTCGTGTACGCAGAAGTTTTGAAAGAGGAAATCTCTGTTGGATGCCTAAATGTATAGCACTGTAAAACTACCACAACTAATTAGCAATGCTAAGTATTAAAAATGAATACTTCCCTTTTCTTTAGCATTGCAAGCAATGCCCAATAAAGAATTTGAGATGCTGGGAAAGGAAGAAATCAAAGAACAAGCCACACTGAAGGGCATGCAAAATGGAGAACTAGTAAAATTTCACAATTCAAAACTTAAATTCTCCAAAACTGAATTCCGCTCTCAAAAACAAAGATGGCCTTTGGTGAAGACAGACATATGTTTTCATTCACGCATATGACTGAGTTTTATATTATATCATGGACTAGTACAGCACCCCCAAATATTTAGTTTAAGTGTACTCATTTTATCTTAAGGGAGCTCCTTTTATCTTAAGGGCTGCTGTAATTCTGTTTTATTTAACTATGGGTATAAATGAATTTGTTCTACATGGTTTGCAACGAAAAACAGACAATAACAAGCTTCCTAAAAATACAGTTCCCAACAACAGTAATATATTTGGTACAGTGACACAAATTTTGTGAAAGATAGCAGCTTCCTGCACACTGATTTCAGATAACAATCCCCGGTCTTCTTCGATCGAGATACTGCAAAACTATTACAGTTTATGCCCTTTCCTCCCTGCCAACAATCCTTACTGCCAACAACTAGCAAAGCTATCTTTCATTCATCTGCCTAGCAGTTAGTTCAGAATAACTGTAGTGAAACAACATTTAAAAAAAGAGGAAAATTAGTTTCTATGCACAGGGTTGTATAAATAGCTGGAAATAAATGGGGTTCCTTCCCACCTAACTCCCTTTCTGCAAATAAATGCAATGTACCAATACGCCAGACTTTTAAAATGTAGCCCAGACTTTTGAATTATTATAATAGCTTCTCTTCTTACGCAGGAAAAGACAGCTTATTTGGCTTTAGTGAATTCAACATCTTAAAGACAGGTTTTCCTTAATGTATATATGCACAAACTTGATCTTTTCTTTTTTAAATAAACTGAGTAGCTCTGCTTCTCACTTGAGATGACAAAACAAATCCTGTCTTCTCTTACAAAAAACAAGTCAATCGGTACTAGACCTCTTTTTCTTTTTCTATAAATACAAGTATTTTCTTGCTTTTAAAATTGTACTTCACATTCCAAAAAAAGTACTTTTTCAAACATGGTACCAATCTTTTACATTTATTTTTAGAAGAGCCCAGCAAAACCACCCAATATTGCCAGTTTCCTGAAGTACATTTTTGCATAACATCTTCCCATTACAAAAGTCAACTTTCTAGCCCAAACCCATTAAATAAAGTTTTAAATATATAGTGCCAAATTTTATATTTACAATATATTCTGAAGGCAAATATAAATCTTTTAAGTTGTGCTTGTAAGTACCTACTGCAGTTAAATCTACTTCTACTTGGAAAACTATGTGCTACCTTCTAGATGCACCACTGATCAACTTAATCGCTTCTCGATAGGTTCTGATCTTGAATTTGCAGCTGCCCACCATTCTAACCTCCTCTTTCATCAAGTAGTTATAGTGGAAGCCATAAAACATTTAAGGACACTTTAGCATGTAAGTTTCCTTCACGGTCCTTCTGGTTTAATCAGATGTTGCACCTGGTACTTTAACAGTGAGATTCCTTCTGGTATTGGTGACGTGGCGTTGCTGAGCTAGGAATGAGCGCCCGGGACCGTCTCTGCAGGCACCGCTACTGCCCACCAGCCTTGCTTCCATACCTAGCTTCTGAAGAGTGAGGCTCTGCAAATACATTAAACAACATTTACACTATAGCAGAAAGAAGAAAAAAACCCATCCAGCTTTCATACACAAAGCTCATCCTTACTTAGCATGCACGCCAAATTTTTTACTGTATTTCTTATCTACTCTTTTCCTGCCATAAAAGGTATGAACCAAGGTTCAAGGAATCAAGATTCATTCACATTCATACGGAATGTGTTAATTTTAGCTTATTGTAAAGTTGGTCCTTTAGTAAGCCATTTAATTTTACTTTCCTTTTTGATTTCCCATTCCAGTCTGTCTTTATGAAACTATATTGAAACATTGCTTCATGTGAAGATGAACATCTTTCCCCAGCCCTCTGCACAGCAATCTAAGGCCAAATGTTCTAACCACCTCTGCAACACTGCTACAGGATGAGAAGGTGGCTCTCGCTTATTTCACAAATACTGCGCTGAAGATGCTGAACATCTAAATCAGGAGTCTGGAATCCTTTTGAACCATGGCCTCCCTTTGTCTCAAGCCCAAAAACTTCAACAACAAATGCTACTGAACATTCTGGATTCAGGTAAAATTCCTGATGGAAGCTTGTGCCAGCAAATCGTACATTACTAACATGGAAGTCATGGCCTATGCCAAATTTTAAGTCTCCTGTTCCAAAGCACAAAAGTAGAAAAGATGTAACAAAATAATTTGATGAAATAGTTTATTGTTAAAATATTGCTAAAAAGAAAAGAAAAAAACCCAACAGAGCAAGGTAAGATTTCACTGTCACATTTAGCAAAATGTGTTGTTTTGGTTTCTGAAATACCAACAAATGACCTTGTGACCCACCTTGTTATACCAGGCAGTTACAATTAGCTTTTCCTCATAATCACGTAACTTCGCAAGTTTGTATTCAGCCTGCAAGGAGAAAGAGAGAAGAGAATCTCAATTAAAACAAAAATAATCTGCATAAATTTACTGCAGTCCATCGAGGGAAATAAACACATGCAGCAGAAATGCTTAAAAATGCGGAAGAACTTGTAAACAAATGACTATGAGAGAAGTTACGGACTCCTTCAGGAAGAAGCTAAATTTTACACAAGTTGTAGTTCAACTTTGAAACATACTTTGAGGGGGTGTGTGTGGTGGGATGAAACTGTCACGAATGAGCAGTTAAGTCACCTGAAGACTCACCAAAGTTATGAGTGAAAAAGTTTTAATCTGTTACTTGCTCGTGACAGAAATGCATGAAAGTCTAGGGTGTATCAGAAAGTCTATAAATAATTCAGTAATCTTTTCATCAGAAAGTCAAAGACAAGAATGTATCTGTAGTGGCTGAACATTCTTACGTTACTGAATTGCTATTACATAGTATACTTAGCTAGTATGTACACATAGCAGAAAGTCTGAGGCCACAGCATTTATAAAGTCAGCCCTTTCAGCTTATTATAACCAGTCCCATCAATATGGCTATAAAACCAAACTGCTGCATTGCTCGAGTTTTTTTTAGCACTTGTACTACTGTCAACAACCCTTTCAGGATTTCAGCCGAGCAGATTTTACTGAATTAACAGATTTTACTCTTCTATATAGGACTACAGTGTATGAAACCACCGATAACCAGGGATGTAGTAAATTAAAGAAGTCACTGCCCAAATACCTAGTCCCTCACGCAAACTAAGTTACGCTACTACTGAAAAAGGTCACGCTGCAGCGCTGAGCAACCTACTGTAAGAACAGCAAAACTATTAGCTTTATGAAGTGTTTTGCCTGAGTTTTTCCAGAGGGTTTAGAAAGAATCCAAATTAGTGTTTCAGTTGCACACTGAAAAACACTGCTGAACAGTAAACTGCTGACAGACTTACACTAGGATACAAAGTTAATTAAGCCCAACTAAGACTCTCTAGTTTTGATGGTCTGCGCAGTTTCTAACTGAATGCAGTGTTGAAGGGTATCGGATCATTGGGATACAGCAACTTGAGTGTCTAATACCAGAAACAGCAAATATGTCAGAAGTCACTATTAAATATTAAGTTTTTACCTCTAGTGCTTCAATTTTTTTGTCTTTCTCCATTATCTGTTTTCTGAGCAACATAATTTCTGCTGATGCGGGATTTAGCTTGGGATCTAAGGTTTTTATCACCTGTAACAAGGCAAAACAAAAGCATTACAAGTCAGGTTTGATTCACAACAGCTCCGCATCTCTTTTGCTCACAGCAGAAACATGAAAACAGACTGAGCACTAGTAAGGCAATTATAATGAAAACTAGGCTGTTACACCGGAGGTACATCAACGGGTACAAAGGAGTTATTAATGTATCTCATACTTTAGCTAAACCCCATTTGCTTAACTGCAGTCAGTTAAATGTGTGAGCGATTTGACTAAAAATGCTACAAGCAGCTACTAATTTTAATTGAGAGGTGGGGGGGAGACACCTCAGGTCGATCTGTTTGAAAATTTAGGAGGGAGGAATGTTTATGCTCAGAAATATGCCACTCACATTTCTCGCTTTCTCAAGGTACATTTTATATCGTTCTTCCATTGCTTTCATATCCTCATCTTTTTTTCGCAAAGCTGCTTCCAGCTCTCCAATCTTCTGGGCTATTTACAGAAATTATCAACACACACGTACAAAATAAAAATAGACATAGTACTTTCAAGGCTTCCATGTTCTCTTGATTTGACCACCCTCCCCCAGAGAAACTGTTTAGCTACTACACAATTTCTTAAAGTTGCTATTTCTGTTTCAGTTGTACCATAAGGTCCCACCTGACCTTGAATTCCAATTGCAGAGTACTGTTCAACAAAACTAAGCCCCATGAAACTCTCCCTGCCCACCACCATGTGTAAAAAATCCCTCCACCCACCCCCACTGCAGGTTTAAAGCTAAGCTGTAGAAGAAAGCCTTATCCAGAAAAGTATCCCACAGCCCAGTGGCTATAGGAATTTCAGAAGAAACTTAACACAGTCTCAATAAAACCCCAAAAAATGATACACAGAACTTACGGTTCTGACTAACATCAGGCTGGAGTTCTGCAAGATCAGCCTCCTTCTTCTGTAACTCATCATGAACTTCATTCAACTTTTCCCTATGAATGAAAGGTTAGGCAAAGTATTAAGCTCACAAATAATTTCATGCACTGTTTTAAGACTGAAAGCCGAAACTTGATGGTGGTAGTGTTTAAACAACTATTTCAAACTCTGGCAATGCTTTTGAATTTAAACAGAAATATTACTACATATTTTTGAAGAACCACAGAAGTTGCAACTTGTGAATTGAGTCTCATTTACCTAAAACTAAAAACAAAAAAAGAAAATAAACAATAAAAAAACCACTCCAGCATCTCCTTAGCAGGAACTACACCTGCTGAAAGGATGGAAGTATTTCAGAAGAATGAAACACATTTTAGGCCCAGCAAGAGTGACTGTTTCAGTACCCTGTTGGAGAATCAGAACAGTTATAAAGCTATTGGTGATGAAGAGACACTTAAGTGGATAGTAGCATTACAAGATTATCAGGATCAGAGTAGACAAAACTAGAACACTATATACTTAACTCACCACATGCATGATTCTCCAATCAGTGGCTTTGAAAAACAAGACATCCCTACAAAGACTTAGGCCCTTTCTGTGCTACAACAGTCAAATTATTTAGCATAAATAAGCTACTGCAGATGCATGTGCCTTACTTACATATGTGCTGCCAATTTCTGCTTCAGGTTGCTAGACTACGAAAGGAAAGAGTTAAAATTTAGTTGTATTTCTGTATTTCATGCTGTGCAATGTTAAAGTGCTCTTACAAATCAGCCAAGAATACTTAGCACACCTAAATAAGTCAAACCAAATAAATCCTAAGAAAACTGCATTTTTTCATGCATTTCTGTAACTGTATTCATATTTTTTGCGTTGCACAGATACTAATTCCAGCATCTTTTTTCTTTAAAGGTATCCTTCTTACTACACCACTCTTTAAGGACAAAAGCAGTGGATTTTAGAAGTAAAGCAGAAGGTAGAAACGTTAGTTCCTTAAAGAAGGCAGGGGAAAAGAATCACATAAAACACGAGCTTTTCAATTGAAATGCAGTTGGTGTGGGGGTCTCGTGGATTCTCATACTACAGAAACTAAGCTCGTCTGCTCTGAATACAGTGGAGCCAATTCTGTGTTACCTAAACTGATGGAGTTTGGAGACAGGAGAGAGTTTTTACAATACATTGAACAGCCTCAACTGTTTAAGATCCTTGCTTGATCTTTTGAAATGTGTGTGTTGTTCAGGATGAGGAGGAGAGGGGTCGGGTGACCCAAAGGGGTTCAAAGCTTGCTTACTCTTACTGCTGCATAAACTAGTGCCTTTCAAATTGACCTTAAAAAAATAAAAATAAAAACGCACCAAACCATGATCTTGCCTTCTCAGTAGTTATCAGCACTAGACACATTGAAAAACAAGAGGCACATTTAAACAAAGGAATTGATGTTGCACTGAAGGATTTTAAACACAGCCAGCAATATGTCTTCAAGGTCAAGAAGCCTGAACTTTTAACTTACTCCTTCAGTCTTGGATCCCTGCTCCTGTAAAGTCTTTTGCAGATCTTCAATCTGCTGTTGTAACCCCCCAATACGTTCTTCATTTAGCCTTTTAGGAAGAAAAGACAGTTATCTAAATAGATCACAACAGACAGATTTTTTGTTTCATATCTGGATGATAATTTTTCAGAGGGTCTACCCAGCAGGACTAAGCCACAAAAAAAGTGACTTCAAGTGCTTTTTTTTTGACTTTAACTTCTGCTGAAGCAAACACATAGCAGCTTTATTAAACATTTCAGAATAAAAGACCTAGAATCATTTCAAGTTTTGAGACAACTACCCAAAATTCTCACACCCCAGTAAACTTTCAGCACTCACTAACTGAAAAAGAAATTCAGACCATGTCCCAGTATTACAACATGATTAGTTTGAAGTTCTAGAAATAAGAGTTTATGTCCCTTATTGGTCTACCAAGAATCATTCAGAGCTAAGAGCGCCCTATAATCAATACTTCCTTCAGAGTACGCTACACACAGACCTACCACATTTTATAGCTACTTTTGTTTGCCTGCTCTATATCCTTTTGTTAATGATTACACTGCTGAAAGAAAAAGGATAATTGGCTTCCTGCACAGTGCTATACTACAGATGCAAGCCACAAGGCCACTTCTGAAAAATTAGAAATCATTTTTTGCTGTATTTTACGATGCTGTTTCACCTATCACCTTTTCTCAGTTTCTAGTTCATTCACTGTCCGATGCTTTTGCTCCAGCTGTTCCTGTAGCTCTGTAATACGCTCATTTTCTGATCCTTCCTGTTGTAATAGAAGCATCTTATTTTCATGCTGCAGCCGAATAAACATTTCTCTGAATCAAAAACAACAACAAAGTCACTATTAATTAAGAGAAAGGTGACTAAATGTAGGAGGTAACATTCCTGTTCACTCCCTCAACTTTAAAGTCAGTGGAACAATTCTGCTTAATGATACAGTTGGGCTAACAATCCAACTTCTTATTGAAAGGTAACTTACAATTTTCAAATATCACAATAGTGTTTCTTTAAAGAGATATGAGCAAATTTTTAAATTAAATCACTCCAAAGCCAGATTTTATTGTGCCTTTACATTTCACGCTGCCAGACTTTAGAAGTAATATTAGCTACTGTGTATTATTTATTTACTCTGTCTGCCAGTGGCAAGATAAGAAATGTTTCATTCAAAGAGGATGTTTCAAATCAAGCTTTATATACAGCAATCTGATATTCTTTTAAGAAAGAATGCAAACTAATTACAGTATGGGGAAATAACTATGAACAGCTACGTGTGGATCCAGACAAGCATCAAGGAGGGAAAGCAAGAAGTGGGAGACAGGGTCATGTTGCCAAAAATACTGGACTTTCAGAGAGGCAATATTATGACCCACCCACAAAAATCCGAAAACAACCTCAATCTTTTTGTCTCACCTATATTCTACCGGCAGAATTTCAGCAGCAAGATTCTCATGGCTTTTAAGACGAGATCCACCTGAAATTGCATGGGAAGTTTGATTTAACAAACTTAAAGAAATCACTGATACACATAAAAAGCCTCTGAAGATAAAGCAATACCTGTTTGACTCAGGTGATCCTGCTGCATCTGTGAATACCGGAGCTCTTCATTTGTCTCTTTCAATGCATCACATTGTACTATCAGCCTCTGAGAAGATATATCTGAGTTAGAATTAAGTCATACTGCACCACGTTAAGACCAAAGAACATTAACAAGGAATAGTACTGACACACACACACACATTCTAAGACCTATTTTATGTTTTAGATGCACACAAACATACACAGGAAGTGCTGAACTCATTTTTACGGTAGCACTGCTTCTGGGAAGGTTTTCCTCTTGCAGATTTAGTGGGTGTTCAAATACACTCTCGTTTCAAGGGACTTACCTCTTTTTCTTTGATTAAAGCTTCATGTTTTTCTTCAAGTCGCTTCATTTCAAATGCTAGCTTATCAGCTCTTTTTGACTCTTCGGACAGTTTGTTATGAAGTTCTTGGACCTTTTCATAAAAAGACTATATTCAGCATATGGATGCTGCAAGATGCTACCTTTAAAAGCTATGTTAAAACCTTCACTCCTGCCCAGTTCAGCCAAAACAAACAGCTGGGCCTCCAAGGTGCGGGGAAAGATGGGATGGGGGGACCCATGTGTTTGGGGAGGGGGGGAAGTTTGCTGTTTTGTTGTTTAGTTTTGTCTTCTAGGGTTTTGGGGGGGGGTTGTCTTTTTTTTTTTTTTAAAAAACCAACTCTTGGATCTCTTAATTACTAATGAAATAAGTGAAATTGAAATAAGAGCTTTACAGTTTAAAAATGAATCTCCATGAAGAAAGTTAAGAATATTACATACAAGTAATCTCAGTAATAGCTTAACGATCTCTCGCAGGCACACAAAGTACCTCAGTTAAAGTAAAGCCTGCAAACCATGGACAACCAATCTGTTGAGAAGGTAACTACAGCTAAGCTTGCAAGTGTAATAAACAGGGGGAAACAAAAGTGAATGGCAGAGTATGAATGACTGTTCATGAATAAGAAATTCTAAGGGGACAATACATGTTAATCCCATGCACTGTTAAATTAAGATGTTTGATTTGTTTTGGTCACCAAACCATATCTAAATAGAACTGTTTTAATTAAGATTACTATCTGAAGAAAAAGTAACATCTTAAATATAGATGTAGCCTTACCTGTTTTTTGTAGGTTTCTAGCTGGGCACGTGCTGCGTTGGCTTTCTTCAGCTCATCCTCCAAACTGACTGTATTGTGCATGTACATCATGTTGGTTTCCTGCAGAGATTTGACTTGCCTGCGGAAGTCATTCAGGTCCTGTAGCTTTTTACGATACACTTCAACAGTTGATTCCAGCTTACTTGCCTTGTCTGCAGTAGCCCTTAATGAAGAGGAATTAGAAGAACAAGTACATTTCTTCAAAAGATTTTAAGAAGTCAAATTCTGCTGTCATGCACATTCAAGCTGTTTCCACAGACAGATGCAACGTGCTTAACAGTTAAAAGTTAAATCTTACTGCTTCGTTTTAAAATGCATAATCAATGAAAAATTGCATTACGCAAAGATCACTTCTAAAAACTGAGATCACCACAGAGTTTAAGTGGGAGTAAGACTGAGAGTCAGATGCCAGAAGTACAAGCAAGGGTTAGTATGCCAAATATCTCTAGGGAATTCTGTGGGGTGCAATGTAAACGCACCACAACATCCTGTGCTAGATAGTTACCTCAAAGTACTGGTAGCTGGTACGGAAAAACATGCATAAGTTCTCATTATGGGATTAGACATAATTAGAATGTAACTGCACTGTAAAAATGATCATTAGCAGATATGACCCAGAACTGTCACCTGATCATTAACAAAAATTTACGTGGTAAAAAATATTTGGATCATAAATACACAAATTAATTTTAATATTTGTTTGACATCTGCTGTATCATAGCACTAGAAGCTAGTACAAGACCATTATGGAAGAAAATCTACAGTTAAGATTTGTTTCAGATGTTACTTAAGAACTACTATAAGTTAAACACCTGAATCCACTTTTCTTTCTATGTTTTATTCACACTATTTTATAAATAACAGACCTGCTTTTGCAGTACGGTTTGCTTTGGATATTTCTTGGGTGGTCTGATATTTAATGTAGTTTACACAAGCTGGAATGTTACGTTACATTAGCATCAAGGTTATTGTGAATTTCATCTCATTTTGTTAATCATGTTGCTAACCTAAATCTAGCCTAGAATGCTGCCACTAAAAGTCACGTTAAAGCTCTAGCTTCATATAAGCTTTTCTACATCAGAAAAGGCAGCCTCTTGCCAACAGAAATGTCACCTTAATAAGGATGCAATCCCCGCCCCGATCTCTTAATTCTTGCATAACTTACAACCTTCCATCCCATATGAAGAAGAATAATTTCTGCATTCATTAATCCTGCTTCACAGAAAAATTTTATGCTGCTATTCTTATGCAAACAACAGAGCCTATGCCTCAAAGCTTGCACTCCATCTCTGCTTTGTCAAAGGGCCCTCTTCCAACATGTATTTTAGATCTCATTCAGATAAGATCTATCTGCAGAAGTAACACCTCAGAAAAAAAATCTTGTTAAATACAAAGCCTTGGATTTAGCCATTAAATCCTCCTAATGTGTGTACAGGGAGCGCTCTCTACTACATACCTAAGAACATCATTTTCATCTTTCAAGGCTCTAGATTCTTCTGCCAAAGAGGTTAGCTCATTGTTTCTATGTTGCAGTTCAATCAGTTGTTTTTCTAGGTCTTCACAATGGACACGATAATCATCTTTTGCAGCTTCAAGCCTACCAGATCAGAAACAGGAACACTGTTAAGAACTCATTGCTATTACACATTTTTAATTTTGTACTAGAACTACTGAAAATAAACAAGACAAAGGAAACCTACTGATTTAAGTAGCCAGAAAAACGGTACTGTAAGCATGAAAAATGTTATGGTCCACGTGTTTAATCACAATGGATTGTATACTGCAAGTTTGCCGTATCAGCACCAAGGGATCACATGAAAAGTGATACCTTTCCCCCCATAGGGATCACAGGGAAAAAGACTAACACGTAAAAGAAATCAGTACCGTAAAGAAATATGGTGGGGTTTTGGGGGGTTTAGGGTTTGGTTTGCTTACACACAAATCACTTTGGCACTCATTTTCTGCATTCTATCACCTTTCTTGAAGTGTCAAATGGCTACAATACAGCAATTAAAAAGTAACATTTTCTACAATAACAGTTTTTGGGTTTTTTTTAAAGGTAAGGACTGTCTTAAATATGTTTATACAGTTCTAGATGCCCCATCCCTGGCAGTGTTCAAGGCCAGGTTGGCTGGAGCTTTGAGCAACCTGGTCTAGCAGAAGGTGTCCCTGCCCATGGCCGGTGGGTTGAAACTAGATGATCTTTAAGGTCCCTGCCAGTTCAAACCATTCTGATTCTATGACATTGAGATGGAAAATCCTGAAAGAGTACCAGAAATTCTCATGATATATTTGAAATGACAAGCAAGGGATTTTTGAGAGAAATCATTTCATACCTGAAGTTTTCTTCTTGCAGTTGTTCCAGCTGCAACTGTGCATGAAAATACTTTTTTGCAACCACAGTACTTGGATCATCCAGAGAGTCATCTAATTGCTCTAGCCTGTCATTCATAATCTCATTTTCTGACATCAAGCTGTTTTTTTCATCCTGGAGGGCAGCCACCTAGTGCAGATAAAACAGCATCAACATTGTAAGACCTGTTCGACTGGAAAGAACTACAGCAAGACAGCAGTACATCACCAAATTAGTTTATGAAAAAGGCTGAGCGTTTAGAAATTTTAGAATGTAATTTACACAGCATACTTGAGCGTACAGATGCTTTAGTGTATGACAGTTATGAAGCACTAAAGGAAAAGTCCCTCTAAAAAAAAAAAAGACAAAATTTTTGTAACTGAAACCATGGTAAAGGCAGACAACGTGAAACGGAGAGAAACTGGTACTTTCATTAAAAAGGATACCATGGACGCTACACAAAAAAACCCCTAAGTATTGGTGTAAAGATACTCTCCATCTTGCTCGTACTTAACCATAATAAGCAGGATGGCACTGGCTAGCACACCAACACAGTACTGCCGTGCGCTCAGCAGTGAATGGTTGTGCAAGAAGCGGTTTCAGGCGCCGTAAGCTAGAAAGCACACACGCAAAAGAAAAAAAACCTAGACAGCTTTATACAGAGCATGCATTTTTTGCAACAATCAAACAAGTTTGATATTGGAAGTGTTCACAGCTAAGCAAATGAGAATACAACACTTTATTGAAACAGTAAGTATATTAACAGCCATAAAATGGGGAAGGATTAAGAGGATAGAACCTTTAAAGTTTTTCTAGTGAAAGCTGTTGTGTTAATTTTAACATCCTGTCAAACATAAGAGCATGTAGCACGTGTTAGTTAACTGGCATTTAAACAGGGACAATATGCTTTTTTGGTTATGTTTTCCTGAATCATAAAGAAAACCTACCTTTCTTATACTCTTGGAAAATATCAAGGAAGACTGAGACCTTACAAGTGAATTTATTAAGAATTAGTTTAAATGAGAAGCGTCAGTCAACACTATGGCTTCAAATAAATAAAATAAAATAAACATATCATGGTGACATTATTAGATTAAACATCAGATATAACGTAGAGCACACAATATTAAGAAACAGTTTGTTTGTGATCACAATTCAAAAGTCTATCAGGAAGACAGATGTAAGAAAACAGCAATTAATCTACCACTTCATTAGGTGCTGGCTTTCTAGGTTCACTCCTTTTTACATACCAGATCACTTTACCATACACATGCACACAAAACACCTGAGTAGAGAGCATATCTGAGCCCTGCTCAGTGTCATACTTCCTGTTCAAGGTTCAGCCACTCCTTAAATATGCACATTCACACTTCTAGAATAATGTTAAAAGAACACCCACCTCAGACTTAAAAAAACCAAAACAACACAAAATTATCACAAAACTCAGAGCGAGTTTTTAACCTTTTCTCAGTTGCTTTCTGATAGCTTTCTCTTCTCCTTTTCTATTATGTCAACGTAACAGAAATGGTGTCAAAAGTCAACACAAATTTAAATTAAACCACATCACGTTACTGAAGAGCTATGGTGCCATTAACTCATCTGTTTATGCTCAGCAGTCCCTTTCTCTCAAACATTTTTCATGTCTTCACCCGGCCCACGCTGTGTTACAAGCAGCTGGCTTTGCATAACCTATCATTACTTATTAGAGAAATCTCAGAAGAGAAGTTTGTGGGAGACAGAAGAAAGCCTGGGACTTCTCTAATGAGACATACTAAGTCCTTAATGGAAGCAGAAAGTGCAAGTGAACTGTTATCCTAGCACCTCTGGAAGTATGAGCTTTTGGACAGTGAATACATTTTTTGAAGTTTAACAACTGTAATCTGTGAGTTTAGCTGCCTAATCAACCCTCTTGCCCATTTAAAAGAAATCATTTTCTCCGGCAGATTCTGCTCACAAGCATTTTCAAATCTCTGTTTTCACTAGGAAGCCTTACTACAGCCTCAAGAAAAAAGGAAATGAAGTATTCTAACAATAGCTTCCTGGGCATGGCAATTACCTATGAGCTATTCTGAGCATTCCACTTTGTCAGTTGTCATTGCCTGTGAGAAATGTAAAACTGGCCTCTGGTTTTGTGGTTTGTTGGGGTTTTTTCAGAGGTTCATACAGCCGGTATAGTGCTCTGGCTCCTATAAGGAGACGCCACCCAAATGTTCTCTTTGTACAGAATCAAATCTGAGATGAATGGCCTTACCAGATAAACCTATTTCTATTCTCAGATTGTAGTGCCATAAAAGAAGAATCAGACAGAGGGCTAACAAATGGATTTTTTTTTTCTTTTTTCTTTAAGAAATTGATTAACATGCAAGTTCTGTTTATTGTTATGAAGTCCTCTCTCCTTCTTTTAAAGAATGACTTGATTAATTTCTATACCCATTAAAAACAAAAGTAGGCCTATTATCAGTGTGGTTCGAAAATGTCAGCAAGAATCTATTAGTTTCCATTATTTTTGTTTCCTAAAATATCCTCCATGTGTAGAGCCTGTGCACAACTGTGTAGAGAATTCTAAAAAAAATTCAAATTTTAGACTTTCATCAACTCCTATTAAAAACAGCACTATTTTCCTACAATTATATTTAATGACTGATTATTAATGAACTGGATTTTTTGGACACCGTTCAAAAGACTAGAAGAAGAAGTGACTAAAAATGAAATGGGCAATTTTTAAAGCCATGGTAACATTGTTTTGATGCTACCTGCTACTAAGGGTAAACATAAAGCTAGCAGACCAAATGACCTTTGAGTTAGCAGCTGGCACACTTCCATCAGAAAACTATTTCCAGTAATTGCATTTTGGAGTAGAGAATGATTGCTTTTTCCCCAGAAACAGCTAAGAAATCTCACAGAAACTTAAATAATTCAAAATGCACTTTGCCTTTCAGAATTTCTGCATCTTAATAGCAGCACCACTACATATTAAAGATAAGCCATTCTTACCTGTAAATCTAGCTCTTGACATCTTTGTGCCAACTCTTCTTTTTCTGCTAGAGCTTCCTGAAGATCTTCCAAAGCTTTTTTAAGCTTTTAAAAAATAAGACAGTCAGTCATTCTGGCCCATATCCAAAGTACTCACAGTTCTAGCTTTCAGAGCGTCTCAATTGCTCATAACCAATTGTTTAAAAAGGATGTGTTAGGTGCACACACTGACACAGAAACCTACGTGTATGCTGTTAGATCAGGATCTCTGTTCATTTCACCTGCATTCTAAATGACTACCACACATAATAAATTATTGAAACTCCGAGTAACATCCAGATTCAACAACAACAACTTAGGCTAAAAGCGTAGCAAAACCAAACATAGGAACAATCACGTTGTCACAATTTCAAAATCACTGCCTGTTAAATCAAATGCCCTTCATCTCAGAATAGAAATACTGACGTTCCTTCATGGGCAGATACTTTTAAAGACAACCTCATTTTATGCACAATGCCTTGTAGTGTTCAGGTTATCAAGAACTTTCATGGCCCCTTAAAAATAACCCGAAGTGTTTAGCCTGACATGGCTGAGCCTTGATGTGCTCCTAGCTGCTCTTGCAATGCGGGTTTGCACTGGCCAGTTTTACCCCACCCAGAAACATGACATAGCAGTCACCGTTGTGTTGGGTTTTTTTCAAAGAATGCTACAAAATCACAGATAACTTTTCACTTAATTAGCAGTGAAGAACAGCATTACTTTATTGTATATTCTCTGCCTACATCTGTATGTTGCTCTGCCTTTTGTGTACCAATATGGTTTAATCAGATCAGCTCAGAGTGGAAAACAGACCAAATAGTCTGTGCAGATAGAAGACAAAAAGAGTGCAATTTATTGTTGTTTATTATTTTTTTTAACTTTTAGAATTGGAGAGGAAGAGAAACCCTCCTCTTCATTTGAGGGATGGCAAAATACCAACTTATTGTTCAGTCTTGAATTACAACAGCAACAAATACCAGGCAGTTACCTGCTGTTCCATTTCACTTGATGCATCAGACGTGGAAGGACCTGTTATTTCCTTGCTCATGAGCTACAGAAAGGCCACAGGAAAAGGAGGTTAAATTAGAGGTTAAATTCACTCTCTGTTAAGTACTAATTGGATTTTCCACCATGTCCTTACATCCTTCAATATATCAAAACAGATTAATGATAATTTAAAAAAACAACTTCATAGTTGATAAAGAATTTAAACAAATCTAGAATAAAATTACTTTTTTTTACCTCCCATCTCCCCAAATTAACCAAATTAGCAGTAACATCTTAATGAATGAAATCTGTGATCTGTTGAAGTTACTGCCATTCCCTAGTCAAGTTAAAATGGAGTGAACCAGAGGATGAGATTTCACTCAATTAATTTACTAGTCATCACACTTCTTTTTGTCATGTTAGTTGCCATTAAGCAAACAATGGGAACACCAACATAGTTCTCACTGATCTCCAGTACAGTATGTTTGTCAAGAATTACAGGGCTTTACATCTTACTCAGGCATTATAGTATTATTTCTGGACCTTCTTCAGAAAGAAAGTTTGATTAGTTAGAATAAGGTTTATGGATTTATTTCTCTCAATAGGCCACTCACAGCTTTAAAGACTATATAGTCAATTTAAATCTACATTTTCAAACCTACTACCACTGATACCTTGATGAGAGTGCAATTATACATAACATTTTCTTCAAAGGCAGTATCTAGTTTCTGCCTCCCTCCACACTCTGCCTCACAGTCCTGAAGCTCACAGATGCAAGTGACTGTAGAGCTGTGCTGTGAGCTAGATCACTAAGATGATCCAATGCAGAACAAGTTAAGATAGTGGGGGATAAGAGTAGAAGAGATGCAGCTGGGAGTTTGTAAATCAGATGCTGGAATGTTCTGTCAGAACAATGTAGCCTCAAACAGTTACAGTCAGCTTAACTTTGGGTCCAAGACTACAGCACTGGGACAGAAATTTCAGTACTTGACTCCACTATACCTGGCAGTTGGCAACGAGATACATTTTTTGTATGGAACAGGAAATCTTAAGCATTTATTGTATTGCATTGTTGTATGTTTGGGCATATGAGACTGAAATAAAAACCCTTAGGTTGGGGTCTGAGACTTTTTGGTCCTGGATACTCCCAGATAATTTAGGGAAGTACTTACGCTCTTCCCTGACCTTTGCTTGGACAACAGAATTCAACAAGATGAACAAATGGATATTGAGACTTCTCAACTGACAGCATTAGGCTATCAATTATTACTTACCTCTTGAATAGCAGTCATGACAACATGTTGAACAGACTCTTCAAGGGTCATGATATTTTGTATGTGTTCTGTGGAAAAGAAGTGGCAGTGACTCATGACGTTCACCTTAATGGTTTGATCAACATGACATACTATTTGCAGAAAGATCCAGAAGAAACTATTCTCTATAAAGCTTCTTCAAAAGAGGTAGCACTCTTTTTATACAGAGCACTACCATTAACCAACATTATTATCCAGTAATATAGTAGATAAGGATAAGAGATTAGAACCTCTTAAGTGAACAGATTTATATTACATATAATAGAGCAAGGAGATTTAAAGACATCTGTATTTACATGGTTCTTTGTTCATACATTCACCTATGTATTATACATAAGATTTTCCAAAGAATCACTAAGCTCACAATTGAGTTAATAAATAAAACTCAACAGAAAAAAGTAATTGCCAGCATCTGCATTCCCAGCGCAGCCTGAGGGCTTACTTCCTGAACACGCTTTTATAAGTCATTTCAGACTACCTGGGAATTGCACCTACTCTACTAACAGAATCATGCTGACGATTCCTTTGCCGTCAGAGCATCGAGCATTAGCTCCGGTAAGGGGAGAGAAAACACAACTAATTCAGTCTTGAGCCTCTGTAGACAAAAGGCAGTTTCTAATACAAGCTTTTAATTTAATTTGCTTGATTTACATCCAAATAGTTTTAGGTCTCAGTGCATATTTTAACAAGTACAAATAATCCACATGCACTTCGGACTATTATTTTTAAACCCACCCTGATCAAAGTTTTGAGTTTTATTCACAAAATTTTCCCATAGATTTTCTGCTTTTAAGTGAACTCGTTTCAGAACAGGCATCCAATATATTAACAACAAAGACTTTTTGATAGATAAGAAAAGTTTCTACATCTCCTCCACCTTAATCGCCTGAGGCAGTCTGCTGTTAGTTGAACAGGTTAAGGTAGTGCGTACCTTGTTTCCTTTCACAGTTGACTGCACAACCTAAAATAAGCTGCAGAAGCCTTCCCAGTTCAGTAGGATCTGAGTTCTCTGATATCCGGTTTAAGTCCGGAATAAGCTCTTCTGAAATCTGCTGACCCAAGAACTGAAAAAAATAAAATAAATAAATGAAGAAAGAAAGTAGGCTTCCACTTTTGTACACAAAAATCTGGTACAATGTAAGAAATCTGGACTCAAGTAAGCCATCCAGAGAAAATGGTCCATTAATAAGTTTGCCACTGTAAAACTCGTGGAAGGGAAAGATTTTAAGCATTAAACACGGAGATACACACTAAAAATGCTGCCTCATGAGGGAATACATAGATAGCAGTACCGGATTAGCAAATCTGAAAAGGCCTTGATCCAGCAGAGGTTCTTAACTAATTTGTTACAGGGCTTCGCACATGAAACGCAGCTGTCACACACTGTGCCTCCCTTGCACCAGCAATGACTGTCCCAAATGCCTGTCTCCACCCCACCAGCGATGTGTGTTTGGGGAAAGGGGTACTCAGTGCACTGCTAGCCAAGGGCCTTTACCATGCTTGGCACCTCGGATTTTTCTCTGAATAGGCCTAAACGTAATCTAAAGTACACAGCATTAAAAAATATATGCAATGAAGTTATTCACTTTAGTAACAGTTCTGTAAAATTGTTCTGGCAAAACCACAAGTTCGGAAAGTCTATTAACTAAGGGTTTAGTTAGCTGACCACTTACACAAAAAAAAGCAACAGTGGTAAGTTAAAAGTTCTTGGCTAGACCTCAAATATGAGAGAATAATTTGGTCTACCAACATAATTAAAAAAAGGAATTAAAAATGCTTCCAAATCAAGTTGCTCCCTAATCCTTCAAAAAGCTCCACATAAACCTGAAGTAGTTCTTCTGGGCTTGCCAGGGAGCCTCAGTCCTGGCAACACAGAGAGGTTTGGCACTCAATACCACAACCAAACCCAGATGAGACCAGGAAGCCATAAGATGGTCTGGCAAGTTTTTCTATACCATACCCATTACATAACTGTAATCAATCTCCATACAAAATTCAGCTTGCTTTTTTTTTTTTTTTTTTTTTTTTTTAAACTAAAATACAGCACCCTTTTACGGCTACCATATTCATCCTGCATGAGAGAGAACAAACTATAATCCCTACAGTGTCCATGAGGATTTGTAACTTATCTCCCAGCTTCCAAGTGAGTAGGGTTGCCGAATCTGTTTCTGTTGTGTACAAAAGGATTACAACTTCACTAGACAAGAGCAAATACGAATGCACACACAAAAGTCAACAGGCTTCTGCAGCTCAGTCCTTATGACACTGACCTGGGCAATGACGGAGACAATGACGGTCTCCAGATTATACTCAAAGAGTCTTATCTAAAATACATCTGCTCCAATTTATTTTATATTCGCTCAGACCTCCCGCTTAACCAGATAACTATCATATACTTTCTGCCAAAAAAGTCCTTAAAATACATTATTTTGACAAGAAAAAAGAAATGCAAGCTAGGTGAAGGAGGACAATAATCAAAATGTTTAATTATTAGAAAACATAAAAATTACTTTTTCCATACCTCATGATAGTAGTCCATAATTCCTTGCAGTATCTTCTTCAGATTACTGGACTAATGGTTGTACATGAAAGATAAGGTTACTGGCTTTTATTAGAATTCTTAATTTTGCTGAAATTAAATAATAATTTATAATAAAATGTTTACATAGCAGCTCTACAAGAGGACCCTATAATGACACGGGAAGAGATATACCCCAACAGGAAATCCCCATACAACAATGCTGGAAGACAGACAGTTCAAGTTAATTTAAAATAACCTAAAAAAGTTTGAAGTTTAAGCTTAATTCTGCAGGGTTTGGACAGCTAGATACTCTCAGGACAAAGACAATGCTCAACCCCACAAACTTTCACTGACTTCAGTTTTGAATACCTTTATTCTCCAGTTGTCACCAACATCATCTTTAATGCGGTTTAGCCAAGATGCATCAAACCAAGCAACATCTCTGAAAAAAAAATTAAACAATTAAACATAAATAAGCTCAGACTTAAATAAGATATGACATTCCCAGCATTAAATCATCATACACTTGACTACAGTGTCTAATGAGGCACGAATTCCTGGAGATTGCAAGTTATACCTATGACACAAGAAATTTCCATCCTGCTGGCTGCACTAAGACACTACTTTCCAGGGAAGGAAGAATTTCTGTACATGCTTGAGCTAGCTCCAGCTAGGAACACAAGGATAAGGCGGCCTTTGTTGTGCTGAATTTTTATCCCTGACAAAGTGATCCTAATGGCATAAAGAAACATCTTCTTTTGACTAGTGCTGACGTTAAGTTTGGTTCCTACTTTTGTACATTTGGGTTTTCCAACATTCACTACAATTTATCAAAGGCATTTACCAAGAAAACAACAACAACAACATTTTAAACTACTGACATTTCATATTTTTGTATGTCTTTGTTTCCCTTGAGCAGAAGTATATTCACTTTGCCAGCATAAATAAGGATGAGTTGCTGAGTGAGGTGTTTACACACATTGAGCTGCCAAACAGTACATCATAGCATATCTAACAATTTCTCAGCTTTTACACAGTACCGTTTATTCATTGGTCTCAAAGCAGTAAGAAAAGTCAATTATTATTCCCACTTGCATATAAACCAACTTGTTTATAAAGAAGCTTGCCTGAAGCCTGTGGCAGCCCAGTACCGCAAACACATGGGAAGTGACCTTCAGCAAATCTTCACTAAGCAATCCTAAATCAACTTTTGCCATGCTCCAGGAAAAGGGTGAGCTCTGTCCTTACACAGCACATTTAAAAATCTTTTCAAGCAGTCAGAGGGGATTCTGGATCTGGCTTGTGGGTTTTTTGGGGGGGGCATGGGGTGGTGTTTTAAGTAATTTCTTAGTAATCAAAAATATAGTTTGAACAGAAGATGGTAATTAAGACTTCTCCTTTGTTATCTGAGCCAACAACAACAACAATAAAATTGCAGTGATGACTTGTAGCATGACACTCTTCCAATA
The DNA here is from genome assembly GCF_023634085.1 of Falco cherrug. Taxonomy (NCBI): domain Eukaryota; kingdom Metazoa; phylum Chordata; class Aves; order Falconiformes; family Falconidae; genus Falco; species Falco cherrug. Next base: position 31,230,278 of record NC_073708.1, on the reverse strand, counting down.
AAAGACTTGTGTTACAACCCTCTGAAGTAACTGCAAATTTCAAAACTAGTGTGTTGCTCAACCCAGTACCATTTGTCATTACATCAATAACATAGGAATTATTCTGCTTTTGATAATGTTTAATAATAAAATTGCCAACTAAGCTTCACATTCTTTCTTCCACACAAATAGTAAGCTATCATTTAAATCCCAGAACTCAAATCTAAATCAACTGAGCAATCCCAAGAGGAAGAGAGCACAAAGGCATGCCTTTTGAACTTTTAATTCCTCATTTCAAAGAGGAACATATTGCCTGAAGCATGGATATCCACGGAAATAGTGTCGATGGGAAAAGTGAAAAAGATCCCATCATTCTTCCCAATTACCCTTAAGTATGAATTTAATACTGCAGCATTCTAATATCTCATCACCTCCTCCAGTCTATCGCTTTGTTCAACTATTATATCATCCCCAAAACAACAATGCAAAGGCATATTTTATCTTCTGCTATAAACCATCCACTCTAAGTTTCTGTCTACTTTCAAAGCAACTATGCATATCAAACAAAACCCTCAAGAAATTAAACACCTCCTCTTCAAACTTAAGTATCAACTTACATTTGGTGAAGTACCTGTGCCATGGCAACCCCATTAGTCAGGTCCTGAACATCTCTGCAAGGTGCAGCAGTATTGAATGTCTGCAACTAAAACAAGGAAAAAATTGTGTTTCTTGCTCAGAAGACAGAAGGACAGAAAATTGGTTACCATTTTCCTGTTCTTCAAGGCACAAGCATTTAGCATGGTGTCTTCCTACTTGATGCAGTTGAAAACCCTTTTGAACTTGCAGTTTTTAAGCCAACCCAATTATCTCAATACTTGTGACTGTTAATTATGACGAGTAGCTAAAAAAGTTTGCACTACCATGTTTTGCTTTTTCATTCTATTCCTTATATTGTAAATCAGATTATGGAATACTGACTTGGGAAACTAAAGTTGTATTTATCCATACCTCAAATTATGTTGCAGTGCTTAGTTCTGGACACATAACTGCCTAAACAAAAAATGGCATCAGAACAAGGGGCAAAAGGTGAGGGGGGGAAATCCAGCCTTTTACTATAAGCATTTAGTAACAGAAGTCACGACACCAACAGAAACCCCTGAAATTATTTGGGGGTTAATAACACAAGGGAGAAAATAACGAAAATAACACAAAAATAGTGGAAAACAGCCATCTGAGAGCTACTGTGGACTTCCAGGATATGAAGATACCTGAAAAAACCTGAACCATTTCCAGTCCCGTGAGCTGGCAAATTAGTCCCCTGCAATTCGGGAATTCCAAAATCACTCTAAAGATATTCCTGTTTAAATATGCACCTTGAAAATACTGATATAAACCCAAGAAACTTTACTATAACCTGAAGTTATACATCTTTTCCTGGTAATAATATTTTATTCATATATTATTCCTGGTATTTGTATTTTATATTTATTTATTTATTTATTTTCCGAGCATCACACTACCTAGTGTTTAAACACAGGGCTGGACACAGTTTTACCCCAACTACATACTTCTATCTAAAAATTAAGCAACAAAGTCCCAGTTTTCACTCTCCTCCTCTATTACAAAACCAGATTAGGGATGGAATCATTTTATAAGGAGTTGCCTGATATAGTCTATATTAATTGTTATATGCAATCTTTGTATTTTAACTGGTGCTTCCAGACACAAGTACAATTACAGCACAAGCAAGATGCAACTCCCGTCTTAAAGAAAAAAATCTAATAGCTCGAGCATTTTGCAGCTAGTTTCTCCAAAAGCAACATAAATGATGAATACTTTCAATATGACTGCATCCTTAGAAAGCACACCCAGCAGACAGTCCTATACGTAAGAACCCCATCATCAATGTGATGTATAACACTAGTTTATTAAGACATCCACAGGCAGCTCTTCTGGTGCCCTGCTAATTTATGCCTGTAATTCTGATTCACATAAAAATCCTTAAAATACTGAGGTACCCAGGTCCTCAGACCAGACTGTCAAAAGCAACCGTGAGCTCTGCAAAATATTTCCTAAGGTTCCGCAAAGTTGTGTCTTGGAGAACCCCTGGAGCATAGACAGTGTATTTCCATTTAACAGTCCTCAATGAGGTTTTCTTCCATTAACTTGGCCAAGACACTTTTTGCTGCCACAAACTCGGCACACAGACATTCAGCAAGGTATCCCCTCTTGTCAGTCGGTCACCTGCTAGCTTTGCCTCATCTCCACTTCTTGTGTGGATGGTGAACAGGCTCCTCCCCAGTTGCCTTCTGCAGAAACTCAAGTCCATATTGACCAGTACCATACCCATCTCCTCCCGCTGTGTCTTTCCCCCACCCCACAGCTCTCATCTATGCAGCCAATTGCCATATGGAAGCTCTTCCATACTTCCCATGAGGGCAGGAATTTGTTCTCTTACTTTTCTGGTTTTCAAGCATTTAAGATCTGTACGATGGGATAACCTCAATCTTAAAAATGTTTTGCCATTTTGGATACTATGTGTTTTTTTTTAAACCATCCCCAAGCTTATACCTAACATTTTGATAGAATTAGCTATTATAACCTCAATGTTTTATTCCCCAAAACCCAAACAGCTCAGAACAAACTATTCCAGGCAAGAGAGCTGTCTGCACACACATGGCAGTTCATCACATAGTTAAGAAAACAAGAGCTCATCAACGATTCTTTCAAGTTCAGCCTTCTTTACAATGATGAATAAAACAGAAAGGAGAAAGTTTGCTGTGAATACGATTAGATGATGTATACGCAGAACAGAATGGAAGCAAGAACAGATCCTTATAATCTGTTCACTATGAAACCCAGCTTCTTAAACTTACTATGCATACAAATGTCCTAAACTACCTGTCCATCTGTGAGAGGGCTTTCCCAAACATCCTGTGACCAGAGGTCACTGGTGAATAACCTTATCAAGCGTGTTTGGGAAATGGAGCTACTCAAACCAGAGTGATGGAAACACTGTTTGCAGCTGTGAGAATTTGAAGCAGTTATCATCTACTCTATGTTTATAATGAGTGACCATATACTTTGAATATTTGCTTGCTTGCTTGCTTCAAAAGAGTCTAATCAAGCCAAGAAGAGAAAAATATGGGAAGCATGTGGTTTTTTTTTTTTAATTTGTTTTTCAGTTTTAAAAAAGTGGGGTTTAAATCTTGTATTACAGCAAGTGAGAAGTCAGTAATCCCTGGTAGGTTACATAAAAGATTAAGTAGAACACCACAGTCTAAAGCAACTGTGATTGACAGCATTAGTTTCTAATACTACAGCAGCCTGAATGCCAACAAGAACAGGCACGAAAGCTTACGAGTCAAGACGGAGCACGCCAGAATTCAGAGTTTTACGGCACAATACTGTCATGCTGCTATTTGTATGCACCCCCTTCTAAACCAAATAAATTGGTAAGTACATATAATACCATTTCACCCAAGCCTATTAGAGCAGGTAAACAAAGCCTTAGAAAACCCTGTGACATGCAACACTGCTTTATGTATGCCAGTATCTCCAAGAATAGAAACAGCTAATTAAAAGTAAGCAAAAAGCAGGACTGGGAATCTTAGTTTCTCCATATATTTAAAAGTTACATAAGCACCTAGAAATAATAGAAGTAGTATTAATTATGGGTTCTCCAAACCCTATACCAGCCTAGTCATTTCCTCAAAACAGATTTTTACTATACTTGCAAAACCAACGAAAGTAGTAGGCATGGGGAGGAGGCAGGTAGAAGCAGCCAGGACTGTAGCAGTACTCTCTCCCCCCAACTTTGATTAGTTTTACTAAATACAGCTTCAGGGCCATGCTGCTACTCGTGCTGAAAACCATTTCAGGAATCTAGCTTAAATGTACCCTACCACTTGCTACTATAATAGAAGCAAGTATTTTTTCTCTCAGACATACGGCTATTATGCTCACAATATACATCTGAAAATGTAATTTTGTGGCACGTAACACTTAAATGCCTTTTCTCTGGATCTGTTGAAGGCTCTTCCAAACAGCTGTAGATGAAACAGGAGTGTTCACATTACCCAGTGAAATTCAACCTATCCAACTCTTGGGAAGATACGGCCTCAGTTTCATCCACATGATGTAGAGTTGAGGTTCTCTGTTTCATACTCAGATTATACACATTAGGGACAGAAGTTTTATGGAGTTAGTCAAAGAGATGTGTCTCTGGACAATGCACGTTTTATAACACAGAATTTGTTAAAATAAAAAAAAAATACAAGATCTGGCGGTAGAACACAAAAAATCATGAGCATCTCTTTGCTATATTAATGAGTAAATAAATTGAGAAACCTTTAGAACCACATAGAGTTACAGAACCCATTTCTCTTCAGATCTTCAGCCACCCCAGATCATTTCCCCCCCTATTATTCAGAATGAAATTAAAATTGAAAGAATGTGTCAAACATATCTTAATGTTAACAACTGGTGTCTACTACATTGTAAACTGGGTCCAAGAAATAGGGTGTTAAATCTAAAAACATGCATCTGGCAATGCTGACTGTTGCACAGAAAACCTGAACACACAGAGTTGTATGTACGTTGACATTAAGGACACTACACAAAGCTCTTTCAGGTTAAGGCTAGTTAAAGTTCCATTAGCATTACCTTTAAAAGTCATGATGTAATTACAGCTATGCATTCTGAGGATACTAGAAGTGAGTATTAGGCTTAAAATATTTGAAACAGGAATTGTAAAAATTTTAAGAGAGTTCAGCACTGCTGACAGGATTTTGAGAAAAGAGTTCAGGAATGCCCTGCTTTATTTTGCAACTGAATCATGATGAAGTTATTCTTACGTGACTACTGAGAGGAAAACAGAAGGTTAAAGAGCCCCCAAAAAAGGAAAGAAAGGTATGTATAGATTAAGTGACAAAAGATATCCACCTCAGAAAGGCAAGCATAAGACAACTGAAACTCTAAAGGCCAACAAAACATCGGAAAGATACAAGATCACTACAAGGCAAATGGAGAGAGGAAAAGAAAATAGTTTTTTCAGTGATTTATTAGACTTTAACTTGTTAAAACTTCTGTACTATCACACAGAAAGTAAAAGGAGTATCTACTCCGCTATGTTGCTATCACTTTTGCCAGTTTCATTCCTAGATCTCGACAATGCTTCTAAAACAGTCCCTTCTTTCCCTGATTTACACTTCACACAGCCAAAACACCTGCTATTGCCTCCTGCCAGGTAACTGTGGCCTTCCCTGCCAAGATTTCATCTGAAAGTTGTATTTAGCAGAGCCCACCCTTGCCAATAATGCAGCATCTACAAGAGCAGAATTACCCACAAGGAAGCAAAAGAAACTTGTTAAGACATAAGGGATAAAAACAAAGCAAGCCTGATCAATGAGACGAACACATAGGATTTGATTCCGTATCTTAAAGGTCTTTTCCCACTTAACGTGATTCTATTGTTCTAAAGACGTGCTGCTCGCACAACCAGCGCCCACGTTTCGGTGTGCTGCGCCTGGCTAACCCCTGCCTTCACCTATCCAAACCTGGGATGAACCGTTCCGAGGTTTCTGCTCCCGCCAACTCAAATCAAATTAACTGCACGTATTTATTATTACTGTTAATTACTGGGCAGTTCCCACACTGAAGCCACTGCTGCAGAGCCACTCCGTGGGCCTACAGGACACTCAGAGGACCCCGTCTGCGCTCCGCGGGAGTCGGGAAGGCCGTTTCAGCGGCTCCAACACGCGTCTGTCACGCAGGCCGCACGCCCGCAGCCATGGCTGTCCCCGAACCGCCTGCGGCTCCTGCCACCTGCCGCTGGGGCAGCTCCCCGCCCCGCCCCGCGCCTGACAGGAGCCCCGGGCGGCGGGACGCCGGCCCCCGGGAGCCGCTCGCCTCAGGGCGCCGCCGCCCCCCGCACGGCCAACAGGTGCCCCCGTACCGCTGCCGGCCGCCCGCCGCCCGGCTCCGGCAGGGACAGCCCCTCCCGCCGCGGGAGGCCGCTCCTGCAGGCCCCCTCGGGGGCAGCGGGGACGCGCCGCCGGCGGGCAGGGAGAGGGACCCCGCGCGACTCACCCAGAGGATGAGGCTGTCACAGAGCAGCAGGTCGGCCGGCTTCGCCTCCATGGCGCCGGCCTCTCCCGCACGGCCGCCCCCGCGGAGGGCGGCTGCGTGAACGCCCGCTGCAGCGAGCGCGCTCACGCCCAGAGCGCCGCGCAGCTGCCGTGACCGCGCGCGCCCCCCCCCCGCCCGCGCCGCCCCCAGCGCCCCGCTCCGCGCGGGGGGGGCGGTGCCAGGGCGGACACGTCAGCGCCCGCCCATGCCTTCGAACGCTGGGAGTGTCAGCAGGTGTGGCCAATCACAACGGAGAGGTGTAGCTGTTCGCGCCAATCACGAGGGCATGCTTTAGGGGCGGGAACGCACCGCACAGCGGCTGGTCGCCTCAGCAGCCCGCGCTACAGCCGCTGTGCGCGAAGCTAGGTTGTGTCGCGGGGTGCGGCGTGGGCCGGGCAGCCGGCTGGTACAGCCCCTGCCTGCCCTTCGCGGCCCCGGGCCTGTGCAGGGGAGCCGGCTGGTACAGCCCTGCCTGCCCTCCGCTGCCCCGGACCCGCGCAGGAGGCGCCGCTCCACCTCAACATGGCGGCCGCTGGCTCCTCCCGCGCCGGCGGCCCGGGCCGCGGCTGCCTTCTGGTGGTCGCAGGCGCTGGCGTGGAGGTGACGGGGTGAAGGGCTGCTGGCCTGGCTCAGGCTTACTTGTGTCTAACGTGTAGGTAGGTTAGTGTGCCTGTACCGGCCACAAATGTTGCTTTCAGAGCAGGATACAGAATTGTTTGAAAAATACTGTCGTTAAGTGAGGCAAAAATGTAAGTTCGTCCTTCTGGGGAGGCAAAGAATGGAAGGCCCTTAAGCACGAGGCTGGTGAGCAATTGTTTCACACGTTCTCCAGGCTGGGGGGACATATGCCCCGCCCAGTGGCACAGGTGGGATTGAGAAGGTCAGTGGCAGTTTTGCCTCTTTTTAGTTTATACTGCCATTTTTTCCCCTCTGCTTAGCCTCATAGGCTGTTACCAGAACCAGCCAAAACCCACTAGAGCTCAGTGTCTCCCGGGTGGCAGTGCTCACCCTGCTAGCCCGGGTGGTGAAGGAGGCCTGGCAGTTCGAGGGCCGCTGCTGAGCTCCTGCCCAGCAAGGCTTCCACGCCCCTGGCAGTGTGCAGGGCATGCTGCCCAGGCTCCACCGGCAGCCCTGTAATGACTGCCTGCACAGTACATCAAACACCACCAGACAGGCACTGTGCATGTTCATCTTTGGTATTTCACTACATGATGTAAAAGTACTTCTTTGTTTGGACCGTTTCAGAAAAAAAAAACTTGCTTTCTTCTGCTATATTTGTTTCATAGAAAAAACCTTCCTTATTTTATCAGATCTTGGGTATGCCTGGTTCAGATCTTGAATACCCTGCCTCACACAACCCAGAGAAAAGATTTAAGTACCTTACACTAGGAAGATGTGATTACTCTGTCTCCTTTGCTGTTTCAGCACAAGACCTTCAGTAACTTTTCTCTCCAACAGCCTCTTTTACTAATTGAGTTGAACAGTTATTTTGTGTTAGGTGATTCTGTTGAATATTCTTACATTGCCTCCTACTGAAATGTGCAGGATGGCATTAAACACATCAGTGTTTAGGTCAGTCTAAGAATTGACTAACTGGAATAATAGCTGTTACAGGCATCATACACTCTTTTTGGCTATCCTGCTTTAAGATACATGCTTTAATTTTCGGTTACTGATTCTACTTTGACTCACAGAGATTAAAATTGTGGTGGATGACGTGGACAGTATTTACATGACTCTTTCTCCTTATGATGCTGTCTGGAATTGATAAAAGCTCGAAAGTAGACTTTAATTTCTGGACACCCTTTGACTGTTTCCTTCACCGAAGGTTCTTAAAGAGATTTGGTTGCTATGAAAGATTATCAGAAATCCTTATGAAAAATAGAGTAAGGAATAAAAGCTTTTACTATAAAATCCCACAGAGTTCTGTGCTAGGATTTGTACTGTTGAGTGTGCTTATTTTAGGTTTTTAATATTTTTGCTTTTTTATGGTAGCTGTTGCTAATTATTTATATTTTTTTTTACCCCTCATCATTTGCTTACTGTTTTTCCTTTCTGTAATTTCATGTCTTTTCCCTTCTCAGGAATGTCATAGCATCTGTCACTTACTACCAACCTTCACCCAGTTTCCTATGTCCCATTTCACAGAAACATAATTCTGCATTTCAAGTTACTGATTTCGTATGTTCTTTCTCTGCAGATTCAACCTCTCACACTTGTTTTCTTTATACAGTGTCTACAGGCAACTCCTTTTTATCCTGGGTTTATGCTACATAAGCCAGGGAGCAGCAAAAGCCCACTGCCTTCTAGGGAATATGGAGCAAAGAGGGAGAATGCAGCCAGTGGGGCAGGGGCTTCACCAGCCAGGGCCTCATCCCACAGTATCCAAGCAAGGCGAGCAGGCAGGGCCAGGGCTGTTCAACCCCGAGTTCAGATGATCAGGCAAGTTCATGGTGATGAGGCAAATACAAAGTAAAGCCCGGAAGGTAACCCGCCGGTCAGGGTCAGGCTAAGAGAGAGCAGCCAGAGTTCAGGCACAGTCCCATGATCACCAGGCAGGTGCACAGCAACAAGGCAGTTCTGAGGTCAAGCTGGGAATTCAGTCCACAGGTCACAAGTCCACATCAGTGGAGTCCATGACCAGGCACAGGCATGACTGTGACTCTGCTGAAGGCGTAAGGCTGAGCTTAAATAGAGTGGGCCAGGGCAGCAGGTGTGGATGGACGCAACCAACTGAGGCCATTCAGGTCTGTTTGTGCACTTGGGGCCCTGACAACATACTCTGTTTCAGTGGGGTTGTTTTCCATACATGCAAAAACTACTGCAGAGAACAGCTTTCCACTAGAGGGCTAATACCCCTGTTTCAGGGTTGCTCCTCATTCAAAAGCATCTAGAAAATATTATTTATAAAGGATGGCTATGCTGGAAAGGCATTACAGACTGTCGATAGCACAGGGAGCTTGGCTGGTATCTGTGGGAGAGGCGTTCATCTGAAAGACAAGGCAGGCTACACAGGTTTGGTAATCTGGGGTTATGTCAGAAGAGATTGGCTGACCCATGCACTCCTGGTTGGTGCATCCACGTCAAACAGCTGACTCCAAATGACTGAGTGCTCACCCAGATAAACTAGTATTAGCACACAGCAAGGATCTTTCTAAGCAAAGCTATGTTTACAGCATACTGAACTCTACAAAAAAACAAAATACAAGTACATACGGAAATCTGTGTAGCTATTTTACATCTTTCAAGTTGCAGCTGCACAGGGGCACAAGGAACACAGCAGCACTGGCAAACTATGCTCAGAGATCTGCTGTGGGGCAGATGAAGGGCAGCTATGTAAGTTATGTAGAGTCAAGTGGTTTGGTTTTATGTTTTAAGCCTGAAAATTTCTTCATGAGCTGCAGCTTACATGAATGTGTGTCAGCAAATTCTGGTTTTGTGTGAATCAAAGATTATGACCTATATTAACATTCTAGAAATGGGGAAGACTAGCTTGGCACCTCATGCCAGGACTGCAGTTCAGTCTCCTGATGTCTAATGTCCACTGTTACTACATTTTAAAAGTCAAGTTAAAGTACTTCTCGCAACAGGAACTTAATTAAAATGTGTTTACTCTTTTTGATAATGAATCCCTTGCCTTCTTGACAAAGCATCTGGCAGTCTTTCAGTAAGGGTTGTCTACCTTCCTTAACAAAAAAGAATGGCATTTGCTACAGTAAGTTAAGTTGCTAGGCTTATAAATCTGATTCCTAAGGATTTTTTATTTTCAATGGGTCTTACATTATTATATTCAATAATATGAACAATATTTAGTTCAGACATTATTTGGTGGCTTGCTCAAGAAAGCCACATATCCAGACACTTGAGTTTTCCCATACCCTGTGTGGCAGATATGCATGTCTGTTGTAGTTTAAAAATATTCTTGTTGGAAAATACTAATCTACAGGACTGCATCTAAAAGGGATTTTCCGAGCACTTGGAAACAAAGACGTCAGAATGTAAAAATACCGAACAGTGACACTTGGTGGTTAGTTATGTAACTTGCATGTTTCTCACCATTAGAATACATGAGATGAAAAATACCATTTTTTCAGTCATATTTAGTAGCTAATGTAATTTATGGAAGTCTGCACTTCCCAACGATCTTCCAGAAGTTTTAGAAGCATTAAATAAGCCTCATGATGTTCTGTGGCACAGAGGCATATTTGAATTTTTCAAATGTAGAAACTAGAAACACACCAATTGCCAAAATGTGTTGAGTTAATCATTACACAATCAAACTGATTTGATACATGCTGTATTCTCTGGGCCACGTGTCCCTTCACATCCTGTCATAATCTCTTACATCTTCCTGGCATATACATTCCTACTTCCTTTAGAATCAAGCTATATGTGTATTGGAAGTTACTATATTGTCACGAAAAAGGCATTGGCTATCTGTTTATTCTCAAATGTGTCCAATTTAGAAGTTACTGTTATCAAATAAAGATTATTTAGCATAACTAACACCTAAAAATCATAAAATATTAAGAAAAAAGCCATTAATATGAACTCACATTATTTGACCGGCTAAAAATTACCCATACCTTGCTGGTCTCACGCAGGTTTGTGTTTCCTGATGGCACAAGAGATTGTCCAGGCTTCCAAAACCAGGAGGTCACTAGCAGTCAGCACTCACAGCCTTGAGATTACAGCTGTAGCCCCAGGGCCTGCAGGCTCCTTAGAAAGTTGCCCAAGAGACCTGTGTCAGCTGTAAGAGTCATAGCAATCACTTGCTTACTCCATTCAGGTGTTAAAGCGGGCAGGGAATGACTTCATTATTGCTTTCCAATCTCTCCATGAGTTGCATTTTACAAGACATGTAACTGCCAGGGCAGGCGGAGGTACAGAGAAAAATCATACTCTGAAAAGGAGCTGTTTGGGCACGTGATACCAGCTTACTTCCTTAGGTCTACCTGAGAGGAACAGCTCGAGGAGGTAGAAAGAAAGGCTAAAACCAGAAACAGTAAAAAGAGACAGACAGTCCTGATGGTTGGGGTAGGTGACTGTTTCAGTGTTAGTGCCTATGCTTTTCTACGGGTTTTGTTGGGGGCAGGAGGTATTGCTACTGGTGTTTTAGGCGAGTAGGAAGATACAGGGTATACAGCATATGTCTATATTGCACAGTTGGCCAACATCACTGGCTCCTGTGCTGTGTTTGAAGGAGATCCCATTGCTTTTTCTCTAAAGAGGCTTTATGGTACTTTCCAGCTCAATTATGCCCTGAGGGAAGTGGGAGCAATGTCATGATGATGCGTGTGCAATTTTTCACTAGGTAACTTAAGTGTCTGTTTTGTTAAATACTCCTGAAATATTTTGTCTGACTGTTACAGGAGATGAAAGTAATTATTATCTATTCATTATCAAAATAGTAGGAATTCTGGATATTTTGTATATTAATTTTGAAAATTAATACTTTTTAAGAGAGTGTATTCATCAAAGGAGTCTTGTATTCAGGCTTTTCTGAAAGGTAGAAATATTTTCACATGGAATAAGCATCTTTCAAGTATTTTCACATTAGATGGAAATACTTTCATCACTTGAGGCCCTTTCTTGGAAGTCATTCAACTATGAGAACACTCGCTTTTAATAAAAGACTGTTTAAGCCAGTGGGATTCCTGGAATTCCTGCGCCATTTATGCTCTTCTTTACACTTTTTTTAGCACATCTTAATGAACATTTTCTTTGATCCCCACAGACTTAATGGTGGTAAGAAATAGTCATCTCATTAAAACTAGGAAGGCTGTTTTACAATGAATTTAGTTTTGACTGGAGTAATTTCTGGGGACCTTGGTTACAGACTCTCAGGTATAGTTACCTTAGCCCATGTGATACTGTCAGTGTGTATATGGAGTACAAATGCATGTACACCTGTTATACAGAATAATAATATCTATTATAGCAGTTTCAGGAAAAAATGGCAAGTACTTTACAAATGTTAGTTAAGGTTTATCGTATGTCAATGAAGTAAGTATTGATGAACTGAAACAGATGTTAATTTAACAATATTGCTAACATGAGCTATGCAGATCACATTTTATTACAGAGAATACTAAATTGCAATAGGTCTCTATTGTTAATCTCACATGTAAGAAAATAAACAAAACCTGGCAGGATCCCTGTAGACAGTTTTTTATCTCTTATTAGCAAGAGAAGGGGAAAGGAGCTGACTGGACAGGAAGGCTGCTTGGACTTGATCTGACACAATTTTTAAGCAGCTTGCCTTAGTACTCTTCAGAGCCACAGGCTCTGCAGAGATGTGGCTTCTTTTTGAAATTATGCATGTGAATATTTCTGACCAGTCCACTGTTTCTCAGTTTTCCTGGGGAAAGGAAATTGACTTTGCAGAGTCAAAAAGAAAAAGACAAGATAGACTATATGAGGAGTACCTTACCTGGTCACTCCTTAAAGAACTAGAAAAGATGAATGCAAATAATGATGGGTTATCTCTGCTTTAGTATAATGTAATTCTGGGGGGTGGGGGGTGTAGAAAAAAGGTGGAAATAATGCCACAGAGCCTTATTTATAAGTTATATAAGTTATATATAGCTTATAACAGAAGTTGTGATATCTCATTAAATTCCATAAAAAGCTATACTGGAAACAAAGCAGGTCAGAGGTGGAAAACTACCTATGTTTATAAAAAAAGGCTGTGACCAGATCTTTGTAATTGTACTTTTTGGCTTCATAGAGCAGGAGAGTAAATGGTTAACATCTTTAAGGAATGATCTACCTCAGTTACCTCAGGGAAACACCTCAGATTCAGGAACTTTTATGAATGGTGACTCCAGCAGGAGAAAATATTTACACCTCTACGACAACATTTTTCCTCAACGAGACCTCGCTTTGTCACTTAACTTCTCCTCCTAGCATGCTCTATCGCTGCCTTAGTTGTTTCCCTAACATTTGTCAATCTCATATCTATGTTTCTCTATTTCTGGCTTTTTGTTTACTTTCTCACAGATATCTGCACTTCTATTTTAGTACTCTTATCTTTTTCAGTGAACAAGGTCACAAGCGAAAGTGGGCTTTGGCAATTCCAGTATTAGCTGGCTGACATTAATTGACTTCATGGAACTGTTCGCACTGTCATGGTAGCAGCTCCTGGCTTTACAAGTTCACATATATTAAATTTCTCAGATACAATTTCAGTTGGTGCCTTAACAAGAAAATGAGTACTAGGATGTGGGCTGTGACAGAGACTTATTTGTCACAAGCAAATCCGCATTCAGACTTTCAAATCTTGTTTCCACAGGTGCACTGAAAAGGCAGGGCAACGTTGTAACTCTTAAGGTCCTGTGTCCCAAGAAGACCGTTTGGTTTGTAGATTCTGATCCTGAGATTGTCCTTGCACTTATTTAATATTGTGCACCAAATACCTCCAGTTTTCACCGCAGTCTGAGATTACTCCATGAGTAGGCTCATGAGCATGTTTAGTTTCAGGATCAGGGAAATCACAAACTTTATTTCCAAAAAGAAGTAATCCCTTTAGCTTGGTTCTGTGCCAGGGTACTGTATGTAGTCTTGGACAGAGAAACTAATTCTGGTAATATCTCTAATCTCCCTAAACACAAAATAATTTTCAAAACTGCATCCCATTGTACCTATCTTATACTATTATCTTGTTTTTCAGAAGCATTATCATCAGCATAGAAGATTCACTGAATAAAACGTTAATAACTTATTATTTTTAAGTGGGAAATTAACAGTCATTAAAGAGTATTCCTTTCCCAACATCTATAAGTTGGTGGGGAAAATTACTAAAATACATGATTTTAAATGGAGTATTTAAGTAGTGTTCTTTAGTTGGAGAAGGAAAGTGATCAAAAATAGAAACACTAGGTGAAAAATGTTGTAGCTATCACTTGCTATAAAATAACACAGAAATGTCTAAACCCCAACCACAGCTACACAGACTAGGATAGCGCTATAGGTATGTAAAGCATGAGATGTATTGTTCTGATACCACAACTTTTCTATATTAAGCTAGTTAGCATGCACCTGACAAAATTTGAGTTCAGATTTTCCATCATTTTTATATGAATGTGATTTTCCTTTTTTTCTTTGAAAATAAGTCTCCGTCTGCCTAAAAATTTTGAACACATTTTCTTTCATATTTTAAGGTTCTCTTGATATAGCATATTCCAAAGAGTGAAAGCCAACTCCTACAGCAGGGGGGTCGAGTCTCTTGTTGACAGATTGCTTTCTCTAAGCAGTGCCAGGGAGGTTGCAGTTATTTTTATTGGCATTTCTAACAAAACTACCTTTTGCACTCGGATCATTTTTTAAAGATAGAAGTTATTATTGCCTGATTTTACTAGTCATTTGCTTATGTTTCCATTTAAAGAGATTTCTGTCTTGCTTTCCTGATGCTCTTCACTGATAGCTGGTCTGGTATGTTTTGCTCTTGCATAGGAACCAGGTTCACAGTGGTTCTGATGGCTTAGCTCCTCGTTTTAGCAGAACACTGTGAAGCCTGCCTACGTATCCAGCAGCCACCACTATTACATCCCAAGACAGAATTAGGTCACAGCTGGGACACACTGGGAGTGCATAATGCAAAACTCCACCTCAGTCGAACCCCCCTTGATTTGTGTCAAATGCCATTACGTAGGCCCTGCTTCAGAACATTGCTAGGAAGTGTTATTTCACATCTTCATACTTCTCAATCCCATCTTTATATTTCTCAGGCCCAATTTTTAGTTAGGCTTTTGTAGAGTAGAATAAGAAACTTGGTTTGTAAAATTGGGAATGAATAATGCAATAATACGAGCGATTGGCATGAACAGACCTGTTGGCTTTGATGGGACTATTCGACTATGCAAAATAACTTGGGCACTAAGTGTTTGCCAGCTCAAACTCCAAAGCCAAAATGACAAGCTTATTATCAGCAAACAGTATCACTTGCAATGTAGTTGTGCTTTAAAGCCTCAACCAAAGATCTAGCACCAAAAAACCCAACCTACAGTTAGACTAAATGGATCTGGGATTGTAACTTTCAGGCATGTGCTGAGACCAAAGAGGCTGGCAAGGCAATAGGAGTAACTGGCCTCGGGCAATCATGGTTTTTCTGATGTAATGTATAGATTATAATTTTATTGTGTCTATGATCTTTCTCAAAATATTCTTGAGCTACATGAAGGGAACCTGCTATTATTTAACAGTCTTTCTCTGGCAAACGGGTATGGTCAAATTCCATGAGTTAAGCTTAACAGAGTCTCACTTTCCCCATTAAAGACTGGGTGCTGATGGAAATGCAAGAAGACCGCATATTCTCTGCTGCTCTGCATCTAGCTGTGCATGGGGCAGGGGGAAGTGCTTTGAACTGTAATGGTAACTTGAGCAATAATAGGTTTAGAGTGACCTAAAAAATGGAACTCAAATCCAGCTTATTGAAACAATGCAGAATTTAGCATCCAGTTTCCAAGACTAGCCTGTCTGTTAGGTAAGGGCATAACGTCTGCAAAAGAGCCATAGTGCTATGCATACAGCCCCTGGCAAGTAGAAGGAAATCTGGGCTCATTTCATCTTCACAAAACGTTTATAATATTTTTGCTATTATTTAGTTAGAGGGGGGCTTACCTCTGTATTAAAACCATTCAGATCCTTTTTTGAGTTAGTACTAATCAATTGCTCAAATGGCCTAGCTAAAACAGATTTAATGTGTTCAGACCAATTTTCCAGTGTATAAACATTCCTGTCTAAAATAATCACAGGAATAAATTACATCTTTGTTAGCAGCCTTTATGAATTTAACAGAGTTAAATTGAGCAAAGTAGCTGGGAAAAGGTTGGAGAGAAGGAGCTGTGCTCAGATATTTGGGGAGTACATTGGGGCAAAGCACTTTACTAGAACAGCCTGGAGAGGATGCTACTGCTTAGACTGTGTCAGTTCTGTGGATAAAGTAACGGCTCCAGCTTCTGCATCTGTCAGTCTGGCACCTTTAATAAGTAATTAAATGTCACTGTAGAATTGTATACATACTTGGATAAATAATAAATGACAGCTATCACACTAGCATGCGAGCACACATGCGTACCCAGGGCAGGAAATCACATACAGCATTTCATTTGTTGCCAATTTATCTGTAACAAAGTGAGGAAGATGCCCTGGGGTCTGGTGACTAACAAGGAGCATTGTTTATGCTACAAATCCCATCCGGTTATTAGTCTTTGAAAAGTGCTTTGTTTAGCTTATCAGTGCTTCAGCAGGAATGCCAGGGGCATTATTTTTGTTCTAAGTGTATTTCTGTTCCAATATTACTGACTCCCGTTCCACCCCTCCATAAGAGGTTATGTGTTACCTGAGGGCTGAAAATTAGGCATGTGCTTCAATACCTTGTTGAATCAGGATCAGGATGGTTAACACTGCACAAAAACTAAGCCCTTAACAGGTTTCCTTATTAATTTTGCTGCATTAAATTGGAGGACATCTTACAGAAGTCAAGCCTTTCTTAAGTCCCATGTATATATGCCCATCAATTAAAATTATTTTAGCATGTTAGACTTTCTGCTTAACTTCCCCACTTTACTTGATAATTGGCAATATTGTATTACACACTCTGGAATTGCATAACTGCAGAATTAGATTATCACAAGTGTCTGGCAAATTTTAAGCCTTTTACAACAGTACTGATAAGCTGCTACTCTATCAGATGATCAAAATACCTGTAGTGTGCCCTTGATCAAGTTAATATTTAAAAATAGCAATGCAATTTTTAAATTAGGTTCAAGTATCTTTTCAATTATGTTGAACATCTTTTGGAGGGAGATTTCTACAATGTTTTAGAAAGGGAGGGCTGGGTTTATTTCCCAGGAGTCCTCTGCTTTGTTAGCAGATTTGCTTTACTTGAGGGGAAAAAACCCAAACCACCACATTTCTTTCATAACCATAATTTAGAAAACCTGACAGATCCTTGCCATTGAGCAACTAAGTTGACAAAGACACGTAGCTGGCCTTAATGAATGATTTTACACCACCACTGTCAGCTGGTGTAACTCATTCAGGTCCTCTCAGACATCTCTGGAAGGAGGAATGGTAAGCCCAACTTTGTGTAGTTCTTCTGAACCATGGTAGGAAGTGTTCATTAGAATGATATCAATAAATAACCAAAGTATTTATTTATACTTTTAATCATGAGATTACTTTTGGAAAATCTACATGAACTGATTCTTCCTTTTAAAATATGTCATGTTTTTAATTGCCTTGTGATTAGGATAAATATGTATTGTCAAAGAATGAGCTGTCCAGTGTATCCTCCCTGATCATTAATTGTCCTTGTAATTGAGGCACAGAGCAGTTGCTCACCTATCAAAGGAATCTGACCAAGAGGTCACACAGTATTATGCCTTCCTAACAAGTCTGAACCTCAAAGCAAGGTCTCTTTTTCTTCTAAATAATGGCACATGTTCATGGAAACATAAATAAATATTTGTTAGCACTTGAATCTGCTAAGTGCTTTTTAAACTTTAATTCTTTCTGTTAAGCATGTTGATGAGAATGAACTCATCACTCATGCTTTAAAATTAAATTTCCTTGTGGTAGAACTGAAAGATGTTGTGAGCTGAGGTGTATCAGAGAGATAAAGGTTTATACCAAGGAGCTTCTGGCTTCATAATCAACGTGATCACACCTTTCATTTTGCATGCAAGTATTAAACATTTATCAAATCTAGTGGCTGTATTTCAGTACAATAGACTTGATTTTGCAGAGTTGTACTATAATTATTTTCTGAAATGCTCAGCTTTCATTTTAAGCCAAAAGATGTGTCCAGATTTGAAAAGATCTCCTTATTTTTCAAAAATCTGACTGTTATATAGGGAGCTTCTGGCCTTGAACAGTTTCAAAGCCTGGCCCCTAATGAGATACCTACATGGAGAATTCTTTTGCAAATCTGACCCCAAAAACAAGTAACAGCTGTGGTGCTCACTGAGAAAGGAATATAAACATAAGGGCCTGATTTTAGAAAAACTTTAAACTGTATTTAAAAATAAACAAATAAACTTCCCATAGTCTTTGCCACCCAGCAAATTTAAAATTTGACATAAAATACATCGTCATCCATTGCAATCCCTATAATCTTAATCAAAGTCTTCAAAAGTCATCTGTCATATATGAGCATGTATGTCACAGTACATTCAGCTTTCTTCTTGCTAGTTCGTGAACCTGGAGGCGTTCATTTTCCTTCTGTACTTTTTACATAGGGAGTCACTTTATGTCCATTATTGAATTTAGGCGCATGGTCTGGTGAAAATTGCTGCTGGTGTGCATTGGTGTGGTGGTGAGGGTTTTCTCAGTGGACACGGTGATCGAACCAATTTGGTCAGTGAGAGCACTATGCCAGCATCCCCTCATGTGGGTGATGGCTTTCACCACTGAGAATTAATTAAAAGGTGACCAGTGCCACCTCTTGAAAATTCGGAGCCCTGCCCAGTTCTTTCAAAGAATACTCTGGTGCATTTGAGAGGATGCTGGGTCCCCAGCTTTACAACGTAAGAGTTGAGACATGCCCTGTGTTTAATATTACTGTTGGCTAGTGGCAGGCATCTCCAGTACTTGGCCTGGGTGATTTAGGTATAATCCTTACCTTTCTCAGTCTCTGTCTGTGCTGGATAAGGTGCTCAGGAGTCTAACTCTGGAGTAGGGAATTCATGATGGGGAAGATACCCACAAGATAGGTATTGTGGTACTTAAAATTTGAGGTGGCAGAGTTTAAGGCTTTCTCTGGATCTTTGGAGCCTAAGTCTGGTTTTGACAATAATTTGCTTCTGAACTTTGGAATTTGGTTTTGGTTGTGTGTTGTTTTGTTGTTGGGGTTTTTTTGTTTGTTTTGTTCCACCAAGTGAAGTAAATTGGCTTCTACTGGACTATACATTTTACCATCCCATTCTGGCTGTAGCATGATTCCCATGAACATGGCTTAGAAACACCAATATTTTATGGTTTTTAAAAATGACTCTTAGACAAAAGCTGACATTAGCTGTTCAAAATTAAGAAAATTGTATGGAAAATCTTGACTTGGGGTATCTTCATATAACATAATGGGAGTTGTGGGGCTTTAAAGTATGAGGAATTCTTCAGTTTCCCTCCATCTCAGATTTGGGAACAGACTCATTTCAAACTTCACCAGTGTGAGCAGTATGAATCCTGAAGGAACTTTCCAACTTGATCTTCTGTGCCAGCTTTGTGGCACTCTCTAATCTGACTGCAGCTAATCAAGGTACTAGAACATGATGCTTCTGCTGAGAAATGATGCAAGTTTATCTCACTTCTCCCACAGCAGAGATGTTTCTGGCAGAGGAGCCTAATTTCAGTATGCTACTTAGAAAACTACTTCCATAGCCCCCGTTTTATTCATCAGAAGTACTGCACAGTATCAGTACGGCAGTGTCCAGGCCTGGGATTTTCAAAAGGGAGATAGGAACCAAGATTCAAACACAAGGCTATGAAATAGTAGCTTTTATGGGCACTCTCAGAGTTTCCCACCTAAAATATTAACTGGAATGACAATTTTAATTGTGCTGTTTGTAACTACATGTAGAACTACTGCATGAGAGGAAGCTCCCTAAAAATCTGTCATTTTATGCAATCACACTAAATATTTATTTTAAGACACAAAATACTAACTGCCATAATCACTGTTTCAATTGCTAATTCAATCTGCTAGTTCAAATGTTCAAAGGCTGGCTCAAGATTTTGAAACGGGTAAATTAATTCTGGCAGACTCATAGCTATGTCAGATATCATCTGTCTTCTGTTTCTGTCAGGTCCAGCTGGGTGGTCCCCTTATAACCAGGATAAAGTCAACTTGAACACCATTTTGAGTTCTTGGACCCAATAAATGAGAAATTTGATTATGTGCATATAATCTTTTAAAAATAAATGAAAGATGTGGCATGTTTTTCCTAGCCTGTCTACTCAGGACAAGGCTAGGTCACTGATGTCTTTGCCGAAGGTGACCCCAAGTCTCTTTTTTTCCCCCAAAAAATGCTCTGTTAAGAATGGCTATACCAGTTCAAAACCAGGGCAATCTGCCCTCTCTGCAGCAATGGATGCCTAAAGAAGAATAAAGAAACATTAATGATGCTTCCCCAGAATACTCTTTCATCATCTAGCGATTTATGGTTCAGGAACTTCCTCAGTCAGGTGCTACCGTTGCTTTTAATAGTACTTGATGCATAGCACCTGTTGAACTCAAATTTCCAGTATCCCTAAGAATGTCCACTGCTTAACTGCATATGTAAAGAACTGCCCGTTTATTTTTTTTCCTCTGAATCTGCCACCTGTTAGTCATACTGCAAGAGCTGGTTGAGTTTCCCACCTTGGGTCACTGAAAGAAAAAGAAAATAAAAAGCCCTGTTTTGTGGTACTGGGTTTGAATGATTTTTCTTCATTGTATACATGCACATATCCTTCACCTAGTGTTGTTAGTGCAGGGTCATTGTCTGGGTCTTTTCTCAAATTCGTAGTCCTAACTCGAACTGAAGTGCTGTGAGAGCAGAGCTTGAGCATTTTCAAGGTCTCAACAGGGACCTGCACTCACCTGATGAGTTTCCAGCCCCTTTACCTCGTAGCTTACCTCAGCAGCCAGGACTGGTATCATATGGCAACGCATCAACATTCAATTTTCCTATTTTCTAAACAGCACAAACACTGTTTCTGTGCACTTGCTCATGTAACTCAGCAGAAGGTGAGTCATCTGGAAAAAAACTATAATCATTTGTCCCCTAGGAGTCATATAGTAAGTTAATTACTGTACAACACATTCTGATACAAAATACAGGGGCAGTTTAAACCTCTTGAGGTTGCAAAGGGCAAGAGAGCTTTTCAGAATTTCCATTGATTATGGTCTGGGAATGCTGGGTTTCCTGTGACTTGGTATCTATTGCATAATCAGGAACACATTTGGCTCCCTTTGTTGTATGAGACAAGCTAAAGATATGTGTGTATTATTACTCTGCACAAATAAAGAGTAGAAACCTAATCAGCTTGTGTCATGTATGCAGTGTTTATAAACACAACTGCTCTAGGGCAGTTCCTCAGCTGATGAAAACTTACTGCATCTTGTATCAGTTGAAATAATGCTCTTCTGAATCAGCAAATACCCCACCACTACTGCATGGGAAGTAAAAATTTAGGAATGTGATGTGCCATATGAATTTTTAGGATTGTGTTAAAACCTGCTTATTTGGAGTTCACGTGTCAGTGTACTGGACTGGAATCAGATCGTTGCTCTGTTTAAGTTATTCGTATCCACTCATCCCAGCTTTGTTGGGCTATTGTGTGGTTGTTATCTCAGTAGGAGATAATCTTATCAGTGCATAGAGAGGAAAATCTGAAAACAGCGTAAATGCCTTCAGCATCTGAAATATTTCTGTTGAGAATCAGAAACAAATACCTTTATAACTTCACAAAAAGTAAAGGAGAAAGACTTTTCTCAGTAGTTATGGCGTGTTGTTTTAAAACCTCCAGTTCTTCTAATTTACAGATCCTCATTATAGGAAGGAAGGACTGGTATTAAAGGTGCTGATTTAAAATTACTGATTTGGTGAACTCATAATTGTAGACATGCCTCTGGCAAGAGACCCAGTTTCCTGAACACTCATTTGGCAGAGCTGGATGATGGCATCTCTCTTAGAAATACTACATTAGAAAAAATAATTACTTTAAAATATCTTTGTCTATTGTCAAATGAGCTTGAGTCTTCAAATTAATTCTGAATCTTCCAGTATTTGACATGCAAAATACAGAATCTATTCCATTTTCTCGTTATAAAAACTTCTATAAATAGATCAAATCTTTGGAAGTGTATTCATTGATCTGTCATCAGGTGCCAGGTACCAATCAGGTGTTGGAAAATAGATAGGTGCCAGTCAGGTATATGAAAAACAAATTAAGAAAAAATCCAAATCGGGCAACAAGGGACAGCAGGCATACAGTGATACTGTAATCTCAAAGTACGCCATTGTCTCATCTGAATGCCTGACTTCAGTAATGCAAAAATAATACCCATTCCCTATAACGCTGGACCTCTGTGATCGTTAAGAAACATGTGAAGTTCATAATTTTTTGATCAAAATACAAATTAAAGCTGTAATTTACACCGTCTCCTGTTAAACCTCACTAAGCCTGCATAGGCAGTGGAGGACAGTCAATAACCCTCAAGATGCTGCCTTAAAATAAAGGAACTTCCTTGGAAGCTCCCTCCCAATTTCAGAAGTGCCCCTCTGGTTCTGGGACTGATAGAAACGTTGAAATAACTTTACCTTGAGAAAGAAAGGACACTAACCACACCATTATTACATTTTCTTCAAAGACTAATCTCATCGTAGTTACAGCAGTCAAACATATGGTCAGACGTAAGTTTCTCCACAGTGTGCTAAAACTAAGAAGGCAGGTCCATCATCCATTACAGACCAGCTAATGCATCATAATAAAGGTAGCAAAACCTTTCCATGTGGTAAGGAATCAATAACAAGTAAGAACAGCTATTTTGTCTCCAATTGTATCAAGCCATCCTGGAATAGATGAATATATTGGCAAACAGGCTTTTACTGCTTACAGGCAATGATTTAGGAGCAAAGACTGGAAGACTAACGTACATCCTTCAGCCTTTCCCCTCCAGAAATATGATAATACACTTTGGAATTTAAAATGCCTCTTTACCATTTCAGAGGCTTACAGAATTCTTAGCTTCCCACTCTAAAAACAAAGCTCAATATTATTTTTAATTATAGACTTCACTAAGCAAAGGGAAGGATTGATTGGAAGCAATTTATTTACTTAAATAAAGGAATCTCTTTGCTATGTAGCCTATGGCATACACTAAGAGTACCATTCTGCCACCCAAGGAAGGCAGAGAACACACTGGACTTGATTTTAGTACATTTAAGTGATAGGCATAGCTACAAAGGAGGAAGAAATACGGTAATGATTAGCTCTGTGTGACAGCTATACTTAGTTTCTGTGACTCTCTGCTAATAATAGTAAATTATTATTAATGAACTGAATATGTCAATCAAAATACTAATTTACTGAAGACTCTGTACTACTACTCTTCCAGGTCACTCCAAATTTGGCAACATAGTAATCACAGTGACTTGAGCTGCCCCATCTGCCTCCAGACAGCTACTCTCCCAGTAGAAACCAACTGTGGACATCTATTCTGTGGTAAGTTCTCTGGACTGGCAGTGCAGTGTTCAGACAGGGTACTACATAAAGCACTCCTCAAACAGAAATCTGAAGTCCTGTGTAAGAACCAGGACCAAGCCCCTCTCCCTGGAATTAACGTAAGTGCTCTCACTAGAAGCAGGAGAAGTCCCATCTTTATATCAATAACTGTATTTTTATTTGCTCATTGCTTTCACATCTACAATGTGCCACTTTTGAAATACCAAAGAAGTCTTAAGATGACAAGAAGTAACAGATCATCTCACAGGATACTGTTAAATTACAACACAAACTCATGGAATGGGTAAAACGCACCAGAAAACCACACAATGTATATTCAACTGTGAAAAAAAAAACTATTACAAAAATCAGCAGTCAAACAATCATACAGTTTGTAACTGTGAAAGCTCAAGACATAAAAACCAGGAAGTCTTACCTTCAAGTGTGAACTCACTTCTGAGAAGACAGCTTGTCTTTTTAATCAGCAGCAATAAAAAAAATCCAGCTATCCCATAAAATTAACTCTGCTTGTATTTATATTGGTGAAAACTGGGAGTAAGACACGCTGGACTTAGGTCTGATTTGGTTCAACAGACTTGTTTCCCATCTAAAACATTTGTCTAAAGTAAAACAGAAGTGATCTAGAGCATGAAGGCATAATTACATTGGTTTGTAGTCCTATAAAAGCTTTATAAACAACTAAAATAATATATACTGAAAGTCACATATTAATTGAAAAAGTGAGTTTCTAGTTGTGTATAAACGTTCTTATAATCTGTTTATTGTTTTTCAAGTAAACCCATGTGGTCATACAGGAGAAAAATATGCAAAGACATCTCATCATGATGTATGCTCCAGTCCAGCATCTGTCTTAACAGGAAATGGACAGACCCAGATTTAGAGGGTCCTTCTGTTGAGGCTACCCATGGTGTGCTCTCCTGTCCCCCTCCTGTGCATTTATAGTCACTGGATAATCTAAGTAAAACCATAATTCTCTAGATAAATGTGTCTGCTAAATGCTTTCTTTGAGGCTGCTAAGCCATATGGTGAGGATTACAAAATTTAAATGATTTTTCACAGGGAATACAAGGATGAAGCATAGAGTAGTGGAGGGAGTTACGTTCATAATTGCATTTATAAAGAGGATTTCAGTATTTCTAAGGCCCACATTCTGCACTAGAGCCAGTGTGAGTTTTGCATCTGCTCTGAAAGGTGGCAGGATAAGGCCACCAGCATACTTGGACTGAATGTTACTTCTCTCAGACCTCTGAGATACATCGTCCAGTGACTTTACAGGTGAAGTTTACAACCTCACTGCTTCAGCTGCTTATCAGGTTCCTTGCTGAACGCTGTCATCCCCACAGCATGGCTGGCAGAAGAGCACTGGAGTTCATATTCTGATGAGGCTGAAACTGCCCATGAAGGTTCTTCAGGGCGACTGTGCAGCACGAGACCAGTAGCCTCTGGCAGAGGGGCAGGCAGGCAGCTGGAGGCAGTACTGTCTGATACTGCCACCGCAAGTCACATCAGAAGACACTGGTCAGAACCACAAAGCTCCATTCTACTGCGCTGGCATTTTACAGAGACCTTAAAGCAAGTGCAAGTGACATTTACAAGCCATTGATGCTTCTTCCACCGTGTAAGAGCGTTATAAAAAGACCTAAGCACAACGGAGAACAAGGGGCTGTGTTGTTAATGCTGGTGCAATAAAAGCACAGTTTTATCTTTAGGAAGTGTCATTTTTCTCTACACTGAAATGACTGCTCACGCAGCACAAGTCCTTATCACCACTGCCGCTGTCTCTGTGCTCTGAAACCACAACCAATCAGTGGATCACCAACAGCAAGGGACACTTTGTAGGGCTCATCTACCTCATGAGCGACACCATTTAATACTTCAGGTTGTTTCATGTTTTCATAATAGTGTTTTATAACATACAGGAAAAGGATGCTTTGAATATAACTCACTCCAGGACAAATGGTAAGTGTATGGCCTCAAAACGTGTTTCAAATAATGTTGTGATAGTTAATAATTTCAAGTACAAAGATAGACATAACAACAAAGATCATCAACTTTCCTCTTTGCTAGCCTGGTTAATTTTCCCTTTTCCATCTGTGAATATGACATAATGATATTTTACTTTATTTTGAGATCTGCAGAGGAGAAGAACCATACACAAACTTGATATATTTTATTCTCATTAGCTGTATAAATTTAGCTGGGCTTTAGTTTCCTCAAGTACATCACCATTCACACTCTGAAGCATTGATTCCAGTGCAATGCATTATATATGTTATGACTATGTTTATATAGTAGAAATGGCCTCTGTAACATGTCTGTTTTTCATGCCTTAAACCAATAAAACTTTACATTGGGCTTATCAAAACCATTCTGTGTAGATTTAAGTCTGTTGTGACTGAAATCGGTAATAAAACTTCTCTTGATGCCCTGTGGAGCAGAGCTAAGGCAATGCTGAGCTCTCTTAATAAATTCCGCTCTGGTAAAAGTTTTATTTAAAAAATGTGGTCAACCCAGAGCTTTTAAAGAAGATTAATGTGGACTTATAAAAAATGTCTGATTTTATTATTAGTAGTAATTCATACAGTTTGTCCTGAAGTTTTCCTTTTCAGCTTCAGTTTGAACCATATGTTCAGGAAGTTCAACTGAAAAGCGATCCTTGAGCAATATTATTTCTTTCTAATTAACAATAACCACAGAGGTATTTTAGAGAAACCTACAGACTCCCTCAGAAGGTTGTGTAGCAGGCCAGATTAAAACAGGATTTTGTCTATATTATGAAAAGTTCACTGAAGCCCAAATAGGTCAACTTCAGAGGAGTCCTTCCTTTCCTGTTCTACTAAACAAAGGATTCTGCATGCAGCAAATTTTAATTTCCATGTGTTTTTTTTTCTAAAAGCCCTTGAAGAACTATGGGATCCATCAGTGCTCCGTTGTCATCGCTGAGACTGAGCACAGGCACAGCAATGCAGCCATGTGGATCACGATACGGGATCTGGACCCACTGGGTCAAAGCGGTTCTTCGAGTCAGGTGTGATGTTTGTCAAACATGGAAGTTCAAGCAAAAGCTGGAAGCTGGCTGCCAGACTGAGTATATACATACCGCATGGGGATTTAAATATAAACACGGCCATGTGCCCAGCCAACTGGTCTGGATATGGAAACATAATAGAAGAGTCATAAAGCAAAACCCTGCACACAAATGAAAACAAAAGGAAGAAGCACAAGCCAGACAGAGCAAGGCTCATAAAAAATACCTTTTGGCCAAATTTAACATCCCTAGTCTGAGTATGTAAGATGTAACAGATAGCATCATGAACATTTTTATACTTGATTTCAAACACGGTTTCTCTAATAATCCCCTTTTCAGTGACAGGGTGGGTGCAGAAAACCCTGCACTAAAAAGCACGTGAAGATTCCTTGTTATACTACTGCTTACAAGAAACTACTTGCTGATTACTTTTAAGAACAAAGAGCATTTTCCAAGGCAATAAAACAATTCCAACAAAATGGCAGTGCAGCGTTCTGCTTGTTTTCACTGGGGTTCTTGTCAAATTTGATCAGTTTAAATGTTGATTCATTTTTTTCCCCTGACCTGTCACACTGCACACTGCACCCGGGAGCTGAAAGTCAAGCTGTGCTGCTTCTGATTAGATGCTATTTGTGCTTTGCTGGTTTTGCTGTTAGTGCCAGCACTGACATTCATGTATGTCAACCACCACTGTCAGCTATACGTGCCCTCTAATCTTACTGTCCTCAGACTCTGCCCTCTTTCACACCTGAGACCTCGGGATGTTGTATTTAGAAGTTAGCAGTTGTCTGGGTAAGGAGAATTGAACAGAATGCAGCAAGTCACTCCTCCAGAACTGTGCATTTCCAGAAGGGTAACAGAGTTGAAATACAGTTTGATACCTGTACGATACTTCATCACCAAAATACATGTTGTGCCACCGGGAGTCTGCATGCCCAGGCTGTCCCTTGGCTGTGCACGTTGGTTTATCTGCCATAACTGGCGCTCATAACCCCTGAAAGCCATACCAGCTCTGGAGGAACTCCAC
Organism: Falco cherrug; assembly: GCF_023634085.1. Taxonomy (NCBI): domain Eukaryota; kingdom Metazoa; phylum Chordata; class Aves; order Falconiformes; family Falconidae; genus Falco; species Falco cherrug. The sequence continues at coordinate 31,202,886 of NC_073708.1, read as the reverse complement.
GTTTATGTGCTGCCTTTGTCCACAGCAGCCAGCACTGCGCTCTGAAGCGTGCCTGTATTCCCGAGTGCTTCAACAACAATCCAGGGAGCTTCAAGCATAAGATGCTACCCACAGGAAAAGAAACTGACTCAAAGTCTCTCTTAGGAAGCCCATGTATGGCTGTATATACCAGCATAGAAGAGCTAAGGCTCTGGTTTTGCACAGTCACTTTGCAGAGTAAAACTATGTATTAAAATGAAAGAATTACGTTTACTTTCAGAGTCAGTTGTAGAAAGAGGGTTTATTAATTCTGACAACTTCCTTGTAAACATTAAATATGCTCAAATATATTTCATGCATCTTAATTTCCTTTTTGTTTGTGGGTTTTTTTGTTTTGTTTTTTTGTTTGTTTGGTTTTTATTTTTTTGTTGTTGTGGGGTTTTTGGGGTTTTTTTGGTAGGCTCCTGTCTGATCACATACTGGAAACACAGTCCCTGGTTAGCAGCAATAACCTGCCCTCTCTGCAGACAAAAGGTGAGACTTAACCTCCATCTCCACATACCATTATGATACATATAGAAATGACAAGCTTGCGCTCTTAATAGCAACTTTGTTTATCCTCTAATTTTCTGTAGCGTTTCAAAACCCACTTAGACTTGAATGACCCTGCAGCCATTCGCATTTATCATTTGACACGTCATGTCAGGCAACTCCGTGAAATATTAAACAGGCCTCCAGCATTTTACTTTTGCATAGTTCTCTGGGATAACACTCCATAAAAAGCAATATGGAAATTCCTAATCTCACCTGACCCCAGTCAGAGGCTGCCTGTTGTACTGGAAGGTTGGATGCGGGGTATAAAAGGAAAATGTTCTTGCTATTGTGGAACTGCCGGAGCTGGACAAAGGTCCAGTTGCAAGAGAGAAACTACAGAGAGGCACATACTACAGAACGCTGTCCTTTATACTGGAGATTAAAATACTCTGTGCTAATGCCAATCTTATCTTGTGAAGGTGGTTCTTCTGGATAACATCTCTTGTGAAAGCAACAAGATAAGCCAAGCAAACAAATTGTACATGACATTAGAGATTACAACAAGTGTTTCTCAGGGCAGCCTCGACCCGTGAGTATTTATACCTCCACATTTACCCCGTTAGTAGCGCAGAGGATTGAAAGAGACCCAGCAATGAAAACTAGTTTGTATCATTATGTGAATTACCTTTTACACACTTACTGGCAATACTGTAGTGGAAGGGTTACGATCCACTGCTGGGTCCAGCACTTTCTGGTAAAGGTGCTTCTTGGAGTTCCTTAGCTCGGAGCAGTTCTTCTGCAGTCGTCCTGGCAGGGAGTAGAAAGCAGTGTGGGATGAAATACAGGAGGCAAAGCAGAACTAGAGATGGTCAGGCTGGAACTTTCAAGTATGAACTTGGATTTGAACTCCAGGATTTTAACTCGCCTCTGAAATTTCAAATGTGATTCCAGCTTAGAAGCAGCTGTTTTTTACCCCAGGTATTGCCAAATTTGAACAGTCCATGCTGGCTCTGCACTTTCTTGAAGTGGGAATCCCAGCTGGTACAGAAACATGACAGGCAGTGGAAATGATGTGAAAGATGAGGGCTGAAGGCACAAGTGAAGCCCAATCTTGACAGGACGTAGAACATCACCAAAGCAAATCTTCCTCTCCTGTCACAACCTAGTAGGGGTCCTGAAAGGACTGCGGGGTCCGTTTCGATCTATGGACTAGACTAAGCACTGTGGAGGGCAATATTATTTTTCAACCCAACAACCTAGCATTAATGAAGAGGAATAATCACCCAGGCCTATGGCTCCTGTCCACAGCCAGGCAAGACTTGAGGCCTCATTTTCAAGCATTCATATCCTACACTTGATGCCAGGTTTTAACGACAGGCATATACTCAGTGCAGCCATTAAGGCTCAGTTTTCAAAAGGATCCAATATCAAGCATAAATACTTTATTTTCAAAGTGCTAGGGCTGCAGGGATTCCTTTTAGAAGTGTGCCGCCAGATACTGCAAAATAATTGAACAGCATAGGTGGATTTGGACAGCACAGAAAGGTTCTGCGTTCAAGAAACTGGAGTCTAGAAGTGCTTAAGAGACACCTTGAACCAAAAGAACTGCATGCATCAGAACGCAAAATTATGTCAGTCATCTGAATATTTAGTTCGCAGGTTACCTTTATGACATACAGTTACTCCTGACTCTTACCTTGTGAGGAATCTTCATTTGGGGTGGTCTCATATGGATTTTTTTTCCTAAGAGTTGCCATTTGCTCCTTTGGAACTATCATATGCTTGTCTTCTCCGTTTGACATGAAGCCTGGGCCTCTCTGTAGGACACTTAGAACAGCTGATGACATGGTGGTTGTTTCCTTTCTTTTAATTAGCCTGATAAACATTTGTCAGCAAATTGCACCTAATGGGGTAAATACGGCAAGGCCTGCAGCTCAGAGCATGCTGCCAAGGGCCTGACTGCCTCAGACTTGGGAGTCCTTGGTCAAAATTAATCAAGCAATGACAGGCTTCTCTCTGCAGGCAGCGTATGATGGATTTGTCGTTCTGTGGCTGACAAAGGCTGAAGCAGGACGCAGTAATACTTGCCGTGGCCAAGTGATTCGATGTGCAAGCACTTAGGCGGCTAGTTTTACCCTGTACACTTGCTAGACTCTTTCATGCTGCATTTTTCTGTAACTTATCTTCATACAAAGTGCGTGAATTGAAAATGCCTAAAGCTATGAACAGAGCTTAAAATTACAATGCCAATCAACTTGCAGCTGAAGGGTTTTACAGCTCTTGAGCTTTAACATTTTACATCTTGGCTCAATCTGAGCAAAATTTTAATTTGAGAACTTAGCATACTGTACAATTTGCTAAGTTTGCTAAGTCTTGTATAACACAAGGAATGTTAGATAGTATCACTACAAAATCTTGTATCAGTGCTTCATGTTATCACAGCTGATTACACATCCACTGGAATACCGATTTTTTTACAGTTCTGCAATGAGTACAATCCTGATTTTGAAACAGATAATACGATACTGGTAGTTACACTGGCTTGGAAGTAAAAAGCAACTATAATGTAGAAGCATTGCAAGGGGGAAAAAAGCATTAAAAAATCATGCAAGAAATGTGAACAAATCTCTGGGTAACTTTCGTATAAGCCTCTGCCAGGTACACAGCTTCCTTGAACTCTGTGCATCTAAGCTTTGTAACAGTCAGCATGACTCTCTGCTTCCTTCCTAGACTTCTTCATACACTCCTTGTGATTTCCTTGTAAGTCTTGGTACCAGTTCAGCCAGAGAGATCAAGGCCAATTTTATGATGATGATATAAATAGCAGGAAGTTTACAGAAAGTTTGCCCAAGTTGGGGGGTGCGTGTGTGCATGTCTGTTTGTGTTGAGCTGCGAAGAGTTAAAAACGCTGGTACGGTACCAGACAACCCCACACATCAGTCCCTATATAATCTGTACATTTGCCAAGTACTTGGAGTCAGTGAACTTCATTTTTACATATGAATTGTACATTAAGCTTTATGAATATTTATTGCTCACAACACACTGGTCTCCAACTGTTCTTTCCTTCTACATATTTTCAGCCAACATATTTTATTATGCCCTTGAATTCTAAGATATGACATACCATTATGTCGCAGTCATTTTCTTGCTTGTTACACTCTTTTTGTTATGATGTTTCTTCATTTTTTTTTCCCATCAACTTTCATTGTCTTTAATTATGTCCCTGAACTTGTGAAGCTGTTTCTTTTAACAATGCATACTTTGGAAACTGCAACAATTGCTTTTCCATGAACTACAAGGCAGGAAGTGCATTGTTTCTTTAAAAAAAATTACCAGATGTTTTTGAGTGCTGACTGCTAACATAAAAAAGCACAGAAACTATTATTTTCCAAGTTCTCTAAGTGTAATTTTGTTATTGTGTAACTTCTGTTTGCATTTAACTGGGAATTACTGCCAATACTAAAAAAATGGAATTTCTACCAAGCTAAGTGTATAAAGATGGAGTCCATCTATGTGAATACAGACTCCTTGGAAAGAAACTGTAGGTTGTTTCTCTTGCATAATACACTCACCAGGAGAGTGGCAGTTAGCAGTTTGAAGAAAAGAAGGATCCTCGTGAGTGACCTACAACAGAGTTGTAGCTGATCTGAATTACACTCTTCTGTTCTCTCACCCCTTGCTTCTTAATCCACTCCTTCAGCTGGGGACCCTAGTTTTGCTTTTTAAACAGAATTGTACCTTTTATTAAGAAGTAACCTGCAGGTGGCAGAGAAAGAAACAAGTTCTGAGAGAATTTCACTGGCAGTGCTTGGATCTTGCAGGATCAAAACGAATTGTACTGTCAGAGGTGAATCATTTTTGCTGTATACAACCAGCATGTCCACACTCTCCTTGCGCACCCAGTTACGCCACAACCTCTTGTCATGAACCCGGCAGTACCTTGTAGGACCGGCTATCCTGGGCAACCTTCAGAATCACCTGGGAACAAATAAAAGCCTTCTGTTGCCTGGGTTTGGCCAGCGGGTTTCTGGGCCCTGACAAATGCAAGTCTAAGGAAGGAAAATGAACCCTCGCTCCCTCTGCGTTCCCTGTACCTGCTGTTGCAGAGTTCAGCTCTGCAGCTGGCGGCCCGTGTAGGCACATGTGCTCTGAGCTGGGCCTGGCTGGAGCAACATGATGAGAACGGACAGGGAGAGCTGGGCTCTTCAGGGCTGACTCCCCGTAGGCAGCTGGCAGGATGGAAGGGAATGCACCTGCATTATGAACGTATTTTCAGTGACTGCATCTGCCTGACTTAGTCCTTCAATGTCAACAGCGGGCCGTTTCATATCTGCGCAGTGATTAATGCTCACTGAGGGCAAGTTACTTGCAAAAGACAAAATGGCACAAATTATTGACAGCAAACCGACTGCACTGCAAGAATGGAGGCCAAAAAAAGAGCAGGAGACAGAAGAAAACAGAGAAAAAGACTGCACAGCTACAAAAGCGATTCTCAAATATCAGCCACCAAAGAAGAATTATAATCAGCTAAAAAATACAAACCCAAACTGAACTTGCCAATGGAAATCGTGTTTGGGTCTCAGCTGTGGCAGACACTAAAATAAAAAAGACCATGCGTGATGCCAGGTGTAGTTACCTGTGAAAAGCATGGCAAAGGGCAGCGATTCAAGTCCCTTGAGTCATGTCCGTTGTCCCTTGTGCTGCTCCTGCTTGTGGCCAGTCTAAATACAGCCCCTGGGGTACCGGCAGCTGGCCGTCTTGTCTTCTGACCGGAGCAAATGGTTATTCCTTGGCCCCGGGGTGCAGCGATTGCCGACAGAAAATACTCAGTGCTCCGCAGTGAAGTGAGTGCATTTTATTTGTCATTAAAAATTAAAATGTAGACCTTAAATGATAAAAGCATATTTTCACCATGGACAGTAGAATTACCCTCATCGCAAGAGATTTGTTATCCCTGCTGTTCCCCAATTATGACTCCAGATCAGAAGCTGTTCATGATGGAGTGATACTCTCTCTGATGTTCCACAAGTTTCAGAAACACTTCGTATTTCTTGTCATAAAATCTGTGTAAGAAAGTTAATTTCAGCAAAGCCTGAGCTTTTAGGATTTAAATCCCCTGTAACAGATATGTTTACTTCCTTCATTTAGCATCAGAGCCGCTCCGACTCTTCCCTAACCCCAGCTCGCACAAGGAGCAGAGTCCTGCCGGCAGGCTGCCGGAGCAGGGCTCCCCCCACAGCTGCCATTTCCCGGTACAAGGACACCTTGCGTTTCCCCTCCCGCCAGCTCTGGAGCTCAGAGGGCTCTCCCTCCGGCGGGGAGGCACGGGGGCTTCGCGCCCTCCTGCCCCGCACGGCCGCCGGGCTCCCCGCAGCCGCGCAGCGCCCGGGCCCGAGGGCGGGCAGTGCCGCCGGCCGCCGGCAGGGGGTGCCCGTGCGCCGGGCGGGAGCGCCTCCGCAGCGGGCCCCGCAGCGCGCCGGGCGGGACGCGGGGATGGCCGCGCCGCCGGGGACCCGCCGCCGCTCCGGGGAGGCCGCTCCGGGGGGCAGCTCCGGGGGGGGGGGGCAGCTCCGGGGGGGCCTGGCGCGGCGCCGAGGCAAGGCGGGGGCACGGCCGGGCCTCCCCCGCCGTCGGGTGCCCGTGTAATCCCTGCCAGCCCGGGCGGGCCGCGGACACCGGCCGCCCGCGGGGCTCGCCGAGGCCGGGATTACCTTTGATGCTCGTGGTTAGGCTGCACGACTCTCCCGATTTTCCCCATTTTTGCCATGGCTTCCTAGTAAAAGACAAAACACAAACTGGAAAAGCCTGTTTTGATTTAAAATACTTTTTGACAAGAACAAGATGTTTCAAAACCAATCGGAACATTACTGATGTATTTTGTTTCGGCTGAACAGGCCAGATGGCATAAAATATGTTCAATCCCATTATATAGTAGTCATGAGAACAAAGTGCTGCAGACCCCTCAGTAAACCAGAATCTGTTCCTCTTTCTTTCTGGGAGTCCAAGGCAGAACAGACTTATCTTTTATTATTTACACCAACCAAAAAACACTGCATCCCCGGAGGGGAGATTTCTCAAACAAAATGATACCGTACGTGAAATCCCTTAATCATATTCTTAAATTATCAACTCGCTGCAGCAGGGAGGACTCGGGTGTGCTCCAAGAAGCCAAAGGTAACTCGCAAAGTTCTGCTATGGAGCCCACAGCCAGCCGCGCAGGCCAGCACAGAGGTGTGAGGCAGCCCGTGATCCTGCTCTGCTTTTGGCCAAAACAATGTCAGGCAAAGGGATCTCACAGAATGCCCCTCTGGGACAGTTACCTGTGGAAGGGAAAGGACCGAATAATAGGCTCCTTTCCTCATCTATGCGAGATTCTGATTTTCTGTGGACTCTCCTGAGCAAGCCCGCTGGAATGAGACACTAATGAGTGAATGAGACACTAATCACATTAATAGAGGATCAAGCCCTCAGGCAAGGGTGGAGGCAGCAGGCACAGGCTATTTTCAGTGGAAGTTATTTCACAAGGAGCATGAAAGCAGTAGCTTTCAGATGGAACAGTATCAAACACAAAAGATCAGGATTCAAGAATCAGTGTCTGATTAAATCAGTATCATTGTTCATAGCTTTTAAGCAGGACCTTAAATCTGTCTTAATGTCAGTGCCTAAAGCACAGCACTAGGAGAGTGTCGGAATGACCCCTGGAGAACAGTCAGCCTGTGCTGCGGCTGGAAGCCATCTAGGCAACTGCTATGGCTGGATTTTTAAAAGGGTTGGATGATTTTATAGGCTGTAATACCTGCTGTAGTAAAATCTTTGCTTTCCACTAATCCAGCATTTCACAGCCAGGGATCTCCTAGAACTGCACAACGAAGATGAGCAATGTGAGCACTGTTTCACTGGCCCGGGACAGGGCAAGCAAGATGACCAGCAGCCTGTACGTCTTTCTGGGTTCCCCATTTCCCCTGTTAAAGAAACGCGATCATGACCTAAATGGCAGGATGTGAGCGGGCTGCCGTGCAGCCAGCAGGCACTCTTTCTCCCATGCACAGCGGTGTTTGCTCAGCTAGGCACGAGGTGCCTGGGATGCCACCCATGTGCCAGAGCAGCCGGCAGCCCCCCGCTCTGCCTGGCTGCCTGAACCTGCCGTATCACCTGGCATGTTCTCGGCACGTTTGCTTCATCCTTCAGCATTGACAAGTCCTTTTATACTGCAAGTCCGAATTGCTACTAGAATGTGAAACACCTACTTTCTACGTTTGTCAACCTCAGGGGGTTAATACTGGATGAAATTGTGGCTCTACCAAAGTAAAAAGCACTGCCAGTGATGGTGCAGTCAGGGTTTTACTCCGCTAGGGCTTCTGATAAAACAGCAGGGAGTACTTCTGTGCACTCACATGCCCGTACTCTTTCATATGTGCAGAAGTTGATTGTATTTTGATTCCCCAAGAAACACCCTTGAAATAACACTTCCAGTGAGATAGTGTGTTCTTTTCCCTGGGACATGTGAGCCTGCTGGCACAGAGACTCTGCACACCAGCCAGATTAAAATACTGGCATGGAAAGGTTGGTATCTTTCCCAGTAAGAGAAATGGGCATTTTATTCCCTGTTCTTTAACAGGTGATACTAGCCCAAGCATTGTTCCTGTTTGCAATAGTTTGTCTTTTACAACTCCCTTGCATGGCCAGCTGGATTTAGAGGCTACCCCAAAAAAATGAACAAACACACAGAAAAAAACCCCTCTCGGAGTAAAAAACAGTTCCCTCTGTTACAATCAATACTGCCTCTCCAGATAGCGTGTGTCTTACAGAAAACATAAGGCAAAGGCAAAGCCCCTCGAAGCACTGTCACGCACGGCAAGAGTCACCTTGCTTTCTGCTCCCTGCTTTCTCTCTCCTTTCGAATTGCCCTGGAGATACTGAACAAAAATAAAACCAAGACATCTAAAAGGTCTAAACGTATCAGACAAATGCCAATTATTTTTTTTTTTCAGGTGCAAAAAAAATGAAAGAGCTGGACCAACTGCCATACACCCCCTCTGCACAGGCAGGCCCTGCCAGCTGCTGCCCCGTCCCGGGCAGCGTTCAGAGAACAGGACTCGAACAGCGCCTATCCCAGGACACGCGCCGCTTCTGCCCCAAGTACCCCACACACCTGTGTGCTGCCTTACTCTGCGGCCTCTTATGACTTCCAGTACTGAAAAACACATTACTGCTTCTTTGGGAAATAAGCCAGCCTTTTGAGATAGAGATATCTTCAGACAGGTTTTGTTTTTATGCTGTTCCTCATTACTTCCAGGTCTCCTCAGGCTGGTTCAAAAGACAAGACACCAGCGCTGACTCCACCAGGTGTGGAAGGTGAGGGCAGCCTGGCTCGGCCCAGCTGCCCCGCTGGCCACTGCAGCCCCGGGCCTGGCCGGGGCTCCCTCCCGCACATCCCCTCGCTCCCCACCCGTGCCTCCCCCACACCCAGCACTTGCAACACTCCAGCTTTCAGACCAAGTGCTTTGCAGCAGCCATCTTCAAAGGGTGAAACCAAGGGCTGATGAAAGCCCTCCCTATGAGGTCTCCTCAAACCTGAAACCCCCGGCACAGAGACCCCGTCCTCCCACGGGCAGCAGCAGAGGGTGCCACTGCTCCCAGGGGGCCCGGAGCAGAGCAGGCTGGAGAGATCCCTAAAGGAAAACCGGCCCCTCAAGGCCGGATCAAAACTAGGAAACAGGACCTGGCTGCTGCTTATCTTCTGCTGGTCCACCCGACTATCCACCTTTAGCTAAGGAGGAAGACGCCAAAGCAATCTTTCCAGTTTATAGGCTAAAATACTTACGTATTTTTAAATCTACTGAAAATACATAGGTCTTTGAGAATCCACTGCATTAAGGTCTCACAGCAACTACCATGGTAATGTGGAATGACATGTTAAAAAATATACACCCAGCAATTTTTAACGACTCACTCATTCTAGGTTGCTCAAAATACGCTAAATTAATTCCCTCTCAATTTGCATTTTGGTTGTGTGTTGTTTTGGTGTTTTTTTTAAGTCAGTTTGGTCATTGTTAGTTTGAACAAAAACTATACTCCCAGAGGAGAGTCTTTTCAACAATTTTCTGGGGGCAAAGAGGAACAGAACATTGAAAATATGAATTTATAATGAAATCGGAAACAAAGGAACATTAGAATCGCATTACTGAATCGGATCAACCTTGTGCACTGCTCTGTCTCCAACAAAGCCTTAAATATAGCGAAGTGATAATACTGCTGTTCAGAAATAGTTTGTTTGAGGGTTGACATCCAAATCTAATTCCAGTCACCAAGAATTTCACAATCTTAATTTGAATGACGCTCTATCTTCTTTGTTTGCCAGTCTAGACAGTACAATGAATAGAGTGGTTTGAACACAACGAATTCTCTCTTAAAACAAAATATTTTGTAAAATTGCTTTTTAATCATTTCTTTTCTCTCTTTCCATAAAGGCTATGCTATAAATAAACCCTGAAAGTTCGCATTTGATCATAATTTCTAAAGGCTGGGCAAGAGGCAAGTGAAGGGTTTACACAGAAAAAAAAGAGAGGCACTGTGGAGCAGAAATAAAGGGATGCATTCATGATTTCTAACCTTTTGTTAGAGTGTCAAAGCTGAGACAGATACAAGCCAGTAAACACTCTGCTTACCATGAAGAGTTAGTCAAACGGGGTTACCCTGCCCCGGACAGAAGGAGCCCAGGCCCAGGGAACAAAATTCTCCAAAGCCCACCACGGTTTCAGAACAAGGTGCTGTTTTGCTGCTGGAAGGGTGACCCAGCAGGGGAAGTCAGTAGGCATTCAGGTTCATTCCATGCTGAATTCAGCTCTTCGGCATGATCTGGGGCAGCGGTAAATTTAAGACGCCAGGGCAGCCTCAGCAGGCAGTACACCTCCCAGGGAAAGCCTATTTTGACACAGCATATAAAAGCTGGAAATTTCAGCTGTCGTCCTTTCAATAATGGAAAGGAATCCCTAAGTCTGATTTTCAGTAGTGACTCAAGGACTCCTGTGGCTGATATTACTGAAAAGTAATGGGATGTAGGCCCTTAAAAGCACATATCAAATGAGAAACCAGATTTAGGGATGCCAGCCTTCGGTAAGGAAATCAATTAACATAATCCCACTGAAATTAATGAGCTGGGAACATCAGTCCCCTTAAGAATTCGGGCTTCTGCTTTATTTAGGTACTTTAAAAATTGTATCCAAAGTTAAATGGATGAAGCATTCAAGCACAAATGCAATTTCCCAGCTATGTTCTCCCCACTTACTCATTTCGATAATGTTTGGACTCCTACCTAGTGTAGTCATTAATAGTGAGAACAACCACATACCATCTAAAGCTTTACTGTACAGTTTCAGTGGCTGGAAGCATTTGGCCTGCACACACAAAAGCATACAGCAAAGCTCACCAGACTGTGTGGGTATACCATGCTCCAGTTATAGCAACAGCGTGCCAGCTACTCGGGGGAAGGATCCTCAGACAAATGAAAACACAGAGAGGCACTCGAATGCTAATTAACTAAGTCTGGTGCTGGTCTGTGGCTTGTCCAGTGACAGCCGTGGCTCTGTTGCACCAAGAATGAGCGGCCTACGAATGAAGGATGAAAAATACCTCTGCCGCAAACCAGTTTTGGATCATAACTTATAACTCATTCGGGAATCTCGGAACAAGCTGGCACAAGATGGCTTACCCTTCTTCTCCCCAAACTGAAGTTGTTCATTCGCTTCATCTTAGTACTTATGCAAAAGGAGGAAATGATACTAATTTTCATTGTGCCAATACAAGCCAAGTGATCAAATGCTGCCATTCTTACAGCAAAAAGTAGTGAGAAATCTGTACAAGCAAATGTGCTTCTTCACATCATTCCGGAGAATGACACGAGGGTATGCATGGAAGGTCAGTCTCAACTCCTGAATCACACAGACCTTTGAAACACGAATTTACCTTCCCTACCCTGAAGACATTACTCAGACTCCCACTCCAGCCAGTCTTGCCTCTCTGGTGTTTTTGTACAGCTCCACAGTCACAGATCCAGCATCAGAGGAAAAGAATTTAAAAGTTACCCCGTTCACAGTAGACTGAAATGTAGGAACATTCTTCTCCACCAGATTTGTTCTGATTTACAGATTTCAGCAGGTGTAAGTACCTTCAAACTAACAGTCTGACTTTATACTTCTAAGTCCTCATAACAAAAACAGTAAATAATGTTATATGTAATAACTCTTCCTGCTCTTCAGCAGCGAAGAACCTCTCTCTCACTCATCTCTATTCCACACACATAAGCTGAGACTAGCAGATGCTAACTAGCATCATTTTAAGAAGTCCAGCCACAGATATATTGGAATTTGAGGGGAAAAAATAGATTTCTTGAAATGCTGATGTTCGAGAAATACTTTTAAACTTTTCTAAGAACTGTAAGCAAGGCTGCTATTTTCTTATAGGCCTTTATTTAGGGATTACTTACTTAATAGCCTGGAGATGCAATATTCACCTTATCTATGCTTAGGGGAGTTACATGAATATATTTATGTAACACAGCCCTAGCAGAACATTACTTTTTAGTGGTATATGACTGCATGAAGAAAGCATGTGATGGACCGTATACAATATTTTTTTAGTCGTTTTTTTTCCCCCCTTAAATTTGTTTGAGTTATAGGGGCAGATCTTGGCAGCATGCACAAAGCCCAAAATCTGTAACTCAATTCTCTGTGGTATTCTGAATGGAGTGAGCCAAGTTTTAAACACATTATGGATAAATATTAGAGCTGAGCAAAAATTTCACACCTAAGACCAAAGTGTGAAAATTTGGCTTTCATTCACTTAGTGAAAAGGTGGAAAATTTCACACAAGCTTGTATTTTCCTTTTGCTCTGTTCCAGCGTAGATTTCTATGTTCATATCAAACCTCAGAGAGACAGAGAGAGTTTCTGTCTGTAAGTGAGACTACAGAGGAGGGAGAAGAGGATGGAAGGATGGAGGTCCAGCGAGCAGGACACCAGCTCAGGACTTGAGTTCAAGTCTGTCTTCCAGGAAAAAGTCACTGGCCTTTTGAATCTCACTATCCATAACTCAGTAACAGCGCTGGCCCATCTCAGAGGAGTATTTTATGCAGCTGCTGAAGACTGTGACAGCAGTAGTGGGGAATCAGGCAGGTAGCTTAGAAGAAGCACAACACTATTCTACCCCTAAACCATCCAACTTCAGTTGACAGAGGCCAACTGGATGGATCCTCAGTACTGAGACAATGCAGTTTTCTAGTTCAAGCACTGAATCAGGAACCAGAAAGTTTGCAACGGACTCCCCAGGTCACTGGGACATGTAATTTACTCTCTTAATTTTCAGTTACCTCTCTCTGAAATAGGCTGCTCCTGTTATTTTCCCCCAGGTTTGGTCTAGCTTGTACACAGTTGGCAAACTCTAGGTTTGTCCCTGACTTTGTACTGTGGGTGGCAGACGGAGCTCTCAGTCCTACTGCGGCCCTTCATGCCTCATTCAAGTACGTATCGCTTGACCCATCCTCCACCACAGGAGCATGGCTTTCACTCCTTAGTGTCAGAGACAGGAACAAATGGAAAAGAGATCACATAACAGTAGAGACAAGTGCAGATGAGGACACAGTACATCTTCTACCTCCAAAGCACCTACTTTTACTCTGCTTCAGTGACTACACTGAGTATTAGACAGGCTGTGGCCACCGTAGCTTGGCATCGCACTGAGCTTGTGCTTCAGCCAGGCCGGCCAGCCAACAGACAAAGCCATAAGAGGAGCAGCAGTGGCAATGCAGCTGCTGTAAAGGGTGGCTTGTTGTGCTAGCGATGATATTAATTACTTATTCCGCAGACCAAATTTAGAATGGGATGAGGGTCAGCTATGATTGCTACATCATCTATCAGCTGGAAACTATGTTTGGGTCTAAGCTCTAGCCACACTGCTACTAAATATAGATTGGTTTGTTGTTGATTTGACTCTGCACTCCCCCAAGTTGCCTTTGACTATCAAATAATTAAGCAGTTTGCTTTGTGAGGGCTCCACTGCTGGCACCTCTTAGTGCCCAAAGCTGCTTGGATGCAAACTTGACAGCTTAGCAGGGGTTTCAGCTTACCCGGGCAATGGAAAGAGCCCAAGTGTTTAGCTCCTGTTTCAGTTTCACAGATTGCTGGCACTAGGTGCTGTGAATCAACAGTCTGTGGGCAACATCTAAGCAGTCTGGGGCACGGTTTAGCCACACTTACCCTGACATGAGCTTGTATAACTTATTCATGAAGCGTATGGCCACTTTACAATGCCTGTGTACGAAGACCCAAGGCAGCTTTAATAGGGCTAGCCCAGGTACTGATAAGATGCGATCACAGCAGCGCGCAGGTCTGCCCAGCCTGCCCAGCAGGGTGGCTTCCACAGCCGAGCGCCCGCTCTGCCTCCCGGCCGGCCCCACGCCAGGGGTGGCCATGCCACAGCTGGCAGCTTCCTTACCGGAGGGGAGGCTCCCTGACTCCACCACCAACGCCAGACCGTACAGTTCCCTCACCCCCTCCTGAGGTGGAATACATTTGTTAACCACACACAGCATCACTGTTACAATAGACTAAGAAGGTTTGTCCGTATAAACCACATGAAAATACATTGATTTAACCCACTTTTTAGACTTGGAAATGTTATGCTGACAAGTAGCGCTGTTTAACAGAAAGCAAGCTCACCTGGGAGTCGAGAGCAGATCCCAACAGCAGATCCTGACATCAGATCCAGATGCAGAGCACTGTACTACAGCTACAAGCTACATCAGCCCTACTCGTCACTGCTGGTGATGAAGTAAACTAAGCTTGGGAGCGCTGCTCCTCGCAAAACCTGGAATAAGTTATTTTGCTTCTCTGGCTCCCTTCTCACCCTCTGTTGCACTATCTGTCCTAAGTTTTTTCCCCTCAATTTTAGGTGGTAAAACCTTTGGGGTAGGCAGGGCAGGTGTGTGATTCCACAGTGACCTGCACAACAAAAGAAATGAGCTGGACAGAAAGCAGGAGTCGTCCTTTGGGCAGGAGAGGGTAAAACAACAGAGAAGCTGAAGAACAAGCACCCACACAGGATATCCTGACACTCACTCGGCTGTGTACTTGACACAATATTTAGTTGAACTGCACCACTTCCTTTAAGGTGCAAAATTCAGATTTATTCAGCTGATTTCTTTTCACGTTCAAGCTGAACGTACAGCTTTCCTTGCATTTAGTCATTGAGTTCAAACTTTTATTTGCCATCTGGCAATGGATTGGGGTTTACTGGGGGGAGGGGATAGAAAAGGGGCTTTTTTTTTTCTTCCTTTTTTTTTTTTTTTTTTTTTTTGCATCTGTATTTGCTTTATGAGCTATGGCTAAGGCATCGTTTACACATGGGGAACTGGACTGGGTTCTCTCAATTCTTTCCATATGTTCACTTATGCTGTCAAAACATTTTTTCGATCTAATTAATCTACACATGTCTCTCCACTTCCCCACTCGCTGGGTTTTACCATTTTGGGGGTATCTAGCTGCGATTTTGTCAGCTTCTGCCTACACTTTGCTTTAGGGTTACTCCATCAAGAAAACAAAACTATTTGCAACATTTCACTCTTCTCCATCTGCTTATTCCTCCCCTATGTCCAACACTGCCGAAGGAGAATTTCCTTTTCCCCTCACCTTTCAAATGTATTCTTTGCCATTCTCCAGTGTCTACCTGAGGTTAATGAGGGAAATCCCTGCTGTGAGTTTTGATTTGGGATTATTTTTTATCTAGTTAATTTGATGTGTGGTTTACTATAAAAAACAAAACCCACCCTGTTCCTCAGAAATATGCTTACATTTTACCCAATCTGGACTGCATTTGGGAAATTACAGTGGACAGGGGCTCGTAAAAAACAAGAGACCTTTAAAAAAAAAAGTCTTTCACTACTGTAAACCTGTAGAAGGTTGAGGTGTTAAAGCAGAGAGTGAAACTGCACTAAAATATGAAGAAAGCCTTTCTAGTAACCTTACAGACATCCTATCTCCAACAAAAAATATCACTTAAAAGAAAAACTGGTATTTTATAGATATCCAAAGTGTGGCAGGCAGAGAGTAAAAGCTAGAAGAAACGAGAAATCGGTTAAGACTCAGAGCTGGACTGCATAGCCGTTTCTCCTCATGAAGCACAGTACAGGACAGCTACTGTGACAGAAGGCAAATGGTTCCTTGCCATGATTGCGACAGACAAGAAGTCAGTAACCTTTCCTAACACATCGTTTCAGAAAGTATTTTTCTTTCCCAAATTAGGGGCTACAAGTGGCTCAACTAAGTGGGAGCTGAAGCAAGGCACGCTGCTCACCGCAGGGGGGGTTGACTACCTGATCTTTAAACTATTCTATGACACGGTTCTGTGATCAGCTGATGACATTGTCCCATTTTGTTAAAAACCAGGCATCCTCTCCTCTCTGGGTCTGAAAATCAGAGGCAGCCAGGGATGAGAAGCTACTGCTCTCATTTGCTGTTCTGCCATTACAACTGTCCTTCAAGAAGAGCGCTGCTCCTAAAAAGCACTTTAAATGCTGGATACATATCGCTACAAATTCCCTAAACCTGGGAAGCTTGGTCTGACCAATGGGACAGCCAGTCTGTTGCTAAATGTGCTCTAACACCACCAAGGGAGAATCTCAACCTGAACTGTGAAATTCCCGTAGGCACAGACCTCAGAGAGACTTGTATGAGGACACTGTAACAGTCACATCCCAACAGCTGTTCTGCTCTCCTTGCTCCTAAAATGTTTGGCTGCTATCTCTCGGAGACCACTGGGAAGTGGTAAATACAGTTCTCTTTAGCATTACAACTTCCGTGTAAGTAGGAACCTCTTTCTATGCACAAACTGTCTGTGCATTGCAATTACATTTCTTGCACAGAAAAACCTGGAGGCACCAACTTACACAAATTCATTGGGAAGAAATTTTTCTCATCGATAAAAGTCAAAAGTTAGGCGCATCACTACTCTAGCTGTCAGGCCTGACATTTTTCCATACAAAAGCAAAACCAAGGGCTATTAATCCCCACCTGCCCCAGAGCCATAAAGGAGCCTTTGATTACAGCATTATTACATAACCTCTTTTAATGAGCAAATCAAACCTGCCATCCAGCATTGCCAGCAGGAATTTTTAAAGGTATCTGAGGCATCTTTTTCCTTGGGAGATCTTCTAAGAAAGCATCTGTATTCATTTGGCAAATAGAAACAGAGCACATTTTATAATTGACTGTGCCCAAAACAATAGCTGGTTCTGTCTGAAAGCACACCAGTTAGAGTTAAAAGTGCAGTTAGCATGTGAGTCATCAAGTGGTAGCAGAGCTTGGCTGGCTCACAGCCTGAGATCTAATATAGCACCATCCTGCCCCAGGGGTTATCTTAAAAGCTGAAATCTTGCAGAGAAGAGGACACTAGACAGCCTCCACCTTCCCACCTCCAAATTTTGGCTAGGTGGGAGGGTGGACAAGCTTGTTTATAAGCTATCCTTTTTATCTCTGGGAAAGGCGAACACCACAAAATCCCTCCAGAGGGATGTTCTCACCGTACAACACCCAGCTGGGTCACCATTCCTACTTTTACTTTGCTGTCCCATCCTGTTTCCCTTTTTCTAAGCTCCCAGTGATCTGCCCCTTGTGGCTCCTATTTCCAGGCAAACTTTGCCCCTTCACTCTAATGAGAAATTTCTAACCCACTGCTCCTGAAGCGCTTACAGGGGACAGCTCTTCCCAGCACAACTTCTGTGACTGTAAGAGGGCAGTCAGATACATCGGCTCCCGAAATTTAATCTTGGACAAGTCACGCAAGCCTTCTACACCTCAGCTTCTCAGATATTCCATGGGAATCAATAACACCGCTAGATTAATATCAAACACTTAGGAGGGAAATCCAGCCCGTGCGGGACACAACTGAAGAAAAAACACTTTGTGCTTCACGATTCAGCTGATCCTAAGAATCGAGCCAGTTCCTGCTGCTGAGGGTCTGTCCTTTTATTTAAAGACAGCAAGCTGAGAGAAGAGATGAATAGCAGAGACTCAAACGGCTCATGGAGCTTTTCACTTGTAGGTCACCAATCAGAACCTCAGCGAGGTCAGCGAGTGTTTGTGAGTTATCGTGGTATGCAAGCTGTTTATAGTGCCCTTTGCAAAGGGGATTTATTAGTTTCAAATTAATTTCTATTGTATGCAGTTTTCACAAAATGAAACCCTCCACTGTTACAACTTGGTCACTGTTAACCCTTTGCAAAGCTACACAAGACAAACTGCTACCACCACCTGAACAGCCTGCCTTCTAAAATCATACTTGAAGAAGTGTCCTAACTGTGAACTGAGCCTGGATGACCTCAAAGAGCCTTTCCTAGCCTTGAGTAGAGGCACAGCCATGAGAGGAAAGTTGTACTGCAGCTGCACATACTGTTCCTCGCTCGTGCATAAATCGGGAAAGGCAGAGCCCAGCTCTGCAGGCTTGTTCTTTACTCCCCACAGTGACTCTGAGCCCTCGCCGGGTCTGCTCGTTGAGAAAGATAAGTGTGTGTGCTGGCAGCAGCACAGGCCTATTCTTTGCAGAAAGTACTTTCTCAAAGAAAAAACAAAACAGAAGAAGCAAAAATGAACAACTATATCATTATCTGATGTGCTGAGATCTCAGCAGAGATCATTTCAAAGATCCATATTGTTTACAGCAGCTGATGAGTCTAACAAGTGCTGAAGCTGTGCTCTCGCTTAAAGTGCTAACATATTTACAGTTTTCAATCCTGTCCTTAGCACTTATCTGTCATTTCAAGATGAATGCTCCTTTTGTACAGGCTAATTACTTGCACGAATACTCCACTAGCTCAAGATCCCAGATTTGTTTCGCTTTTCCATTAGCAGCAATTTTGTACTTTGGAAATTGCTTAATACAGCAAATCTAAAAAAAAAAAAAAAAAAAAAAGCTGTTTTTTATTCAAAGGTATTTCTTTGGCTATGACAAGTCTAGAATAGGGGGAGGGAAAGTGAATTACTTTTATCTGATTAAAGTCCTAATTTTACCGTACAATTTTTCTAAATGCACTTACCCATTGTTCTGCTCTGGCTTGGTTATTGGGATTAGAATAATTTGTGAAGAGCTATATAAAATCAGACTTTATCAGATCTAACTGAATTACTTGATAAGAAGTGGTTTTCTCATGCTCAACATTTTTTTCTCTATATATAGTACATCAAAAATTTGGTCGGGTCCCATCCTGCCCCCTCCTCTTCCAACAAACAGTAGGACCATGTGCAACTGAAAAGCTGTCAGTCATTTCATTTTTACAGAAGAGAAGGAATGCAGGCCATTCTACAACTGAGTAACTTAATTAAAAAAAATACAACCCAGACACGCCAGAAAAAGGATACATTTATAACAAGGAGGTCTTATCCTGCTGAGTGTTTTACATTACATTCATTGGGTTACTGACCTGTCACAAACCAGTTTCAGATGCAAATCAAAAAATGCTCAGCAATGCAAGATGCATCTGTTGTTTCTGCTAATCCTGATCCCACTGCAGTTAAAAAAAGGATAACATCTGATTTTCAGAAGTCTCCAGCGAGCATCTACAACTGCAGCTTAGAAGGCTCCATACTTGAGCAAAAAGAGCACCCAGTGTCGCAGCTGCGTGCTAAATGTCTAAGTTACAGAGTTAGATGTCTAAGGCTACAAGCCTGAGAATGAAAATGCTGATCTTGAATTGGCCTTTGCTGCTCCTAAGGAACTGCCAATACAAACTATGAGTGAATTTGTGTTTTAAAGGATGTGGTCTCCCATTCCTGCCCAAATATTTTCTAAAAACAAGAATTCTGCACATGAAGTGCATTTCATTGTCAATGTATAACACAACCTCTAAAAGTAATGAATGCTGTAAATATTAAAAACTGATATAACCTTTAGAGTTGTAGTAGTGTCATACTGCCTAGGCCACCTTTCATATTATATACACCGCAATGAAGATTACCACACATAATAAACTGGTTGCAGTTCTCAAGTAAGATTCTGTTTTCCCGTTCAGAAACCAAAAGATATTCCAATTATGTGCAACTGAGTTGTCTACCGGCATTTCCGTTCTTACTTAAATCTTCCAGAGCAACACCATTAGCAGCATCATAGATTTTCTTTGCACTTTTAATTCTATCACTTTTAATGTAACTATAAGACCAGCCTCTGAGGTACTTAAACACCGCTACGTCTGCTTCACAAATCAGTTGGATGAAGAACAAAGTTAAACAACTTGCCCAACGTCACAGAGTCAGTGGCAAAGCTGGCAATAAAACCTATGTACTCTGACCCTCAAGCTAGGTAACATATATTGTTTTCTCATTGCAAAATTCTGCTTTTATTTATACAGAGGTAAACTCTGAAGAATTTGACACTATAGCGGTTTACGTCAGATTTGAACTAGTACTGCTGATGGCAGGGTGTCTGCCATCACCAGGCTAAGAAGAACGACATTGGCAAATGCAGCTTTTTTTCCCCTCTGTCACTAAAAAATACTACCCTACATTTTACATGGTATTTGTGTGATCTGTGAAGCCAGGCGATTCAGTTCTTATCTCCAGGACATTAAACAAGCCTGCTGATTTGAGGTGTCTAACATTTCTGAATGTTCATATCTGTTCATACTTGAGGAGTTACAATACAAACAGGGATCCTGATACAGAGAAGCCCTTCTTACTTAACCCTTACTGCTAATGCTGCAGAAAAAACACTGCATGCATGGGTGGAATACATACACAATCCTCTCCAACCCAAAACCCTATTGCTGTGTTGCAGATGTAAGGCGGTATCTATCCATAGTACGCTTTCCTGCTTTCTGAAGTCACAGGCAAAAGAATGGCAAATGCCATCATTTGGACAGACTGAGAAAGTTACAAAACATAGCAAGAAACATAGATTGGAGGAGAATTAGGGAGGTAAGTTTAAAGGCCGCTGAACGAATTGCTCGCGTGAAACAGACCCTGTGTAATTAGCCACTAGGGGGAACAAGAGTCATGCTGCTTAATTAAGGTGCAGTCACTTCGAGCAGGGCGCCCCGAGGGTTACCTTGCCCGGGGAAGCTGGCTGAACACTTTCCCTGTAAGCCTTAGAGTGGGACAAAGCTGTTCTGACCTTTGTCTGTGTTTCACTTTCCCCCTTCAGGTCTGTATAGGCCTTGGCAGAAGCAGTGAACAAGACCTGAAGAATTTACACATCTTTCATTCTAGCTGCAATTAACTAGGGCTGCACCTGAAGCACCTGGTAAAAATATTTAAACAAAAACCTGGGAGCAAAAGGGGGGAGACGAAGGATAAGGAAAGGACCAAAGGCAAAAAAAAAAAAAAAAAAAAAAGGGGCAAAAAAGGCAAAGCTCGATTTTTCAGACAGTGTACACTTTGACGTTGGCTCTTTCAAAGCAGAAGGGAAGAAACCCCACATGCAGGTCATATGCAAGCTGCCTGAGAACCGCAGAGCCATGCTCTGCTGATACTGTTGGACTGAGGCAGTGGTTGGGAGGATGGCAAGGGACCTGCCCCCACTGGTGCCTGCTGACCTGCACCAATGAACCTGCATGAGAAAAACCAATGAGGCAAAAAGTAAAAGCCCCTCTCGGGCCACTTTTTCTCTGCTTCTGCTGAGGACCCAGAGCTATTCAACAGCATGGCTAGGACTGAATAACAGGCAATCTTTCCTATTACCATAAAATGACAAATAAGTAATAGTTACAGCCTGTAAACACAAGACTCAAATTAAATAGAGTTCTAAGGGGTACACTGTAACTGGAAGCAGGATGCTCCTCCGATTAGAGCCAGCTCAGCCTAAAGAGTATCAGATGTTACTCGGGCCTTAGAAGGCCTGAGACATAAACTATGCATGTAAGAGAAAAAGAAGTCAAATGACTCATGACAGAGTTTGTTTTAATATAAATGAATTCTTCTGTCTCTTTGCTTTTAAAGACTTGCCATTTCAGATCCTGAACAGCTAACCCAGGCAGCTGGCTTCCTTAGCCAGTGTCCTTCATTTTGTGTATCAAACGCTGGCATTTGCAAACTCATATTCCTTTGGCTAAGGGAGGGCAGTTTATTTTAGCATTGTGATCAATGCCATCCTAAATCTTTCCTTTTCCAATCCAAGAACACTGGCACAGCCCAATAAGCGCAGTGTGGATACGCTGTACGCACAGAACAGAGCATCACAACCCTTTACTGAAGTCCTACAGGCCTTGGGAGTGGACCTGGGGGATGCAACACTGAACAAGCTTCAAACCATCCCTCCCTCTTTGCTTTTTATTATGTGAGACACAGGTAAAGGACTGAGACATGGAAAGAGTATGGAAAGAGAGAAAGAGAACAGAAGAAAAGGAATAAAATTAAAGGGAAGAAGAGAAGAGAGAAAAGAGATGAGAAGAAGAATCAACAGTTGAGAAAAAAAGTGAAAAAAACTAAACAAAAGGGAACACAAACAAGAAAGTGGCAAGAATACAAGAAGAAAGAATAAACAACATGAGAGCGGGAGTAGAGAGAGGGAGATGGCGGGGATATTGGGGATTTAGTGCCAAAAAAGAAAAGCCCCATTTTCCACTATACCTATTTTCTTTCTCGTGCTTTTCTTTCTCTCTTTCCATGCCTTGTTCTCCTCTGGGATGAGTGAAACTTCCACATCCAGAAAGCCACAAGCGTGGCATTTTGCATCTCACGGCAAATGTGCAGGCTATCCAATGTTTCCACAGGGGCAAAGTTATACAAAGCAAATGAAAAGGAAAGCTTGCTCAGTCTGCCTTTCATGCAATGCAAGAACCATCCCTTAGATGGGACTATTGCAAAATTAAACAACCTTACAACCATGACCAGTAAATAATGAGTAATGTGCTTGTGTATACAAAGCCTTTACACCAACCAGTCAAAGAAAGTGAGAATAGCTCATCACAAAAAGACCCCATTTATCAGAAGGGCTTCAAACAGCTTAGCATCTTTAGGGCCATTACTCATCTCTTTCACCTAAGCTAAGTACCAGCTGCCAACCCAGAGGATAACACATACCCAATTTATCTGCTGTAAGACACTCGAACACTGCTTCCCTCAGTCTACTCTACAGATATAGGATTCAGCACCTAAACTACTTAAAGTTAACAGAAATGAGTGATTTCATGACAACAGGTTGGAACACACTCGTCTGGGACAATTAGGCAAAAATTGTCTTACTAGACGTTTTGAAAGCAAAAGGAGTCTGACAGAAGGCTACTGGACTCAGTATTTCGCTGGATATATTCAAGGTGTTTAACTCAGTTCTGAGCTACAGGGCTGGGCAAGGAAGGGATCTTCAAAACGCAACAGATTGTCATCCTCCACCCCATGGTTTGGGGAGGGAGAGGTTGGGCTGGGCAATAGCGCAGCCCTCCCCACATATTCTTGTCATGCAAAGACTCTTCAGAGGAAAAAATATTGATTAGAAGTTGGTTTATTTTCCAGGGTGTTTTCCCTTGCTGGATCCCCTGCACGTCCAAAGCTCCAAAAGAAGTAACACAGTTGGATCTAACACTCCGCAGTCCGCTTAGTGAGGAGCGCATTGCCACATCACTTTTCCTTGACAAAAACAATGTGCTCCCACCAGAGCTTCCACACCACACTCCTCCCTAAAATGTCTACCTGGTAAAGGACTAGCTGGAAGCTGTGCAGAAAACAGCAACAGAAAACCCTTCATAGAATCGTAGAAGGGTTTGGGTTGGAAGGGACCTTAAATACTATGTAGTTCCAACCCTGCTGCCACTGACGGGGACACCTTCCACCAGCCCAGGTTGCTCCCAGCCCCATCCAGCCTGGCCCTGAACCCTGCCAGGGATGGGGCATCCACAGCCACTCTGGGCAACCTGTGCCAGCGCCTGGCCACCCTCACAGTAAAGAATTTCTTCCTAATATCTCATCTAAATCTACCCTCTCATACTTTGAGCAGGTGCTCACAAAACCAGGCCCTACATGTGTCAAAATGTGTTTATGTACTGAAGGTCAGTAATGCTCAGGGGAATGCAACCCTTAGCAGTACTACACATTTCTTAGCTGAAAACTGCACTTGTGAAAAATGATAATCCAACTCGCTTTTGCTGCTTATACACGCTTATAAGGCACAGCAAGGTACAGGCACAGTGGTTCTCCTTATTTGTGTTCTTCTAGTGTTTTTCAACCCTCATCTGGAGGAGTATCTTAGTACAAAAATCTGCAGCTTATGCTTTTCTGTGCCTTGGTGGTTAGCCTTTCTGCCTGATTTCTCTCAAGAGTAACAATTATGGTCTTGCTAATCATTACATGGACACTTGTCCCAATAAAAACAAAACAGAGCCATGAAGCTATTTCATATGGATTCTCTACATGTCACTGTCCAATTTCTGGTATCAAACTGTGTCTCAGAAATGCTTTAAGCACAGCGGGTGCGAGAAGTTGCTTCAAAACAAGAAAGCAAGCAAGGGTTGGGAACGGTTGTTGTAAGTCTCTATGAAACCAAGGGAACGGGAACCTGTGCCTTAGCTGAACCTAGAAAGGAGGATGAGAACTGGATTCCAATTCTGAGAGTGAGGAAAGCCAGTATGCTAAAAAGCAACTGCCTTCTATCACTAATAAAACTAATAAAGGTGACAGGATCTCTCCTCTACCATTTCAAATCCCTGGTTACATGAAAGGGAATAAAGAAAAACATCTTTACTGTTAACCACAATAAAATTAAATGTATTGGAAACACCTAGATAGTACACAGAGTCTTGTTAAACTATACAGATAGGGCAAATTTTGAGAAAAGCCCCTCTAGGCATCTTTAGGAGAAAGGGCAACACAGTACATGTAAGTTATAAAACTTCTTAAAATATAGGGGTGACAAAAGTATGTTCTAGTAGTACAAACTACTGGCATCAAATCCCACAACTAAATGATCGTTCTGTCCTTCAAAAAATTTATTGTGAAAAAACCTCAAGCATTTCAGACAGCTAGTGCTGTGACTCTACATGCTTGTGCTTTGCCACAGAACAGTCTGATCCCCTGTGCTGACATAGCAAGAGTGCAAATCCCTGATGGAAAATTAATCTCACAATGTAGCCAGATTGAGTTTCCAATTCTCCAGTGCATAACTTGAAGGTTGTTCTGCTCAGCTACTGAAGAGGTGAGGGCAGAGAGACTTTAACTTGTTTGACATCCTGAACATCATTTAAGCAAGACACGCTCTGAAAGGGACCTTACTGGCTACTGACAGTCACAACAGATCCACAGTATCCTCCTTTGTACTCATCCTTCCTGTAAAATATTGCTATCACACTTTTCCCTGCTTAAATGGCCTGGACAGAAGGGGAGTCCAAGGTCCGAATGACTTCAGCTCTGTCTCTGAATATGCGGGTAAAATCTGTCCTTAAAATAGAAAGGAGATGGATCACAGTATATTTTAAAGTACGTATCTCTCTCCTATAAAGACACATTTATGGTTTCCTCATATTTATGGTTTTCCTCAAGAAAAGCCAGGGCCAGCAAGCTAAAAAACCTGTAAGGTTGTGATATTATTAACCTTCTTCTACAAGATGATCTTAGTCTTAGTATGCTTGAAAAAAAAATCAACTAATTGTACATCTCCTCAGACAAACCCCACCATGGTCATTTCATGGTTTGTTACAAAAATATACAGCAGCAGAACCTGAACTATTCTAGGCAGCATGTTTTCTCCTGCTTGCCAGGTCTTGGGCTCACTGACAGATGAGAAGAATACCATTGGTTTAGTAGGAGTCTCGACTTCTGCAGATTAACAAAACATCAGCTGATGTCAGTTTATTAAAAGCTAAAAGACACAACAATATGTCTTAAACCCACAGACAGAAGAGATTATATTTACCTACATACGGTTGCTTCTAACGTGTTAATCGGGTATGTGCGTGCAAGATAGAGAATTCAGGTTAAGTCAATGGAGCTATGCCAGTGCGCAAAGCCAGCTACACCTTCAGCATAAAGACAGAGGATTAAATAGATAGGTTTCATCATTTGAGCGTCTGAGATGGCTTCATTACCTTTTCAGTCCATCCTCGTAAATGTGGAAGAAAAAGTAATAAAATCTTTATCACCACTCTCAGACAGAATTAATAAACAGGTAAGTCACATTGATATCTCAACACACCGTGCCCCTTCTCCTTCCACCGATGACCAAATAAAAGGCCAGCTTTTATTTAATTTCATCACTGTATTTCATTAAACCACCTACTTTTAGAAAAATAATATGGCACACCTTTAAGTACTGGATTTCTGAGATTGTCGCCCCCAGTGTTAGTACTTCTGTGCCAAATACTCAGCTAACGTAAATGGGTAGTTCTGTTACACCAATATAGCACACTGAATTACTGCAGCTGCCTTTCCTTGGCATTAAAGAGTTACTGAGAAATTCCAAATCTGAACATTTGTGCGCTGGATGACATTTAAAATGGAGCTTGCTAAGTTTCCACAAAAGGACAGCACTTAACAAAAGACACCATCTATTGTATCCTATTACCTACAGCATCCACAGCTTGTTTCCGAACGGGTAATAATATGAACGAATTGCAAGAGCTCTAATAGCCTTTTATCATTTCAAGATGTGTCATCTACCAGTGAACTGTGTATCAGATTCCTGTTCGGGCTCTGCTCCAGCACAGTACTTCAGCACATGGGCAGTCCTGCTTATCTTCAGCTGAGCTTCTTGCCTGCTTGAAGGTTTGATGATGTACCTAAGTGCTCGACTGGATCAGGGCACTGGAGTAAACCGGTGTCACTCCTCTGAAATCCTGGAGCAATACTGACTTACATCAACTGAGGATTTTGCATTATGATTATGGACTAAAATCATCTGTCATTTCAGTAGCTGTATGACCTGCTACAACAAACTTTGACATTTTCTTAGACAAGTTTTTACCTGTAATAATTTCAAGTGATATAAACCGACTACAAATCATCTAGTCTGACAACGAACCAAATGCTACTGTACAGCACGCACTGATCTGATAATACATCAAATGTATGACAACATATAGCGTTAGACATTGCGCTCCACCAAGAACATTTAACAGCAACAGAGTTATTTCTCTCAACTCCAATATAAAAGGCAGCCAGCAGGATGATATCAAATGATGGCAGCTCTGCTTCTCATAAAAGGACCTTGGGGACTCCAAGGAGATTTGTGTATCTGCACTTCAACAGCACAGCAATGTGGAAATGTTAAAGTTAGTAAAGCAAACAGTCCTCAAATGAGAAGGGCAACAGATGTCAACCAGTATCACATGTCAGTAAACAGCAACAAGACAGAGGGTACTTTTCTTAGCACTTTTGTGAAAGCATCATGCTATCAGCTACAGCCACATCTCAGCTGTTTGACCCTCGAAGTGGTGGTGCTTGGGTGTGTGATTAACTCCCACCAAGAGAGGATCTCCAAACATATTGAAAGACTGTCCACTAAAGTCAGCTGAAAGACAGTAGAAATGCTTCTGTATATTTATTGTGGCTTGAAAAGTGAAAAAAAAATTATAAAAAAAAAAAAAATCACACTCTCAAACTGATTGAAAGCTCATTCTGTACTTGGCAGAGACAGACAAGCATTTATATTTCTCAGCTTTAATACAGAAGGATCATCCTTAGGGCAAAAGAGTAGTTGTGATTCATCTGCTTTTTACCCTTACAGCAAAGACTTCTGACAGTAAGGCCAAAACATGCTAACTAAAAAGGCACTCTTTGTACCATAAACACTAGGCCACAAGGAACTGGACAGTGGCCATCAAATCACTGCCTTTTAATTTTTCTCTCTCATCTATATTTCTCTAAAGATTTCTGGTAAGAAGGCAGCTGACTCTATACAAAAGCCAGAGGCATTGCCAGTATCTTGGTGGTTTCATGCATGCCATATTGAATCTAACTTTATTACACAAGGAAAAAAAAAAACCAAACCCTTTCAATCAGGCAAAGATGTATTTCAGTGTCAAAACACCAGGGAAAGAGGTAAAGGGATAGAGTTCTACTGCCGAGTCACTGCTTTGAGTCCAGGCCTGGTTAGCTCCAGTGTGCTCCAGAGCCATCGAACACCTTAGCTGCTCACATGGAAAAGGGTTTGGCTCTCCTCCAGCGGTGGAGCCCACATCATGAGCTGTCTGAGACATCCCTTGGTAACTTTGCTGCCAGTCATGAGAGAACGACAACTGAACAGACTGTGAAGGTTCAGCTCTCTCCACCATTAGAATACACTAACTGTAGATATATAAGCTATGCACTGAACTGAAAGTCACTTTTGTCTGGAGCGCATGTCCTGTCAATTGAGACTGATCGGATACAATCCTGGAAGGAATTTTTTACAAAATCACTTAGATGAAGAGGCCATACCCAGCCAATACACTACTCGGAAAGGCAAGAGCTGTCTCCTAGCCTTGCCCATGGATGGTCTCCACTAAACCTTGGGCTCAAGCTCTACACATACAAATCTGGAGCTTTTGAAGAAAAGGAAGGCAAGATCACAGCCCCTTAACACACTCCTTGTATGAAGCACAGTGCCTAAGAACAACCATCTCCTTCCTCTGCTTCTCCAAAATCCTCTGATTAAGCGAACAGGAGAAAAAAACCCATCCCAACACAGCAGGAAGGCCTTTACTAAAAGGTGCATTAATTGGGTAAAGCAAGCCAGCAAGATGATTAATTTGCTGCTCTCCTTCAACATTATGTTTACACAAGTTGATTATAGCACTTAATTACTAATTCACCCTGCTCAAAAACAAGAGTGCTTTAAATTTTTAATGAGATGAGGGAAGGCAACATTCCCTAACTCAACAGGGAGAAGTAATTTTATTTCCTCTTTTGATTTCCCAAGTTATTACCATTTCTAAGGAAAAAACTATCCCCTCCCTGATCTTTCACTCATTTCTTGCTTTTGAAAATATGGAAATCAACAAGACACTTGTATTAATTTCAGTCCATGACCTGACAGGTAATGCTTTGGAAGAGGAATAGAGGATCAGATCTTCAACTGAAGCATGTCCATTGAAAGAAGTGAAACAAAATTACACCAGAGACTGCCCAATCCAGAAATGGAAATAGCCTGATCCCCTCCAGTTCTGTCAGCAAAAACGTTGAGTATGTCCCAGCACTATTTCTGGGTGTTCTTCTGCAATGCTGTCTATTCACAATTGCCAGCTGGTCCATTACCAAGGCTGTGGACTAACTGTTGCACTGAAGAACGTTACATTCATGGTAGTCCGTAACATTTTCATTGTTAAGAGGCGAACACGCTGCATATTGTATGTTCTTCCTGGCTGATCTTTATAAAACTTGTGTCATCTGTGGGTTTTGTTATTCGATGTTATCCTCTATGCTACACCAACCAACAACTTCCTTAGACAGCTGAGAGGAGAACTCCATTAAATGAAGCATAACCAAGCAGTGCACAAACAAAGCTTTTGCGAGTTCCTCGAGTTCAGATTTGTCAGTGATTCATCTCCCCTGCACCACCATCATTTCAGACCCCTGTCCACAATACATCTCCCTCACAGCTATGGACTTTGCCTGTTACTTGAAGACAAGCCAGGTGACCATGATCCACATAGCTTCTAGGGCTGCTTCCAGGGATGCAAATTGTACCTAAGGGGTACTTCACTTGCTCAGTGCTACTGCTGCTAAATGATTCAGCTAATCCACATTAGGTAATGACCTAACACCCCCTTCTACAGAATCTGGCTCATTTTTATGCACCTCCAATCTGCTTTCATTTTTTTTCAATGAAAAAGCTTTTTGCTATCTTTTTGCAGGATATGCCACCAACTTGCATGGCAATCAAAACTAACAAAGACAAGACTACACCTCCCTTACAAGTCAATTTTACGCCTGAAAAATCTTGTAGTCATGTAGACTCTAATTTCTAGCTCAATGTTTTAGACCAGAAATGATTACAGAAAGCTGACTGCAGAAAGTTACCAGTAAAAGCTATTACAATAAATCATACAGTTTCGTCTCTTCCATATCAGCTAGTAACAATGACACGCACATTAATACAGCAAATCCAAAATAAATCTGGTAATCTGGTTTCATACAGGTAATTTTATTAATTGCTTTAATATGCAATTAAGGAATAGTCAGTGGGCTGCAGGTTTTTATAAGGCAATAATCCTGTTCCCTCGTGTACGGCTTTGTCCCAAAGAGTAGGCTATCCAAAAAAAAAAAAAAAAAAAAAAAGAGCTGGATGCCTGCCAAATCAAACAGCACCTTCTTCCCATTTTCAATTACATACAAGTGAGGCAGAGTAACGAGGATATACTGGAAACTTTGACATTTATTTATTGAACATTTTTACTGAGAAGGAATTGCTGGCTTGCTAAACCGGAAACTATATTTTTACTACAGAAACAATCACATAGAAAACCAGGATCCTGCTGCTCAGCATGAAAAGAACAGCTAGAGCCAATAAATGGACCCATCTAAGCCAGCAACGTTAAGGTTATTTCATTCAATGCAGCACATATTTCAAAAATCCAAAACCCCAAAATATAGTGTATACATCAAAAATCCTTATGTCATACTATGTTACACAGCACTGTCTGCTGTGACCCGGCCAGGCTGTGTTACAGCCTATAGGCACAACAATCAAGACACAAAAAAATCACTCAAAGAAAAAGGGTGTAGCATTTGTAGGGGCAAATTAAAAGATAAGCCAAATTGCAAGAGAAAATTCAGATTTTCTCCCCTTTCTGGAGATTCTGGAGACTAAAAACACCAAAAGATGAAACGGGGAAGAACTCGCCACACTGCATGTTCTTTTTTCTTTTTGGATAGACCAATTGTTTTAATTCAGTTTTACCACAGAGGAGAAAAATGCAGGGAGAGTAAATGAAGAGGAAAATGGGGAAGTCAACATTCTTTGAAGAAACAACATATGGTGACCAGGCATGAGAGATAGAGGTTATAAATCTTTCCTTGATAGAATTACCTAAAGATGAAATTGCAGCTTCAAGGGGCTTGAGCTTTTAAACCCACACTAGAATCTAGCAAATTAACCTGTATGGTTACAAATTTTGCAATAACTTTCATTTCCAATGCTTCTCAGTGAAGGCTCAGCATACTGAGAATTTTGGTATTAATACAGACGTGGTCAATAGAAAGCATGAAAACCTTTACCCCACAAATCACTCAAAATATGCACAAAAAGATGAATATTAAGAATTAGAACAAAATGCTGCATCCTGCAAATAGTCACTGCTGTAGTATAGAAAGGGAAAAGAGATGGGAGATAGGCTGGTGCTTGCTTCTTTGTGAGAAGAAACCTGTTTAGGGATACCAAAGGAGAGAGGAAAAGCTCTTTAGTGCTCCAGCCACTGCGAGCAACCGCCCACCAAAGTGAAGGCCGAGAATCCTGTTGCCTTGTGCACTCTTCGGCCTGGGTTCACCATAGAGCAGTACCCTGGTGAGCAAGCTGCCCGTCCTTGTAAAAATTGTCCTCTGAAGCAGATGCCTCCCCATTTCAAATTCCAGTAATGCAACACCACAAGACTAAGCATCAGGAAAGTGTATACAGGGGTACGACAGCAACCACCACAGCCACATACTTTACCCCTAAGGAAATACCATCCAAATCCAATGCATTTCTTAACTGTTAAGCTAAATAAAACTTAACTCTAGTTATTACATAAGGTACCCTACAGTTGGGTCTTCCCTAGGTGACCCATCTTTTCTTTCCTCTATGGAAAAGTAATGCCTTGGTAGATATGAAGGATCTTGTCTGTGTGTCCTGATTTTGTGAGTGAAGAACCAGCTGCCAGAGCAGTGGCTCTGACCTGGCAGCCCCATACCCAGCCCCCTACAGTGACAGAACACACAAGCAGGGCAGCTCTTCACACATAATGCACATTACACCCCAAAGCATCAGGTTTAGCACGCGGATGCAGGAACAGCCCTGCTCCACAGACTCCCCACAGCATCCCTCACTGTGCACACAGCACACGGGCACATACGTCCTAGGAGATCCCCCGGCAGAAGCCTGGCAGCACTTCTGCTGTTGCTTCTCACTAGTGGGTTTCACATGTCTGTTCAGCAGCCAGTCCTTTTGTCAGTAGAGCACGTTAAACCCAGACTAAGATTATCAGAAGTGACTTTGAGGGATCCTGGCTTTGCATGCTGTTTCCAAGCTGTCCTAAAGATGCATGAGTTTTAGAAAATGAAAAACAGCCAGCCCATGAAAACCTGATAGCTTTTAAGTGTTTTGATTTTGATGTTGAGTGGAAGTGTCCAAAAATCATTCTGAGAAATGTGACCAGTCACTGGGACAAATATAATAAAAATTCCCATTCAAACAACCACAGACATAAGGGAAGAGATTATGGGTAAATAACCCACAATTTTCTCCTTTACTATTAGACTGAGCAAGCAAAGAGCTTTGGAAAGCACAATAATTAAGCACAAACCATCTATTAGAGGACAGGTAACAACCTTTACTATTTGCAGACTACAACAATGCCGTGTGTTTGCAGCAGCACCTCTAAGGAAGGTTTGCTTTGGAAGATGCATTAGAAAAATAATAAGAGAAGTCTATGGAACCACAATGCTAAATATGCATTTACACCTCCCTGCCCCCCAAAAGACTTTTATTAAATTTCTTGTTTCTTGAGCAGATGTAGCTGAATTCTTTTAAAAATATTTTTTATATAATTGTACATATTTGCTGCATGATACAACTGGTATTGCCATAGGTGGCACCTCTTTAACGCCAATCTTCTGAACACACACTAAGCCAAAACACTTTGCAGGTGGTTTCTTCACACTGCAGCGATGTTGTGGCATCCTGGATAGGATTCAGAGCCTCACCTGGCTCCCAGTGATCACCACCGGCAGTATGATGGAAAGACACATGCTACAAATGCCCAGTGGGATGTATAACAGCAGTAGTTTCCAAACTACTTTCCCCTTTTCCATTTCAGTGATATCCCAGGGAAGCTCGCAGGCTTGACCTGTAGCTCAGTGAAACAAAAGGCAATTCTCCTGCTGACTAGCAAACCCTGGAACCAGACCTTACACAAATAGCTGCTGAAGCCCTGAAAAAGCCAGAGGCTGCCTTTGGGAAACCAGACTCCCTATGCAGTGCTGAGGCATTGCATTGCAACTTGCATTTATTCTTTTTCTTTATGTACTGGTATTAACTTACTTGGTTCAAGCAGAAATGGAAAGGGAGCATAAGGAAGTCCAGCTCCCAACAGCCACAGGTAAGCCCTTAGGAGAAGTTTACTCCAGGACAGGAACCTGCACTGTACTTACGACAAACCAAAAACTATTCCCATAACCAAAGAGGCAGGTACCTCCTGACATACCGTAACAGTAAAAGAGCAAACACCTTTTAAATTACAAAGTCTGTGACGTGGCTCACTCAAAGGACCTAGTTTCACTGAAGAAGACTTCTGAAGAAGTGTGCTACAGAGACTGACATATATGTACGTATGGATAAAATACATTTATCTGCTCTGACATTATTGGATAAGCTTCTGAAATATTTCTATATATAAGGGCAGGGTTACAAAATAAAGGTAAACGAATACACCAAAATTATATAAAAACACATCACAGAAAATCTCACATTAGATTTTTCTAATGGTTATGAAGACAGACTTAATAAAAAAAGTTTTGCGATGTTCGGTTGTTGCACAGTAGTGGAAACATCTTAAACTTGGAATGAAGTACCTACGTATTTGAAGGCAGAACATTAACAGAAGAATTAAATATGAAGTCCTGTTACCAGAAGTTGCTACTGAAATTACATTTTTCAGAATAAGTTCTCCTTACAAGCACTTATATCATTAAATACATACATATATATGTATGTATGTATATATATAGTACTACATGTATTTGTTGCAATGGGATTCATTTTAATGGAAAAAATTCTTATGGAAGGAAGCTGCTCTTCCTGCTAACCTACATAGCACTGCAGAATAGTCACATTTGGAAATTTCACATTTGGAAAAATGCCAAATATGACCCAGTTCCTCAGCTTATGTTGAGCTTTTTATTGATTCCAGTGGAACTGCATCAACTTAACTAGGTCAAGAAGCTGACCTCCCTATTCAGAAAATATATTCAGATAAGTTTTTGTGCAAAATTTTATCTACAAATTTCTCTGCTGGATGTTAGTGTACCTAGGGACCATCCTGATAAATAATTCTGTCCAACTGGATGCAGTGTACTGCTCAGTGCCCTTGTGTAGCATGAGGAGATGCTTTCCTTATACTAGAGGAATTGCCGGGTGGGAAAACAGATAGGATTTTGGGCATTCAGACCTTTGGGTTTCTGTATACTACTGTTGTTTGTAAGAATGCAGCCAAGTCATGCTTTGGCTGACCCACTGAACATAAAAGCCTTACTGCTACTTTTACAACTGTTAGTGGACAGAAATAACATGAATAAACATGAAGTTCCATCCTCATTATTACCCCTGCATTCACTGTGGGCAAGACAAGAGGTATAGGTGTGTCATTTTTTACTGCATAAATAGTGCTGTGCTGTTTCTTATGTTTAACATCCCTCAATACGCAGAAAGGAAAGTAGGACAAATGTATCTGAGATGAAAGTGTGAACTTCTTGCAGGATCAGAGCCTTGCCAAATTCTTTTTTTTGTCTGTAAAATTACATGGCCTAACTTCATAGACAGCAGCTTCTACCTGCATGTCCCTACAGTCAAAAGACAAATGAATCTTCAATACACCTAAATGACACAGGGAGTAAAAAAGAGGGTGGAAGGAAAGCGATGCTGGCTCTTGTCCGGCTGTGCAGAAGGTACAAACTTTTCCACTGGAATTAAAGCCTGCGCATGGTGCCAAATGACAAAGTGTAAAATGCATTAGAACTAAAACAAACAAAAAAACCCAAACCACCACCACCAACAACAAAGGTACTGCATACCTGTATAGATGCAAAATCCCCAGAAGCACAAGCTCCAAGAACAGCAGCACCCACCAAAACAGACTCCACTTCTTTCGACAGGACAACAGGCTTGCCTATGCAAGAAAAAGCCATGCCTCTGTTAAGAAGAATACAGCAGTACTGCACTAGCGGCACACTAAACAATTAAAGCAAAAAAGCCAAAGAAAAAAAGAATTAAAAAGGACTTGAAAACCACATTCGCAACTCCATTCCGAGCTACAGTCTACTGTAGATTAATGCAAATTTCTCTGCTCTGTGGTTCCAGGCTCCACGAAAAATGCAGAATTTAAATAAAACAATTTCAGCAAAATATTAATGCAGAACACAAAGCGTATAAAGAACAACCCCCCAGATGTTTGACACTGGGTACTCATCTCAAAGGGCTTGGTATAAACCTGTTACCCACACCCTCCAAACCCACGTGCCTATTAAAAGTTGACCTCGAGGGGAAAACAGGGTGGTATCCTTTTTGTTTCTTTTGCAACGGACAAAAAAAAAGATTGTTTGTGTTTGTTTTTAACTACACAGCCAACAAAGCCAGTCTGGTTTTGCTGGAAGACATGAAAATATGACTTAGTAAACTTTCACAAGCTATGTATGAAATAATAAGAGAAATCTTGTCTTCCAAATTGTGCAAAATACTTGAAAACAAAATTAAAACACTGGAAAAACAAACAAAAAACCTCAATATATATTCTGAAGTAAATTAAAAATTGTTGTTTCATCACCCGTGGGTACTATCATGAACATACTTTCCCTCGGTTCACACAGTTTTCTAAGGTCTGTATTACTACTGTAAAAACAGCAGGACGAAAGACTAGTAAATAAAAATCAGCCCACTTTCTTAATTCTCCTTAAAAATCTGAAACATTAGTGTAAGTCCAGGTACTTTTCTAGCTGCCCTTTAGATGCTTATCCTCACTAAGTCCAAAAATTTAATATTCCTACAGTATTTGGCATGTGTCTAAATTTCCATTACTGAGATAACTTCATTCAATGAACGGTGATGCAAACACAGTGCTGGGAGGAGGGCTTCCTCTGTGAATAGCCTCAGTGATATTATGCCCCAAAAAAATGCTGCTCCTGAGAGCCAGCAGTAAGATGAGAATGAGCTGAAATTTGGAGGAAGATCTAAAGTGAGCCATGA
The DNA here is from genome assembly GCF_023634085.1 of Falco cherrug. Classification (NCBI taxonomy): domain Eukaryota; kingdom Metazoa; phylum Chordata; class Aves; order Falconiformes; family Falconidae; genus Falco; species Falco cherrug. The sequence goes on along the minus strand of NC_073708.1, from coordinate 31,167,274 downwards.
ACAACTCCTGCAGAGGACAAGGCAAATACACACTTTTCAAAATGAGAAATAAAATTATTCAGATAAGAACCAATTATTGACCTTGCACCCCCCAGGCATCCAGTTACATTATGCTATACTTTGCACTGTTCCACTGTGTAAAGTTCCTTACAACTGTCTGTCGGTGTGCAACATCAAGGTTCCACAGTGGTGTTTATGCCATCTCTTCCTACAGTTAGCACAGGCAGGGTGGCGGGGAAGGACTGAGGGTACAGCGAGACCTTGTTGCGTCACTGCTGGAATGACTACTGACAGCGAACCGGTGGCATTACAGCACCCCGTCAATTTCTCTGCCCAAACACATCCACCTTAAAACCACCGGTGTAGGATCCGTCACCTCAGCATTCTCCGGTTCAGAGGGACCACAGCTTGGGACTTGGGTCAGCCTGGAACAGAAAATCTAAACCCCAAGCTTACAGCTACACGGCTCTTCGCCAGGCGTTGAAGCAGTGAGCAATTTCCAACGTGCTCTAAAATTTACTGCACATTTCCCGCATCATCAGAATGAATACAGAATTCTTACCAGGCAAACAAAAAGATCAAGATACTTTTTAAGTGGCCTGCAAAATTATCTATTGGATGTCTGCGTGGCTGAGTCATGGGCATTTGCAGCTAACAATAATATATTCAGGTTTTTTTCCTTTCGGGAAAGAATGGGGGATTGATCCTGGAATGTTAGTTATTTTATCTGATAGGCTCTAATGAGTTCAACATAACCAAGAGCATTTCAGTTAGATGAACTCTGACATCCCTTGTCAGTCACTGATTTTCCAAATGGGGGAGAACTCCAGGCTGCAAAAAGGCCTTTTTGTAATGAATTGTACTTGGCCGTTAGTTACAGTCAAAGAACTTCTGATTACATTTTAATCAGAATACCTTTTCACAGATCTTTTATTTTACACATCATGAAACAGCATCCCAACTCTGCACGTAGCTGAAATTCACCTAAAACACTGGAGTTACACAGGAAACGCGTGGACTTGGCAACATCACTCTTCACAATCAGAAAGCGTCACTTTGTCTATAATGTGTTTAGTGCATTTTAGGTTCAGTCGGCACTGTGCTTTTTGCTTCTCCATTTCTGTTTTCATCTCACGTAAGTATATAAAGTGTATTTTCATCTTCCCTCCCGCATCAAGGTTACAAAGTGTGGTTTGACATTAAGGCAAGTCACATCTCCAGATCAAATGCCCCAAATCTAAGCCTTAAACTTTATTCGTGACAGATCAACTGGTCTTAATTTGAAATATACCCCAAACACACATCATTCAAAGTTTCTGTGAAATCCTTTACACTGCATTTTGTTATTTTTTCCTCATTTTTTAAAGTATATTCAACTGACTTACAGGTGTGCTCAGATGTCCAACACACACAGGCTTAAGGGAGACCAAAAATACCATGCCAGCCTGAGACCCCTCCATAACCAGCCACACAGCCAGCACCTTCCGCCCATCAGGAATTCTACAAAATCAAATGCAACACCATGCAGGAGCAAGGATCCAGAAATCATCCTCTAAACCATATTACCGACACAGGTATGGAAGCAATTCAGAAAAGAATTGTTCTATATAATGGATACAAAGCCCAGCATAAGCAGGAAGCGACAGAAGCCCAACAGCATTCAAACTGGATGAAGCTAAGAGAGGTTCTAGTAAAGCACATCTTAATGCCAGTCATGCTCACAAAATGTAGCTCGCATTATCCTCATCTTACTAACATCTTGTAATCGGACTGAATGGAACAATTTCTATAAAACGGTTCACAGAGTTTTTAAAAACCTGAAGTAAGTGAGAAACATCCATACAAAGTTCTTACATTTGTTCTATTGCACTTTCCTAAAAAAATTGTAAGTCTAAGATCTGCAGATTGGAAATCCTGCTGGACATTTCTCCTGAAGTCTGTTTTCTAACAATACAAACAAAGGAGCTTTGTTTGCACCGCATCTCTATGTTATTCAAATGTCTTTAAATTTCAGGAAATTCAGTCTTACAGGAAGTAACATTTCATTACACACTTTTTGGCCAACCAGCAAAATACAGTTCTATATAAAGAAAGTATTTATTTTTCCAAAGACAAAGTATTTAGCCACCTAAAATAAAGTACTTTACACTCCTTTCCCCGCACTTCCTCTAACTTACCAGTGATGTCCGCGTGCATCTGCACAAAGAGAGGGTTCTTGCTCAGCCCACCGCACAGAAACAGTGTGTTGATATGATGCCCTGCAGCCTGCATGGTTTCCAAAATATGTCTTGTTCCTAACTTCAAAAAGGGAAAAAAAAACCATGAAACAACAAAAACAGATGAGCACAGGAGAGCAGCCACAGGAACAGATCTTAAAACACAATTTGCTAAAAAGAAAGATACTCTTAACTGCCCCTACCAGTAACCTGAGGGCTGGGAAAAGACCTGCAGGGGTACGGCCTCTGCTTTGCTTCCAGCCAGTAACAGGCACTGTAATTAAGAACTAGAAAAATCAAACAGATGGCACAAAGAATTGGGAAGTACATGGGCACAGCATACTGCAGTAAACATCCTGGGGCTGGCCGAAGAAGTGAAGACTTACCAGTCCGTGAAAACATGGGAAAATAGGCCTTACGGGGAAGTACTGACTAGGGGGAGGACAGGGATGATGAGAAGACACACAAATGGGCACCAGGAAAAACTGACGGCAGTGATAAGCTGCTGTTTGTGACCAAGTGCAGCAGGGTACAGAAAACATCTCCAGATCCAGAACTAAAGCCTACCTGGCAAAGCCATCGCCACCAAAAGCTTCTATTTACTTTGTATAACAGCATCTGAATATCACTCTCAGTAAAGAGATTTCAATTCCGAAGCCAAATAGCAAAACAGGACAAAAAAAAAAAAAGGAGCAAATAAAAACCTGTATTTTCTGTCTTTTCAGCAAAAAGGAAAACCTGAAGAATTTGGTATTGGCTTAACTATTTCTCTTGGCCTTTGCCCTATGAAAAATAAAATGTTCCATTTCATGCCTGGATTAATTGAAACATCTAACATGTAGGCACATTTTTAAACTTTGCGTTTACAGTCTCCATTCTGAGAAACTCTGCTCCACGAATGATGAAAGCAAATGCTTTGCCATTTTTTTTAAAAAAAAATCTTTTCTCTTTCTGTTTGCTCTGCTTGCCTCCCACTACTCACTGAAGTCAACCTTCTCCCTCTCTCCTTTTGCAAGAACATTTTCCATTTCTTTGACAAGCTATTTGTCCAAGAAGAATTCCCAGCTCCTTATACCTTGGAAGTTAATTTTGAAGCTCAGACTTGACAAAATGCCAAATTCAAGCCAAAATTTTACTCAAAGTGACTCTTTGTAGGTAGATTTCCCTACAAAGCACAATCTGGTCAAAGTTTTCACAACCTGCCGTTTCAGTTTGCTTTATGCTATGCGTTGCAAGTTCGTTAAGAGGTCTGCAACCTGCAATAAACCCCTCTTCAAATAAAAGCTACTGAAAATTGAAGCTAGCGAAGTTTCATCAGACTGGAGACGTCACTACGAATGACTGGCACCATTCAGGGTAGGCCTTCAAATATATTTTGTTTTTCCAGGCAAGCGGTTATGAGGAACTTTAGCAGCCGCAACACCAGCTGGCTAAATCCATCGCTTCCCTATTGACACAGGAGGCTAATTTCTAAATCACACAGCCACAATTTTAATTATGGAAAAATAAACTGCTCTAAAAAGAGTCCGTCTCCTCAGAATGGGCTTGATGGCCACAATTATATCTCTGATCATGTTCTCATCCGTCTTAACTGTTGCATTGCATTTTGCAATGAATAGTTAAAAGGATATTCTCTTTTCACTACTTCTGAAATTCAAATTTATTAACAACTTCTCTCACAACATACACATGTCAAAGGCCCTGAGAAAGAACATGCTGTGAAAATTATTTTGTGTTTACCTGCCTGGAAAATTGTATTCACATGGCAATTTAAATTAAAACCAGACTTATTTCACTGGGGCGGGGTGGGGGTGGGGAACAAACTAATTTAATCCTGGATTGGAGAAAATGCAAATCGAGGGGCTTCAAATGCAAATTTTATATAAAAAGAAAAAAGCCTCTCCTACTGAAAAGAAAACTAGAGATTAACATTCTGTGGGCAGGCCTACACGTTTTACATGATTTTTACTTGGGTTTAAAGTTTGTCTTGCACCCCTTGAAGACGGCTAATGGCACAGGGCCGGGGCTGTCCTGAACTAGAACTGTTTCTTTCAACAAAAGTGAAGCTAAAATCGGGAGTGACAGAGTACGGGAGGAAAAATAAATTTCTGAGGTATCACATTAGCAATTAGCAAATAGTCAAACCCAAGTCTCCTCTGTCAACTTTTTAGTTACTGTTTCAAGAGTGTTTTAGGAAAACTGAATTTCCATTAACTTACAATGAAAAGAAAACTACGGTACGGCCTTGTTATATTAAATCTCATGATCGGCACAATTAGCTACCAAAAAGATATGCAGATGCTGAATTTAGTGTTCAACACAGTATCTGTGTTTTACAATAAAATTTGAGTTGTATCATATAATGAGATAATAGGTGACTTTCCCAGGATTTCCAGCAGAGAACGTTTCCACTTCATTAGCACGATATAATTAACGGAGCACCTGTTCAATACTGGAAAGTCTCTTTCAGGGGCAGTATCAGTCGCTGGCATTGTTTAAACTCTCCTAGGCATTCTTATTTAAATGGTGGGATTATACTGAAGCATCAGGTACAACCAAGCTATATTCATCTTAAAAGGGGTCAGAACTCACAACAATGAATTCCAGGCTGGGGTTAAGTTCTCATTATTTGCTGAAGAGGGAGGGTTAACACATAAGATGTACAATTCACAGTAAATTTACAGCAGCCGCCCACCCTCTACATCCCAGATGGCTGACCCAGCCTAGCAAAGTTGTTTAACCAGTAGAGGAGTTTGGAAGTTTTCCAACTGAGTTTTGTCAGGAAAACTCCCCAATTCATCACACTGTTAATGTTTTGCAAAAACACCTCAATTTCAACAAACTTAAAAAAAGACCACAAAAACCCAAAAAAAACCCCAAAAACCCCCAAACACAAAAAGGATGTCAAAGGAACGTCAATTTCAGTCACCAAACCCCCAGGGACAGCATGCCCCATTGAAAATACCCAGCACCAGGGTTTCAAAACAACTTCTTTGACCCAGGTTTTCACTTCAAAATAGAATTTCTTGTGAACTGGAAATCCTGGGTTCAAAAGAAAATTAGGACAGGAACGAAAGTATTCCAATAAAGTGACCCATGTCCGCAGGCCAGCCCATGAGGCAGCTGCACAACGGCAGTCCCCCCTGCCCTCGCGGAAGGGCAGCCCCCAGCCGCCCGTGCGACACGAGGCAAGGAAGGGCTTGCCCTGCAGCAGGGAAACCAAGGGACGAGGGATCTGCTCGGTTGGGTCCCTAGCGTAACCAACTAGATCACAGCCCCACTCCAGCCCGCCGTGGCACAGAGTTCTGACTCCTCTAACAGGCAGGCAGGGGAAATCCATGGATTTAGGAACAATCTGAAGCTGAGGCATTTAGGGGAGCGCAAGTTCCTCCATACAATTGCCAAAGCTTTTTTTCCCCCCACTCCCTCATCTTCCCACCATGTTAACACTGCCCCACACAGCATCAGCCTCTTTCCTCACATCTGCACTAGAGGCAAAAGGTTTTTAGGGGAACGTTTTCTGCACGGTCTGTCGCTTACCCTACAGCAGGGAGTAGTCACCAGTGTGGGTAAACAATATCTTGCTCCTTTAAGAAGTCCATTAAGAGAATTCATCTATTATTAGAAATCTGTTTAGCAGAAGGGAATGATCAGTCTGCCACAGAACACAAAACAATTCATTTATTCTTTTATGCACTTAAAATGGCTTACAGCAATGGCTTGAATCGTGGCCAAGTAGATAAGGGCAAGTTCATCCAGACCCCGAGACAATGTTAGTCCAACAACCTGTGCAAAGATCAAAAAGAAAAGGTACAAATCCAGCCAAAGTAAAACTATTATTTTCTACGGTTTCTTGTTGTAACAAGTTTTAAGTGCTAATTCTAAGCCTTACTTTTGTGAGCTGTACACATAATGTTATGTTAAACATGTTATTCCTGATCTGGGGAAGAACCACATAAATCGTTCTTGCCCTTGCAAAAAAGTAAAGAACAAACAGCATATTGTAGGGGATTAGAGATAGATTAACTCTGACAGTTTTACGTTATGACTCAGATATTGCTCCTCAATGTATTTAATGTAATAATATGAAAATGCTATTACATAAAAATAACTTTTTAAAAGCATTTCTCCCCCTCTCTTCCAAGCACCCTAACACTGAAACACAATTAATAATTAAAGACTATATCTTAGCCTCCTTCACTCTGACATAAATCAATACTGCACTGTAGTTACCCTGGATTAATATCAGCATAGGCAAGACCTGAAAGCAGCCGTAACTGTGGCAGAAAAAATGTGTTGCTATTACCAGTAGTGTCTGCATACAGCCATCACATCAAGGAAATTGTAACTCTGCTGCAGCCCATAATTCTTTTGTAAAATAATACAGGTATTATTAGAACCCCAAAAATATGTAAGCCATCTTTTTTTCTTTTGTTAATGTTTCCCTCGTTTGTGGTCCAAAATGTGTTGCAGCGCGTACGCCTGCCTACCCCTTCCTGTCTCAACCTCAGATATAGCAGATTTTGGTGCTGGTGAGTAACTTGAGATGCTCACTTCAAGGACAATATGCCATTTTGAAGTACATGTTTACATTAATCACCAGGCATTTTGATATCAAATCATACCGTTATGACATTCTTCTGTTACTAGTTCTGCACAGTAACATCGTGGCTTGTGACCTAGCCAATCTACCACCGTAAAGTTCAGTGAAGGGAAACATCCAAACATTGAAAGACGATGGAAAATCCCCCCAGCAGAGGTTCTCTGGTGAGCTTCCAAATGCTGCTCTTTCTGGTCCCAGACTGCAATGCTCTGAAAATGTCTTTGTACAGAACACAATATTTCAATCCCTTCAGGTTCCAAAAGGAGCAATTTTAAAAACACAAGCCAGAATCAGATCAGGTTTGCCTTTGAACAAAGGTGTATGAAGCACCATAGTTACATATTTCCTATCCAGAGAGCATCTGTGCCCATTTCTAAAATCAAGCAGAGGAGCTTTGCAGTTCTGTTGAAATTTACTACCCAGCAACTGTAATAGAGCGTATTTACTGCACATTTATCTGTTTAAATCAAGCAGTCTCTCCTTAGAATATTTAATTCCTTTCCCAAATAGGCATACCCAAATTTATCTTGAAATTCATTGCAACGGATATGCAAAATTCAGTAGACAGGTGAGTTAAAACCAGCAAGTGCTGCTAGTCAGTGCTCTGAAATGTGATTCCTAAGAAAGATATTGGGACACACACAACACTCCTCATATTTTCTGAAAATAAATGTGGCTGTAGTGATATCTCAGCTACAATGATCTCTGGTTTTCTAATGTTAGCACACCTCAAAATGCAGCAAGAAACCCAAATCCTATGGGATAGTTTAAATAGCTAAGGAGGAGTATGCTCAAAATTGAGAAAAGCTCCTTCCAAACTTTTTTTTTTACTTTTTTCACCCTGTATTGACCTTTCTGCAAAGACAGACTGTTTCTTACCATGCCCTTTAGTGTCAGATCTGTTAAGGGAGATCTGTTACCATGGAAATCTGGCCAAACATGTAAATCAACAGTGAGGAAACCCACAGGCAAAGATTTCTTAATCAGATCCAGGTGACTGTTCAAGTACGTATATATACTGTGAGCACTAGAAGAAAAACAAGTTGGAAAAAGAGTGGGGGAGGTTATTCATCAAACATAAAACATTCGTACTACCATCAAATGCAGAAAACCCATCAATGAACGGCAAATCCCAAATCAAAAACAAAGGGGGAGAAAGGCAAAGGCGAGTGCTGGCGGAGGCCGTGGGGCTGCGGAGCGGGGGGTGTCCATGTGTGCATCCACCCCGCAGGCCAGCCGACCCCTGTTTGACAGGAGGAAGGGAGAGAATGGCAGTTTGTGATCTTGAGCCTGTACGTTGACTCCTACAGGCCCCGAGATGAGCCAGAGCTGTTTGGTATTTGGGGGGCAGTCGATGCTCGTCTCAAACAGAAAGGTGCTGACAAAGCTAGAGGAAAGCAAGCTGAGAGAGAAGAATAAGGAGGATTCCAGACAGAAACAAAAATCAAATTCTTTCACAAATATTCAAAAATTTCTCTGATTAATCAATAGCACTGGACTTACAGCTTTTCTTTTTTAAACCATAATTATTTCACTGTGTGTTATGATTAAAATGCAGCGCTAAGGGTGGAGGACAGAAAGCAAGCGGCTGCTGTTTTAGGGAGGAGCTGAACATGGGCCTAAATAGATCGTGTCTAAGTTCAGATACTACACCCAACTCCACAATATCCAACAGACTTTTTCCTGGACCAAAAGTAATATTAGGACTAACAGTGGATTCCTCAGTGCTTTGGCTTGCAATGACTCTAGTGACATTCCATTTTAAAAATGCTGCAATTATGCTCAGAATATTTTTTCAAACACTTATGATAAACAGATTCATATATATTTTTCAACTCCTTGAAATCTCTAAGTGGGGCATTTAATTCTAGACATGTGAGTCAATAACAGCATCTAACCCTAATTACAATTGATTAGTCATTGTCTCATCCACTGTAGACCCAAACAGTGATATCCATTTAGCCTCTACATGTATATTCAATCATGCACTAATGAGATCCCTAAGGGAATTTGGCATATGCTTTACTAGTTTGACTTCTGACCTGCTAGCAGCTGTATATTTATACTTTGCATTCAACCATTCAGCTGCATGTTTTTTCAATTATACCTTACCATGTGTACGCTATCAGAGGATATCATTCAAAATGAAGTACACTTGGAAGACATTAAAATAACTAATTTACATCATTATTCACGTACTTTAAAATGTACTTTATGTGTCTTCCTGGACCTGAATTATGATAATTTTGAGGTCACAATCATTTTCCCCCCCTTGTAAAAATGGCCCTGTTTTCTACATCCTTAAAGACTGCACTATAAGCAATACATGCTAAGGACAAAGTAATTTCATTTCCAGTCTAAATCATGGCCTGACTGTTCTGAAGGAAGAGAAAGGAAAGCTTCACTCAACCACAGACCTACCAGACATCCCAGCTTCTATCTGATCTCCATCCTGCTTGATTACTCTCACAAGGATAAGCCATTCGTGCAGCTCTGACAGAACACCAGGACTGTAGAAGAGGCTGAAGTTCAGCCAAATACGCTGAAGACCCACATAACCTTGGAATTACACTTTTTTTTTCCCCACACCTTTTAGTGGTTTTTTTTTATACATGTAGACATGGATTCAAGGCACTACATTCGGACTGAGTGACTGGCAAAAATCCTTTGAACACTTGCCTGTTCCAGTTTACCATGTTTCTGTTACACATAGTATTACACCATCAGCTCTCTGGAGCTTCTTCTGTTCTATGAGAAGGTATCGGTAGCAGCTGGATCTGACTTGCAGAGTTGAGCACAAGCTACTGCTATTAAAAAGGTACAATGCTGAAAGTGGAGAGTAAGAAATCAATGCAAGTTTGCCCAGGGTGATGCTCATATTTGGAACGTCGCTTCAGAAGGCACAAGAGGTTGGTATTTAATCTGTTCAGGAATCCTGGAAGATGCCAGCAGGTATCTTTCAGGAAAAAAAAGAAATCTAAAGATTTTAGATTTCTAAATCTAAAAAAAGGGCTCTAAAACATCTAGAGGTACAGAGAACTGCCAAGTATGATGATTATATTCCTCTTGAAAGATCCCAGAATTGCTGATAGATAACGTGTGTGTAACTTCCAATGCTTTTTTTCAGGAGACATCTCTTCAAATGTGGAGAGAGCATTGAGGGGTACAGGAAAGAAAATTCTGTCCTAAAACAGCACTTTACAAAATGCCAAAGGGCATATAATCTTTGCTGTCAAACAGTTGGAAACTTTTTTTCCTCCAGAAGATTAGAACTGTGATTCTAGGAAATAGAAGTATTCAAACTTTAAAGCATAAATTATCATATTATTTCTTTCTTTGTTGTGGTTTTTTTTTTTCCTCTACTCTAGCCTACCTATACAGGATTTAACTTACCAGTGATGGCTAGATGACAGACCTAGACAATACATAGATTGAAGAGCAAAAGTGCTACATACACAGCAAGTTCTGCAATGCAGTGAATTGCATGAAAAAAAACAATTTTGTTGTTCACAGAGTATGCCAATTAGTTAGACCAAATGCTAAATTTACAGTCGTCCAGAAACTCCTCATGTAATTCAACCCTCTCCACTTCCAGTAAAAGGGAAGAGAACATAGGAATAGTACTGGGAGCATTGCACAAGACTGGTCTTCAGCACAAGCGGTCAGTAGGAGCTGGTTTCTGGCAAGTCCGTCTAAGCCGCTCACGCCCTAACAAGTTACCACAAATTACCGCAACAGTGGTAAATGCAGCTTGCAAACTCTTGCTGCTGGTACAGGCGAAGGAACAGAAGTCTGCCCAGTGAAGCTTCTGAGATCAGCCGCCCAAGCAGGCAGTTTGCCATTGCAAACCTACTTATTAGCAGCGTTAGGAGCTTGGGAGAAAGGAAAGACAGGTTTAGGAAGGCAGAAGTAGGTGATAGACAGCAGCAAGTAAGAGGCACGGATTTGTGACCTCAGATGTTATTTTTTAATGATCCAGACATGCACGTGCTTTTTGTCACTACAAAACCAGCTTAACTCTCTACAGTACTGCACCTAGCATGCAAAGTCAAGGTAATATGCAATTGCACACCTAAGTATGGAATTCTCATTTTGTTTTCTTTCAGTGTTCATTTGCAATGGCTGAACAGATAGAAATTGCTACACCTGCACAGAGAATATACTAAAACATAATAAACCAGATTCTCTGAAATATTCTGCTATTTCCAGGTGAATAATTTATCCTCATCACCAACAATCCCCCAAAAGGAGACACTATGTTTTTATTCACTATATGACAACGTAATTGAGCATATAATCCAAAGTTTGGGCCAACACTGTTCGCAAAAAAAAGGCCTCACATTTGCATAGCTACTGCTACTAGTCCCTATGATAAGGCTGAAGCTTGTGCTCCATCTGCAGAAAGAAATGAAGAAATAAGGAGAAAAAATCAGTTCAAATTGCAAAGTTCCTGATTTTTGTTTATTCAAACTAAATGCTTTAATGAATATTTGAGAAGGATAGGGAGAACGAGGATGGGGGAATTAAAAAGAGACTTGTTTACTAAATTTATAGCTATCCAAACATTTCATTAGGAGAGCATATCTGGAAAGCATTACAAAAATACCATTGAGCAAATTAACTTTATAAAATATTATCAACCTTTCTATAAAACATTATAACCCTTTTTATCAATGCTATCCTCCACAGTTTTACTAACTGCAGGAAACTCAAACCAAAAGTTACAACACCATATACTCAGATAACACGGCGTTCTATTCCCAGTATTTTGTATTAGGTGTCCTACTCACATCACAGTCCGCGCCCTTTTGCACCATGAAATTAGTTGTGGTCAGTCAGTTCAGTGCCAGACCTAGTACACACAAGCAGGCTACTCTATACTCCTTTTTCCGACACAAAAAGCATGGTTTATCCTGGCATTACAGACTAACCTAATTGTTTCTCTTATACTTGTGCTTCATATGGGGGCACTGGAAAAATGGCCTGGAAGCCAAAATTTTGGAAAAAAACCCCAGATCAATCCTTATTCCAAACATACACAGATGGATTTATTTCCCGATTTCCTTTCTTAAAGAACAAAGAGAATTCTAGGAAGCATGAAACTATTTCATATTGAATGAAGTTCAATACATTTCTGGGAATACTTTTTTTAACAACAAATTAAGTCTTTAACAAACAAGTAAGGCATTGGGCACTACAAAGCATGGAAGGGTCATCCAGAGAAACCAGGTAGCTTTATAACCCCAGGGAGGACTAAAACAACTGTGTAACTGCCTGTGCTTCATACATTTACCAGGACTGACCCTTGCCTTTTAGACTAGAGTAATAAACTGAAGATAAAATGCCAAGTTTGCTGTTTTTTTTCTTTAATCTAAAGAGGAAAAAGAAATTAAACGTTAATCACATTTTCATCCAATGTGCCTAACTGTTCAGCTAAGATCTCTCTGGGAGTGATGTGAACCATCTTAAACAGAATCTAAGCCAAAACAGCTTGAGAAAGTCCAGATCTGACAGAAGTGTCTGGGCTGTCTTCATCCACCTCTAAAGCAGGCCAAACTAAAATTCCACATTGTGCACAGCCTCCTGCTCAAGGAATCCTGGAGTTACCTCCAATTCACTCCTACATCTTAGTTTTGTCTGAAAATTCATCCTGGGTTTCTTCTCTGTTCTATTTGTGGTGCCAGGCAGGAGTTTTTCATGCAGTGGTTATACCTTCCTTCATATGACTGTTCCAAAGATAATGAATAATGTATTCCTAATTAAGCTATATCTCATCCTTGGAGCTTAATAGAGTCACCTACAAATTAAGACACATCATTAGCCTAAGGCACAAAGTGCTGAACAGGGCTGATGCTATGGTATCAAGAAATACCCTGGACTGGATATGAAAGAATTTGAAAAGCAGTAAGTTAATATCACCACTTAGATACGCTGAAGGTATCTGAGGGGAGTTTAAAGCTTTCATCTTTGAGCAATTACCTGGCAAGCTTTTGTAAATACTTCCAACCCACTATCAGACTTAATTCCCATTTCAGAATAAGGATAGACTGCATTATCAATTTGTAAGGCAGGTATATGATAAAGGAATAAGAACAGTGACCTGGCTGCAGCTTTTGACTGTAATTCCGGGAAGGCGACATGGCCTCGGACCACATGATCTATCTGAAAAAGAGGAAAGCAAAATTTTTGGGACAATTACATCTTAAAAATTCAGTTGCAGAAAAGGGTAATACAGTGTCATAACTTTAAAAAGACAAGACAGCTTCAAAATTACTCATGAGGTGTTAAATCCTAACCCTAATGAAGCCAATGGCAAAACTCCCACTGACATTACTGGATTCAGGATTTGGCTCAAAAACAGTAAGAAAAAACAACAAATGCTGCACCAAAAATAGGCAAAATGCTAAGCATGCAGCTCCTCAGCCAGAAGAGTAAGCTGAAAGGATGACTTTTTTCCTGTCCAACACTACCTGAAAGCGTGTCCCCTAGCCTCTCCCATTCTCTTGCATGTAGACCCTCATTGGGATTCTACCAGGAGCACCACCTTGGCCCAAATCCCTACAACTTTCCGTATCACACTCTTATAATAAAGCACAAGGTGTGTTGTCATCCTGACAGATGCTCCATATGTTCATTGCAGGAAACAAAACATATACCCTGAAAAGCAATTATTGCTATAAAGAAAGATCAATACAAGCCCTGTCTTATAGTAAATTGATAAATCAGCTTCTCCTTTCACTCCAGAGTGGATATCATTATTCACAAAACAAAGCATCAGGTAGAATAACATGGGCTTTTAAGACAATAATTCTGCAGGTTTTGTGGCCTCTTGATAATATGCCATCAGAGGTGACAGTAAAAGCTAAGGAGGCAAAACTACAGCTGCTGAAGTTCACCGAGTATAATCGGCAATAACTATAGGCATCAAAACCTTCTGAATATAATGAACCATACACATCTGAACACAGCAATAAAAAAAATGCACGCCTGTTCTTTCTGAGGTTTGCATCAAAGACAAAACTCAAACATGTGCATGCATTAAAAAAAGCTCAAGCCTGAATTCCGCAATCTAGCATAATCTTTTTAGAACACAGGAACAGCTCACAAATTCATAAATAGATTTATAAACAAACACCACATATACGTGTGTGCTATGAAAACACATTACACAAAAATGTGACAGAAGTTACGAACTCAGATATTGAAATGCCCTTAATTCAAGATATGGCCACATGAGAGTTGTATCTAGAAATCCTCTCCTGCATTCTGGAGTTTACAGTTTGTGACGATGTCGTGGCATCCTTTGTCTCTGCTGTGCAGCATCCTTCTTCCTATAAATTTTGAAAATCCAGTGCAAAAGCACATTTAATACACAAACAAACAAGCTTTTTCAAAACAAATGGGAGTTCTTAATTCTTCATTTGGATTCTATCTGAATCAGTTTTCAAAATCCAACAGACTTTTCAACAGCTGTAGCAATAAAAAATTTTTTGAAAGGGAAGTGTACCAGTTTTACTTTTGAGATGTTCAATAGACTGTTCAAATTTCAGCAAAATAATTCACCTTTGGGCATAGATCAAGCAATGAAAAGAATCCCAAAGCATGTCCAATTTTTTTGTTTTCACAAAGCTTTAAGTATGAGAAAGCAGGATCTAAAAAATACTCCTTCTTAAAGACTAGAAAGGTAATGAATGCAACCTATCCTCCACACAGGGCACATACACTGTTTCCTCCTATGGCTCCCGATGTGGTTTTTGTACATACAACCTCAAGAAAACCACATGAGATACTCTGAGAATGTTTTAATAAGACAGCTTCCCTAATATACCGAACAGTACTTAAAGCTGACTCCTGTTATGGGTCCTAACATGACCATACATTTTTTCCAGCAATTTCTTTAATGACTCAGGAATGTCTTGTTCTCTGATACTAGAATGGAAAGGATTTTAAAAATTGTTGCTCTGAAATGCCCTATCTCCCATGGTACATTTTAAGTGCAGAACCACCCTGAGCCAGCCAAGAAAAAACACTGACTTGCTGTATCCTCTCTAGAGCTTAGTTAAGTGTCTTTACCCACTCCAGATTCAGCACATAGAGGCATCTCCTCTCAGAAGTGTTCTTACAGAGAAACGCACAAGGCTTGCTGTTTTCCTTTTAAAGTGGTGGTGTTACTAGCAATAATTTAATTTTACTTCTGGTTGTAGCAGTTACCTGTAAAATGGGACACACTGGTCCTAGCCCCGTCTTGACCTGGAAAATGTAAAGCTCACAAATCCCACCTGCTGAGAGTGCTTTAGCCCTGAGGCTACGGATGGGCTGGCGATGGGCTGGGATGGGAAGCAGAGGCTGCCCGAGAGGAAGAGGCATGACTCTCCTAGGGAAGCTGTGACACTGTACAGAGAGGAAGGTCAGATTCACGTGGCCAAGGACAGGGCACAGGAGGGAACACCAACCCACAGCGCAGTGCTTAGGTGTGCCTGGGCTTCCTGATCCAGGATGATTTCTGTTTCACATTCAGTGACTGTTCCATATGGAATGTATAAATGCAGTGATGCCCCAATCTACTACTTCCTGGACGTGTACTCCGATCACTAGGCTTTTAAAAAGGTGGGTGGTGCTAGCTCTGAGTAAGCGAGCAATTACGCCTGCAATTTGGGAAAGATTAAACCCACCTGTATGTCTGGTGAGCTTACAGAGGATACCCACAGGACCGGGCCTGCCTCCCGGAGTTTCTCAAGAGGACCTGCTCACCCTTAAGAGCAGTCAGTATTTCTACAGACTGAGCAGGGAGACACACAGGGAGCTTTAGAAACTTCCAGGGTTAAGCAGCCACTTAAGGTCTTGCTGATGCTTTTGGACTCAAGCCTAAATACTGTTTTATACATCTAGCCTGTCTTTAAATTTGACTTCAGCATTTTAGTTCTGACTGACCCCTGTAAATAAGAAAATTCATTTTTAGAGAATCCAGTCTGGTTTTAATTTTTATTGACAAATTAAACTAACCTAATATAGTTAGACTCATTGCACTCAAGGAAAGAACTGAAGTGACAATATATGCGGTATCTATATAGACAGGAAAACACATTAATGTATTCTTATTCTGTCCATACATCTTTCATTTATGCTCATCAATGAGCACAGTTGTTCCATATAACACAGTATGTTACATATATATATATATAAAATTGTCTTTATCTTGAAGTCTATCTCAGTCTCCTGCTAAACTAAAGAATGAATGCCCGTCTGCCTGTGAAATAATAACAATCATCACCACCATCATAAAAGGAAGACATGCCCTTAATGCTCTGCCCCATGTATAATTCCCTATCAGAACACAAATGAACAGTCTGTAAGTGGCATAACAATCAACTAATTGCCTACTGCTTTCAGCAGCACGGTACCTCGTACGATCTTGTGGAGGTGTTTCAGGTAGTGCTCTGTCTGAATTGACGGTGAAGCTATCCCAAACAACAGGAGTTATGGCCAACCTCTCATCTCGGACTCTGTGTCTTCAAACACTTACCAGTTTTCCTGTAGCACTTTGACCACCCTCATTCAACCACAATCCAGGTACCATTGCAGAGAAATAAGGTCCCCAAACACCAGGCACAAAAATGGGTGTTTCACTGATCTGGAAAACCAAGAGAAAGCTCTATTGAATCAAACTGCTTGTCCAAGTGGGTACTTCACAACTCATGCGGGGCAGCTATCAGTGTCCAATACTGAAAACAACTGCTGCTCCTCCACTGGAGTTATTAACATGACTGGAGAGGTATAGGTAGAGACTTACTCTAAGGAGAACGTGGAGAAATATGTCCCTCATCTGCATCATTTTTAGATGACGTGACACAGCTGCAGCTACTGATTGCACAACTGCCCCCATTCACTCCCATTTACAGAACAGCTGGGTCTGGCCACGCAGAAAGTAAGAAATTTCAGAAACAGGAGTTATACTGTACAGGGAAAAAGCAAATGTCTTGCTTCTCCAGAAAAAACACCTTACTTAGAGCGAGCAGCTGGATACAACACTCTGCTTGGCTGTCATCAGAAATACAGAAAATACAGCTAATGTAACAAGCAACAAGTGTTTACAGAGCACTCATCCCGTATATTTTCAGAGTTAAGATTCGAGAGGGAATCCAGCTGACAGAGGGCCTGAGGTCCCTGAGATCTGCCATCAACTCCTGAGCCTTGCAGTGGAAGCCCAGGCTCCAGCGTGCTCAACGGAGAGTTGGGTGCTTCGGGTGGAAGCTGCCAACCAGGGCTGGCCAGAAGGGGATTTGCTTGCGTTAGCCACAGGAAATATTTGCCTGCATAAACATTAGATTTTGCCCCTTACTTCAGCTCTGCTTTACACAAACCACTCCTTCCTTCACACCTGTGAACCCTTTCATCAAGGCAGATATCTAAGCACTATCTTCCAGAAACTGAGCAGGACTGTATTCTGCTGCTTGCATACAAATATACCACCCACGTACACAGCGGCAGCAGGCTCCCATGCAATATTTTAGTGGTTAGACCACTCAGGATGTGGGAGACATTGGTTCACTTCCTTTCTCTGCTTCAGAAGATGCAAATTACCAGTTTATAAGGGCGGAGGGCATCTTCCTTCCACTTACAAAGCTGTTTCACTTTCAATAGACTAGATAGACTTTCTAGACTTACTTTCTAGTTCAGAAAGAAAGCCCATGGAGGTACAGTACCTTGTTGAGCATAAGGCATAGCACACGACTGGGAATGGGGCAGTGGAACTCGGGTCCCAGTACTTGCCACAAAGACTGGTTACGTATTCTGCACTGGCTGAACACATACAATTCTTGCAGCAGGGGCTGGAGAAGACAGGTCATCCATCTCCTGGCAAGCTACCTGCTTTACTTAGAAGCCTGATTCACGTTTTCTCTTCCAGGACCAACAGAGGTATACCCATTCAAGGTATACACAACACTTTTTCACTGGAAAAAGAGAACAGCAGTGCAGTCCTACACCATCATATGATGCATGAATGCACTTCCCACTACAGTCCATGTACATGGGATGCTAAATCTGCAGCTGTTGTTCTCTAGAAGGTGGGAAATGCTCCAAGAGGAGGAAACAAGAGAACTCCCTAACAAAAAAAGTCTGTATGTTTGCAGTGTTGGAACAGCAAAAAAGAGGTGTCTTAGTCAAAGGGACAATGTTTGGGTTTTTTTATTTAGACCTTGCTCTTCATTAGCAAGATTCCAGACCCGCTGAAGGATGTTTAAGGTTTGCTATTGATTTCAGTAAGGCCTGGACTTCACATCAAAATAGTTTTGAGGAGTAATTAAAAAATCAAGCCTGTTCCTGTTAAACTTGATGCACATTCTCCCTATATTTAAACAGACCAAACTTTAAAAGAGTTTTTGCTAGCAGCTAGGGAATATGCTCCAAGATGCAGTTTACTGGCATTTGTGCAACACACATGTTTAGTAAATACACCAGCAGGGAGGTTTCTGCACAAACAATAGTCTGTTCAAGCCATAAACTTACATTACAGCTGATTCTTGTCATGAAGTTAAGTAGGAAAACAAAACAACAAAAACTGGTTCCTCAAACTACATCACTACAGTGTCAAGCAATCCCGATTTCTCGTAGGAACACACCTAACAAATACGAGATTCTTGCTCAGTTCTCCCCTATCAGCTCTAATGCGCTGAATTACTTTCACTAAAGATGTTTGCGTGCACATGTGTGTCTGTGTGTCTGCGTAAGATTTTGGCTGCCTAAACCCATTAAAGAGCAAGAATAGCTGCATTGAATTTAAAAAGGCATTTATGACTCCAAGTGGACAAAGCTACGTCAAAAACACTGCAAAGACATTTGGTTTTGTTTTGTTTTCTCTTAAAACTACAAATTAATACAGCTTTGAGTTTTCAACACCTCTATGGGGGCAAACCTTCTTTTACAATTTCAGTAACAAAACGAAGTGCAACAGAAAGCAAACCCTAAAATAACCTGATTTTTAGACCAGTTCCACATCACCGACCTTACTGAGAACACAGCAGACGGCCAAAATTCCCAGTTAGTATCTGCTCCAAACTAGTGATGGAAGATGGTGAGAACCCAAACGTCCCATCTCATTCCTATCCTGTAGTTGGGGACACAATGCATCTCCCTGCAGGTGGAAGGAACATTTAGGGCAGAAGGGGCCCAGGTTTTTGAAGTCGCATCTCAAAATATTTTTGATGCAGCAAACTTTGCAGTGCTCTGTACTCTGCTGCAATTTCTGAAGGAAGAATCTAGCTACACCAGATGTAGCAAGCTTAAAATCCAACTGCTGTGTAGTCTGAAAAATCAAATAGTCTAAGCATATTAAAACACAAGATGCTTTGTGAAATCAAGAAGGACAATATAGTTAAAAAACACCAAACAAACAACAACAGCCCCAGCCTTTTCTTCTATCATAAGTCCACAATTTAGCAAATTGTCCTGTAAGTCTGATAACACTGAAAGGTTTAGATTGATTAAAAGACCAAAGTCTCCCTGGAGCCAGCACTCCTGGCCTAGTACTTTGGACACCCACAGGAATTTGCCAGGACAGGATATTTCCGTCCTGGCTCTTCTCAAATTACGCTGAGACTTTCTTATCATCTTACTACTGGAGTACCGTTTGTACACATTCCAGCAAACTTTCAACACATAAACACAGCAAATGAGGGAGCTGCGTATCACCACACTGGTGAATATAGCCCATAGGGTACTAGGTTATCATTTTTTTCTGCTTTTTAACCAGAATAAAGACCACCAGCTATCATGCCGGGCTTTATTCATACTGCATACGGCATCATCAGATTTCCTATTTCCTCCTTCCACTTAAAGAGTTTAATTCACATTTTGTAGACTCTGGATTGTGATGCATGTGGAAAGTAAGAAAACTGGGAAATAACATACTCCCCAAAACAGACACACAATCTTTGGGAAGCAACAGGGTGAACATTCTTCCATAGATCTATGGATAACAAATAGCAAATGGTTTCCATTTCCCCTCCTTGAAGTATTTGGACGATGCTTAAGTTTTCCAAGCCATGCAGCAGCTGGCATTTGTATTTTCATAATAAAAAGTCCAAGTTCTGTTTGAGAATACATACCACCCAATCCCACTAAAACACATGACCAGACATAAGCGTAAAGTTGGAGAAATAGTGCAAAGTTTGCCGCAGAACCCAGAAGATAAGCACAATTTACCAGACTCAGAGCTATTTTTGTTACACTAATACCACGTCCTTTTCATAGCTTTCTATTGCCTTCAGACATTCTTATGATGATATAGAAGGATCAGTGTGTTGTCATGATTTTTTTTTCTTTAATGAGCTTAAATAAATCCTTAATCTTTTTAGTATAAAAACAACATCTGTTTTAGATTTATGGGCAATTGATTTTTATTTTTAAAGCAAATAAGAGATGTCATCCTTCTTTGAAAGTTAGAATACAAATTCAAAGGGAGCCTCAGATTTTCTGCCTTCTATTTGAATTAAAATCATCCTGTGACACCCTCCTATTGTGAGGCATATTAATGTTTATTATTCTTTACATATAGTGAAACTGAAACACAGAGAGGATATTCTCTGCTAGACATTAGAATGATTTCTGCACATCAATTATGCAGCAGGAATCTGAAGATGGGAGATGAGAAGAATCTGAACCTATTCACACTTTGAGCCATAAGCAGCATCTATAAATATTTCAGTTGAACATACACAGAGACTACTGCCCTCAGCTGTGATGATGCTTACTTACAGAAGTATTATACTCAGACAAGCAAATCCACCTCACAGTTATTTGATCTGTGGATGGCGAAGAATCCTTTTGTGCAGGAAAATGTCACTTTTCTATGTCTGCCCAACACACACATTCCTGCTTGCTCAGCCCATCATTTCAGATGAGATGAGCATTAAGCAGTTCCAAGATTCCTGTTCATTTGATGGGAAAAGAAAAAAAAAAAAAGAAAAAAAAAAAAAAAAAAGAGTTCAACACCTTCTGAAAGGGAGAAGGGGAAAAAAGTTCTGTTTGGGAGGACTTAACCTCAGTGTGTGCTTTATAAAAGTTCATACTAATATGTAAGATATGTAAACATTATAGAGCAATCAGAAACAAATGAAATGATGAATTCAGTTTAACAATATTCAGCTGTGGTGCAAGTGCCAGAAGGCTCTTTTTGTTATGAATAGATCATTTGGATGAGTTACAGACCAGATTTCAACCCTGGTGTGTGCTAAGAAAATCAATGTCAAACTATCTAAGATCAGAAGGTATCAGCAGCACATCTGGCAGCCCACAGAAATGAAAAATGTCTTTAAAATATATAATGCTATATAGAACTAAGCTAAAGTATGAAAGGACCTGCTTAAATGGCACTAATAGGAGATCTGTAATGTATTTAATTTAGTTTAGCCCTTCCCACTTGCCTTTCCCTCTAAAGCAAAAACGGAAAAGAAACCCACCTCTGTTGTAAAGCCTACGTGGAAAAAAGCACTACTTACCATGTACAGGCTAACGTGCAGCTCGTGTAAGTGAATCAGGGGAGTCAGTGCCTTTAATCCAAACTAAATTCAGCTTTCAGGACTGTCATTTGGTACAAGGAGTGGAACAGGACACAGACCTTCACAGACAAGAATCACCTAGGCATACAGCCATCCCATAAAACGAGCAAGTTGCAATGTGAGATTTATTTTACTTAGCTTTGTTTTGCTAGACTAGCCATAATGATCAGGCACATGCTTGTGTTTCCTCCTTAGTTTTATGCAAATGTTACGACAATCAGAGACAAGATAAAATAAAACACGCCACACTGGTGAGAGCAGCTTTATGGAAGCATGAATTTCAGCAGAATTTTCCTCCTGAGTTGACACCATCTGTTACTGGTATAGGCTTACACAAATTCCTTACAAGAATAGTATTGGAGAATTTGGCTACTACCTGAAAAGCGCATCATTATATTAACAAGGTATACTGCTATATATCCATCTCCTGCCATTTTCATTTCTGCTTCCTAATATTGGGACTCTGATACACAGCAGCATTCTAGTATCACAGAATCCCAGAACGGTCAGGGTTGGAAGGGACCTCTGGAGATCATCTAGCCCAACCCCCTGCTAAAGCAGGGTCTCCTGGAGGAGGCTGCACAGCATCGTGTCCGGGCAGGTCTCGGGTGTCTCCAGAGAAGGAGACCCCACAGCCCCTCTGGGCAGCCCGCTCCAGTGCTCGGTCACCCTCAAAGTAAAGAAGTTCTTCCTCATATTCAGGTGGAACTTCTTGTGTGTGTTTGTGCCCGTTGCCCCTTGCCCTGTCGCTGGGCGCCACTGAACAGAGCCTGGCCCCGTCCTCTTGGCACTCGCCCTGAAGGTGTTTGTGGACATTGATAAGATCCCCTCTCAGTCTTCTCCAGGCTGAACAGGCGCAGCTCTCTCAGCCTTACATGAAAACAAAATTAAAACATGAAAACAAAACAAAACAAAACAACCTATGGTCACAACATTTTTAGAGTAACCATTTAGTAATGAGAAGCTAGGTCAGAAAATCTGTTTGAAAATCACCTCACTTACCAGCTTCTATAGCCAGAAATTCAGAATAACAGCTGCTTTTGTTAGGCTAAGGCAGGTATGAAAAAAGATCTAAGATATTAGTGGAGAGTAGGAAAAGAAACAAGGAAAAGCACCGTATCAGTCACCAGCTAATAAATGCTCTTTACAGTTCTGGACTTTGATCATTGACAAGTCAAATACTTTCATTAACTTGTCTGCTGACTTAACTTTCGGAGTTTCTGACTGTGGACTGAGAATACTGACATTCATTCAATGCAGGGGTTTTACATTGATGCATAAAATCCTGTATTAAGAAAACTGTATCATTTTGCTTCTGCTGACAGATGGGCCTTATATTGCTATTCTACCACAACTCTCTGACAAAGAATGAAAGAGATTAATAAAAAAAGAAGAGAATTCAAAGGGAAACCCAAGAATGTTTCATTTCTAGGCTTCTGGTTCAAACATAGGTCATAGTAATAGCTACTGAATGTGTGATTTAATAACAGCACTTTCTGGTGGCACATACATATTTACTGGGCAGAGTTAGGGCATGCAATTGTATTTTCAGTGATTTTTTTTTTTTTTTTTTTTTTTTTTTAATGCTCTAAAATTGCCACCCTGGCATTATTTCTTAAGCACTAAATGGGTCGAAAACTAAGCTTCTCCATAACTCTGGAGGCAATTCTCTAGGTTAAACTTACGGTAAGTACAGTAGATTTCTTAAAATACATTTGGTTTTAGCAGTAATAACACATTAAACACCAAACAGCATTCAAGCTTTAGCCTGATGTAGAATATAGGTAAGAAAATGAGGTCTTGGAACACAAGAAATCTACTTCAGAACATAAAGGAAATTAAAAATTATTAATATTCCAACTCCTACAGGTCATATACCACCAGTAATTTATTTGATTATATTTTAAGCTTACATCCCCTGGCCATCATTGGTTTGTTATGTAGCTGCATAGCTTGTGGTGGCAAGTCACATAGCTCTCTTACATGTGACAGGTTGGCATCCCTTGGCCCATCCACAGTGACAGAGTTGCTCTGCAATGACGACTAGGCCACAGAAGTTTTTGCACAGAGCTAACTTTATTCCCCTGGAAGCATGGAAGTTATGTGAATGACAACAACATAGATTCAGAACGTGGACTTTGGGATTCTGCCTGAACAATCCGTCCACGGATGATTTTGGTAATCTGTTTACATACAGTTGAAGAATTCTGATTTATGTGATGAACTTACTTCCATAAATGCCTTGCAGAATATGCACTCCATCATTTGTTGCCAAAGCCGTGTCACAGGTTTACCAAACCCAGAGACCTGGGAAGTTACTAAACCTTAGAGACTCCCATTTAGTTATGAGAATAGCAACAGAATGAATCAAAGCAAGACAAAATTGTCCAACTATGTCTATCGAGGTTGCACAAAAAATAAAAAAAAACATTAAAAAAATCAAAGACATCAGGCAATATTTTTGCAGTATAAAATACTGCAAGATAAGATTTCTGACTGTGGAGCCAGGCAGGATTGAAAGAGACAGACAGAAAGGCAGCTATCATCCAAACAAACAAAAAAAAATTACACAAGAGAATCGAAGGGTGTCTGTAGTAGGAAAGTTGAAATAGAAACATGTATTCAGTATTATTTTTTTGCCCAAGCTGGTTTCTTTTCTGTAGGCTATAGTAAAGACATGTTTTTATGTCATTTGTGTCCCCTCAGTGCCTTTAGTCTCATGGGAGGTAAGTGTAAAGGTGACTGCTTGCAGGACTGGAGCTCTGGCAGAGGTGTATGTGCCTACTCAGCTCTCAGGGCTGGAGGCAATTGCCCTGAGGGGTCTCAGAGGAGAGTTTACACCCGGAAAACGTAATTAAGAGGTTGAGAGAGAAGACAATGATACTTATTAGACACCACGATAATATTAAGAACACAGGTCCAGAACATTTCAGTCCGGCAGCTTAGCAAGGGTGCAAGTGCAGCAGACCCACACAGGAGCTGTATGACAACATTAACAGAAAGAGCTTTTTGATTTTGCTGCTTATTCTGCACTTGGTAATTATGGCAAACTTGTATGACAAAAACCAAACCAATCAGAACCACACCACCACCGTTAATTAAAATGTATCAGAATTAGAAACATACAGAGAGTACACACCAAAATGCAGACTGGGCTCTGAAATTTCTGATGATGATTTAGAGCTCGTATTCCAGTTCAATCTCTGCTTCAGTTATTTTTTGGACAAAACACCCAGTATAACTTACAACTAGGAGACACAGATGAATTCTTAGGGACTACTGTAACCTCTTAATCCAATTAGTAACCCTTAGGAGAGGAGCAGCAAAATGTGAATGACATGCATGCAGAACTAATTTTCTAAATTCTCCATAAAACATTAACTCGTCTACAAACTACAGGCCAAACAAGGTATGTGATTAATGCCCAGCAAAGAAATCACACTCCCATGGCAACTTGATTGCCTCATCTCCAAAAATATTTCAGGTGAGTTATGCAATGGGACTATTTACTGCACAACCTGGCTTTATATCAAACAAGAATTAATTAGAGGAAAACTTCACTGAGATTATTAAACATTTCCACTGTAAGATTTTTATTCAAGGCTAAATAAGGAAAGGTATTTGAAAATTCTTTAAATCTTATGATTTTTAATGAAAGAATATGTTGAATCACAATAACATTAGTTATTCAACTTGTATTTAATTTATATTTACGGGTATAAAGAGAAAGTAGCCTGGATCAGTGCTTCGAGCCTTGGGAGCCAAAGCCTGAACTTGTACAAACCAGCATATTAACCATCAGCTTCCATGGAGATATGTTGACTTTTACTGCCTGAAGATCTAGGCTAACACTTGGATTTAGACACTTAAATAATTACTCTGACTTTCAAAAAAGCCGAAGACCCACATTTCCCATTGATTCCTGGCTCAAGAACTCAGGACGTGGAGCCAGCTGTTTAGCTCCCCAACACGGACTTGGGCACCTACCCTCAGGAAGAATGTTGGCCCTAGGTTTTTTGTGTCTATAAGAATGCTAACAAATGTCCATACAGGTGAGAGACACCTCTTCAAAGAAGGGACAGCAGATACTTAGATACAGAAGAAGAAGAAGAAAAGAAGAAGAAGAAGGAGGAAATCCACCTGCTTCTTCATGTTCATGTTCTTCATTTCCTAACAGTATGGAACAAGAGAGCTCTTGAAGACAGCTTCTGCAGTCAGTGCTTTGTCTCCGAGAACAGCACACTAGCTCCTTAGGCACGCTTCAAAAACTGAGAACTGGGTGTAACTTTACTAGACATGCTCTTCACTAAGGGGGATGACCACATACTCAAACATTTACTGCTTTAAACTAAGCCACCAGCAGAAACTGTAAGGCAGTATTTGGTGGTTTCCTCCATCACCCAGAGGATCCTGGTTCTTAAAACAGTTAAACACATCAATTAAAATGTTGCTTAAAACTGACGACAACAACAACAAAAAAAAATCAAATTTTGAAAAAAATAAAACACACCCCTGTTTTACTCAGCTGTATTTTACTTTACCTTTTAAAATGCAATCTATCAGGCCCTTGCCAAGAGCAGGGAATGCAGGAGGTCACAAGCTGCACTCATATAAGTAACTTTTCTGGAGGTCTGCCACCAGAAGCCAGTTTGAAGTTCCATTTCTGAGAAAAGCCTCTGACAATGGATGCTGTGGGGCTTACCTAACTCACCTCACTCCTTAACAGAGCAACAGACCCCTCTACACGGTGGCCCGTTGTTAGATAGCAGCCAGGTCCAGCCTCTTCATCTGAGCTGACTGTGGGTATTTAATGTTTTTTTTCCAATATGCTGCATCAGTTTTGAGCCAATTGTATGTACAGTATTAGTATGTCTTAGGGTACAGCCACATGAATAAATTATTATGGGCAAAACTAGGAGGTCAGTTGCCTGGCAAAACCACCTCTACTCATCATCTTTTTGTGGTGTATCGTGTGACAGATCCCAGGGACCTCGCACATTCCACAGGAAACCAGGGCCAGGAGTCCTACTGCAGAGTTGCTGACATTGTGCAAATACACATTACAGATTACTCAGTTAATTTCTCAGTCTGCCTCTACTCTTATTACTTGACCATACAAAAGGATTCTAAAATTCTTTTTTTTTTTAAATACTAATCTTATGAAAGAAGCTTGCAATGATATCAGCCTTCAAACATTAGCCAGCAAAGCTGGACGACTGAGATTTGTTTTAAATAGAATAGTATTTTTCACATTATAAAATCCTGCCATTTTCCTGAGGGGAAAATACAGTGCAAGAATGGTAGCCATCTCTCCTACTGTAAACTTTTGACTTCCTCTCTTTGCACTCAAAACTACAAAATCAAAAGCAGAATATAAAACCAGAAAACAAGAAAATTATATTGGAAGCAAAAAGCTCTTCAATTTGTTTGCCTTACTATTATCTATTTTAAAATGGTGAAAATGTTAATAACATATCATTTCTTTGCCAAAAAAAAAAAAATCAATCTCCTTTTCAGCCAGGAAAAGATGGCAGTAAAATGAGAGAGACAGACAGAGAGAGAGATATGAAAATTTCAAGCATGATTAAATCAAATCGAGTGACTACGTATCTTATTTTCACTATTATTGCCTACCTCATCAGGGCGAGGAAACTCAACTGCACAAAATTCGAGTCTCACTGCATTTAGGGCTGCCATAAACCTTCCCACCTAACCTGCTCATAAGGACAGAATAAAACCAGGGTGGGTGCTCCAGTCCATAAACGGTACTGAAATCCCAACAACCTATGATACTTAGCCACCAAACTCTCACAAGGCTCCCAGTAATGTCTTTGTAGCTCCCTCCCATCCAAACAAATCTCCTAGCTGTACATGCGGAGCCTGTACCTCCATGTACTTTTTGATAAAAGCATAAGAGACAGCCTACAACCTATATTCTCATTCTTTCTCTCTATGCCATAATAAAGGAGCTGGGAGGAGGATTAGAGATACCACAAACACATGACCCATGACCCACCGTTCAAAAGCAGATGATGCACCATGGAAAAAAGGTGCAATGAAGTGCTAGGAGATGCGATGCGTCTCTCAGCCACCTCATCCTACCTTTCACCCAGGAGCACTCCAGCCACAGAAGATGGAGAGGGCCGCGTCTGAACAATGTGTTCCTCAAGTCATGTTTCAATTGTTTGCTGAAATTTGTCTGCTGTTTACAAAAGATTGGACCTGTAATCGGACATGAATGTTTGGAAAGTGGTCACTTAAAAGCACAAGCTAGAAAAGGAGCATGTCTTAACAGTACCCGTATCAGGACCATTAAGTAATCACCCTACCACGCTACCTGTAGGCACTTTGTGAGACAAACAATTAGAGGGGGGAAGTATAAAAATCAGTGTTCTGGAAAAGACACAAACTTCTCAACCTTCCATGAGATCCACTGAGAGTGGCAAACTTCTGCCAGCAGTCTTCTGACCACTGAGCGATGACTTTACTGACCCACTGTGAGCAGCAGACTGTCACGTTTGCCTTCATGTGGGTAATCCACCCATGAAACGCTAAAAAACTCCAAGCCATCTATACAAATAAGGGTCACTAACCTCACGTGTGATGGAGGAGAATGGCAGCTTGCGGTTAGATAGCTCTACTATATTGGAAGTTGGATCCTGAGACTCCTGTTATAGAGGCAAGTCCTGAACACTGTTCAGGTAAAACTGAAACCAATGAACAGAAAATCTGAGCAATAAGATCTATCCTTCCAACTGAGCAACAGACATAAAGACCAAGATGGTAGAAAAATAATCCTGAGACCAATGGGCTGGGGAGGCTGCTTGAGATCCAGCAGATGGCCTTCTAAAAAGGCATCATAAACTAAAAGGTGTTAGAGGGGTAGATGCACTTGTTTTATTTGTAGAATGATGCTGTTTTCTTTGTAGAAAGTTTCTGAAGAACTGTCAGATGGTTGAGACACTGGACTCAAGAACTGAGAACGGTCTCCAGAGAGGGGCTGGAGCAAGTGGATCAGACAGCTTCTGTATCAGTACAAGGAGCATCTAGAGAGCAGTTTCAGATTAACAGTTAAGTCATTCAGAGTTATATATGACACAGGTCTCCAGGAGATCACAACGGGAGCAGGAAGAAGTCTAAGCATAACATCTGCCTCTAGAACTATCCCTGGGTTTGCTCTCCCCAGACACAGAAAAACAATACTGGTGTCCTCAACAGAAAATCTGCACCTCTGCAAGATTTTATTCCTTGGGTGTGAGGTTAACCTCTTCTGTTTATTCCAGGAAGCAAAAGTGGAACTAAGCCTGGGACAACCTGAGAGTTTCACCTCTGGAAGTAAAACAAGAATGAATTAATGGGTAATCATTCCAGACTCATTCAATGTCCACTGTTTCCCTCTGCCTAAATCAGAGATGCAAGAACTTTAAATGCCTTATCAGGGACCCTGACCAAATGCCCAGCTTTGAAACAAAACCTTTAAACTAGATGAATTTTGACTGCTCCAAGCTTGAAAGTTCACATACATTACTTCTGCCTTTTACCAGTATCCATTAGCACAAAGCATATTTTATGTTTCAGCTTGAGAAAGTATACAACAGGCATGAAGTAACAGATCATCCTTTTCTTTGTATTCCCAAAGGTCAAGGTTTCTTACATAAATTAGTAAAAAAATACCTTTAATCTGTTAAATTGATTTCAAGATCTAAAACAAAAAAAACAACACCAAAGCACCCACATTTCATGATGGATTCAGAAGCTTTTTGCTAAGCACTTGGGCACTAGCAGTTCTGCATTGATTTATTTTCTTGTTTTATTTAGTGAAATGTCTGGACACAGATATACAGATTAACCTTTTTTTTTTTTTTCTTTTTTTTCTCATATTTACTGTGTCGCCTTCCTTGAAATGGAAACTACAAGTATTTTGATAAATGGATTGAAAGGTTGTCTGGTTACAACACAGCTTCTACTTGTGTCCTCTGCTGAAATGCTATTACGTACCCTTCCAAAGCAATGCTGCTCCATGACTCACAGCAGTTACTTCTGTGCCTCTCATAACAATAGCTCACTGGGGATACAGGGCCTCAGATGAGCTTGAACAATTTATACCACCCATTTATTTTTACTTCTCTTCCAATGATAGATACTCACTGTCACAAAATGCCAGTTTATGGGAAGATTATAAATTTTCCAGCACAGATAGCTAACTGCAGGCCACTTTAAACACGCACTTTATAACACTACAGTTTGCTGCTGTGCTAAATTAAATTCCTGAAAAATCATCACAATATGAACTAACTCTTCTCAATGTTTAAAAACAATGAAAATCAAAAAGTCAAATCAAAGCTCTATACGGCCCACTAACCTGTGTTAACAGTGGCCAGTAACAGATGGGAAGGGCGTAGGAACAGGGTAAACACACAATAATTCTTCCCCAAAATATCCTGCCAGCCTCCAGTGAGTTGAGGTTCCAGCAAATTTCTGTTCTTACTTCCAACCAACAGAAGGGGTCAAGTCTTCAAAAGTGAGTGCCTGACTGCAAACAAAACGCATTTTTCATGAACAACCTCTCACTAAAAAGCTCCGTTTGTGCATTGGAAAAGAAATTTACTGTAATGCTTACTAGTAGATTAGTGTAAGTCTTTTACGAGATCACTGGAGGTTTTTAAGTGTCTAATAATCATTCCTTTAGCTCACAGCCCTTCAACTTCAGTTCTGGTTCCTAAACAAACATGCCTCAGACGCCACTTGCAGCGTTCTTATTTTAGGAGACTAGTGAGACCTCATCCCAACCGTAAAGGTTAGGAACTGTGCGTATGGAACATCTGTGTCACAAATAATGGTGGATGCTGCACCTCACTGACCAGGTACAAAACCAGCTCCACCCTCCAAATGATACTTAAGAAAAGCCCACCAAGCCTCCCAGCCAAACTCCATGTAGTCCAAGACAGGCCCAGCCCTTGTCACTGGGGCTAAGACGTCAGTGTGACACGGTGGGCCAGTACAGGAACTGAGGGCCTCCCTAAGGGGTTTCTAGCACTGACCTTCTCCCAACGAGCTGATGGAAAAATTGTGAATTGTAGGAAAATATGAGCTATCCTATCTCATACCCCTTCCTGGAGACTGTATTGTAAGATCCTTGTCTTCTCTCAAAAAGTATTTTCATAGTTCCCTCTGACATGCATGCTAAGTAGATCAAGTCCTGATAACCCCAGTCCAGTCAACTCATCATCCTTCAGATGCTGCCAGTCCTGAAGGACCTGGAGCATAGTAGCTGATGTGATAGAAATTCAAGTCAAGGGTGGGAAAGAAATCTCAGATGTGGCATTTAAACAGGAAACTCAAGGGGGTTTTGCATGTAGGTATTATTCCTAACCTCACTATTTATGGGGCAGAATTATTCTTCAAAACAACCTGCATTCTTACTGCAATTAATGGGAAGTATCAAGGAAAACTGAAATCTTTTCAAATGAGGTCTGGTGTATTTATTGACTCTGGATGCCCTTCCCACATGCCTTAAGGCCCTTCTTATTTATTTGTTGCATGATACAGTTCATTTTTGAGATTCATTTTCCTTTTTCACCATTACGTCAGTATTCCTTCTATATTAGTGAAGGCCACTACCAACAACAGTATCATACTTAAAGGTAAAGTCTTCTGCAATACCGCTGAGTTACTGGAAGCAGATTTACATTACATGGGATATGCTATCACACACTATTTTAAACATATTTTTAAACGTTTGAATAACTAAATGGGTAAATCCTGAGAACCTTACTTGGTGTTTATTCAGCCCTTACTTACTGAGACAAACTCCCAAGGACAAAGTAAACACTGAGAGAGGACCTCAGGCCTTCACCCACAGTTACAAACAATGAACTCAGCATAAACTGTGATTCCCGGCTGACACTGGGAGAAAAGCAGCAGCTAACGCTTCTCCTCGTTTTGCTTCCAGAATGATTATATGAGAAGAGATTTACTTTCTCTCTAATAAAACTTGCCCATTCTAAGATCTTCCCCCACCCACAGCTGCAGCAGCAACAGGAAACTTAGAAAAACTACTGATTCATGAGAGGCTGAATAAAATTGGAAATGGAGGAAAAAAGCCTTAGTCAGAAGCCTACTGCCCAAATACTGATGAATTTTGCCTGACTGGGGGTTGCTGGTAGAAAAAATAAAAAGGTAATTAGAAATACCATTGCATATATACCACCTTGGACCATGGAGCCCTTTTAACACCCAGCACTCACCTATCACACTGTTCATTAGAAAGACCTCTGTCTGCACAACTTCAGTTTCATGCTCATATTACAAGTGGGTAAAGTAAGGAAAGGCAACAATCTGACAGAATCATACGGCAAACCAGAAACAGTAAACAAAACCTAGGATTTTGACCCCAAATTCCACACTACTCATTGCAAATACGGTTAACTCCAAAATTTTAAAAGCAACAGAAAAGTATTACATTGTTTTTCATGCAATAATTGTATTCTTTTGAAAATTCTATTTAATTTTTCAGGGCCCAGAGACAACACAACTGACGACCAAGGACATCCCTTATCATACCTCATTTCACTTGTATTTTGATTATTCTTTTACAGTTCAGTTCTTGTAAGACAAGGAGCACAAAAAGGAGTCCTTTTTGTTCACCACGAGATCTAGACACACAGAATAAACAGGGTGTTTAATAAATTCATGCCTACTCACAAGAATAAGATAAACAAGGGAGCTGGAAAGGCTGTTCATTATAAATAAATATGCTTGTGATCTGAGAGAAATCCCCCATCCAGCTCTTTTCAGAACAGAACACTCCAGGAAGACACTTGGATTAGCTCACGACTGTGGGCTTCGGGCTAATACTTCTTCTGAGTCTAGAGAGGAGCAATCAGAATTGGTTAGTTTGCAGCGTTGATGAGAGTGTTGTACCTGTCAAATCTGATATCGTAAGTTTGAATAATCTAGAAGAGGAAAGACAAAGATCTTCTCGTGTAATGCAAGAGCTGCTGCTGCTGCTGGACTTGTGTGAACAAAAATGAGAATGATGATACTTAAAGAACTGATCAAAATTAAGTTGCTTTATCCTGTCCCCTGCAATGGAGTGATGCTATGCTATCCAAACGTCACTGAACAAAGACAATTTTATAATTTTCCTAGCTACAGCATCCAGAATACAACCTCCTGCCTACAACAGAAGAAACAAAATTGCCCAAACTCTATTAAAATATACAATTGTTAGGGTTAGGAAATCAAGGTGCAAGGTGCAAGCCTCTAGAGCTGGACCTACTAACGGGTAACCCTCAGTGCCACATCGCTCAACGTAGAGAGGCCCAAATTAGGCAGCCCAGTATTTCCAGCAGCCAGACCAGGTAAATCTTAACTAGTGTCAACCTAAGTACATAAGAAGCTCATTCTCTCTTGCTCACTCTTCTAAGGCAAAAGGTTGGAAAAGGAGTGAGGAACAGGAAAGGAGCCTGATTAGCAGTCAGACCTGGAAGAAGCCCAACATAAGCCTATATATCCATTGTGATTGCGTCAAAAAGAATGGAAAATCCAAGGAAGGAAGAAAACAGATCTCTGGTTTACACACTGTTTATCATGTAGTGCAATATACTATTGTCTATAGCATGTCAATGCTGTCATTTCAGAACACAGAACTTTGCAACGTACAAGGCAAAATTTTCAACTCCAATGTCATATGCTCCCAAGGCACTGAATAGGTGCAGCTTGTAAAAGCGAAGACATAACAATTAAAAACCTATTAAACTATGAAGTGCCTCGGTCTCCCACCTAATAAA
This sequence comes from Falco cherrug, assembly GCF_023634085.1. Lineage (NCBI taxonomy): Eukaryota > Metazoa > Chordata > Aves > Falconiformes > Falconidae > Falco > Falco cherrug. The sequence continues at coordinate 31,134,105 of NC_073708.1, read as the reverse complement.
ACTGGGATAACAGTTCCTGCTCTCCTACCCCATTCATTCACTGTTGCAAAGAACCCCAAGACCACCAAAGAGAAGACACTGCAGAAAGGCTTAGTATTGTAAGTCTGACACCCTAATACGTAGCTGTGTGTCACACAGAGCAGCTGCAGTTAACCACAGTATGGAAAGCACTGCGCCTGTTGGAATTTTCAAAGCAAGTGTTTTCACTGATGTCAGTGAGACGTCTCTAGAACATGAGCCTTCGTATAGTCTCCAAGCAGAATATTTTTAAAGCATTCACCCCGTCCACATCTGTTCTTTGAGTCTTTGAACTCAAATGATCTGCTCACAAAAGGGAAGGAGAGTTGAATGTACCATTTTCTGGAAATGTTACCAAGCATTATCTAGGTTATATACAAGAGAGATTGCATTGCTTTCAGCTACATTCCCCTGCACAGGCTGATTACCGGCACCGCAACAGGGTGCAAAACTTGGATGTCTCTGACAGGCACACACTAAATAGGCATGTCCCATTCTCCCAGTCACCGAGGCATACCTGAGCTTTGAATTATGGCAGGCCAGGAACAAAGGAATCTTACTCATAACAAAAACTTTTAATAACTCATTTACTGAGAAAGCCTCCCTTTCATCTCTGCCAAGCTTTAGGAAAGGCTGGGAGGCAAGCAGAAATAAACATTATACAGACTCACCACTGCTGGCTCTAAAGTAAACTCTCCAACTTCCTATTTACATTTCAAGATCTTAAGCTTTGTGGTTTACTAGTTCTGCAAGTAAGTGCTTTGGGTTTTGGAGGCTGCCTGCACATGATCTTCCACCACTACTGAAGTCTTCCTAGCTTTTATTAATATAATAAGGAGGTCAGAAAAGCAACAATCTTTTATATACCCTGCTAGCAGAAATATTTTACTTCTCGCCTTTTAAAAACAAAACAAAGCAAGCAAAGCATACAATGTCAAATTAATGCCAGCAAAGGGGATATTACAGTTTTGTTTGTTTCTTTTTCAAACCAAGGATGCTAGAACATGGAATGAGACAGTCTCATTAAAAGAAAAGGGTGTGGAGGACTTCTTTGAGGGACAAGTAGAAGAAGGTGGCAGTTCATGGATATATAACCCTTCTAAGGCCATAGGCTGAAAAGGCACCTAAATAGGCTCTGTGACCTTTTCCTCAGAACACTAAATCTGCGTACACTAAGGACGGGCAACCTGTAACAACAGTTGTGAAGTAAATGTGGTTTTCATTTCATGCAGCCCTCCCCAAATGTAAAAGGTCTTCATTAGCTGGGAAGTCAGCACTGTGACTGCTGCCAAATGCAATATATAAGCCAGTAGATCTGAACTGAATGAGGACAGAGCAAGGGAGCGGTTCCTGCGATACTAATTTATTTCTCCCATTTGAAAGACACTAGCTCTGTGACTCATGTGCAGAACAGGCCTTACAGAAGAGAAGAATATGAAAAAAGCACGAGGGCAGGCACTTATCAATTTCATAAAACTCGCACAGATCATTTCAAAAACTTCCCTAGGCTGCCCTAGCTTCAATAGGTTTGCTTTTGTTTTTATTTTTTTTTCCTACTGCATTCCCCCTGCTTCTCCCCACTCGCCTGACCCACCAAAACTCAGCCCCTTTCCCCTGGTCAGGAGAAGGACAAATTGCTGCCTTTGCTAAACCCTGGGTCACAGCCAGCTGGCACTCAGGCGTGTTGCCCTGGGTTTCTGGCCCTGTCCCCTCGGAGACTGCACGCTTCACGTCAGGGATGCATGTGCAGCAGTGACTGAAGAGTGCGAGGCTGAAGTGCTGCACGCAGTCCTCCAACTCACTCTCCAAAAACACATTGCTTAGTGCCATCCCACTAGATTAAATATAGCTGGCAAAGCAAGTACCAGCCTATTTAGTCCCTGCAAGTTTCCCCCTCATCACAGATGCTTTCAAGCAGCTGAGGAGTCCCTGTGTAGTAATTACTCAAAAGTCTGCTGCTTTAACAATGCGGCATGTTCTGAAGAGGAGATTCTCCTATTGGAGCCAAAATACACTGAATCCACTTGCTGGTCTGGCTCCCACCGAGATTACAGAGATCAGGCTATGAGAACACTTTGAGCCAGCATGTCTCTGCAGCCTCCACTCCAGGATGTACTGCAAAGGACACGTACTGTGCATGCTTTGGGGGTGGAAACGTGCTTTACACTCTATTTGTGTGAACAAAGCTGGCAGCTTGGGCGGATATTGTGGAGCAAAGAAGCTCTATTGTGTTTGCCAGTCATCACGAGAATCAAATGAACAAATTTAGAATAAACAAATTGGGCTGAAGTTCCTGTAGCAGAAAACAGGCAAAGACTAGTCAGGCTTGGTAAAAGAGAGTACGGGATACTCTTCCTGAAATAATCCGTAGCAAATACTGGGACAGCAAAACGATCTGCCCATTTTACTGTTCGTGCAGTTGCACAGGCTCTGTCTTTTAGATCATCTAGTAAATGTGAAAAGACAGAAGATAAACTACTTGTGCCCCTCCAATTAAAAAAAATTACTAAATTACAAGCTTCAAACCACATACACATTATCACTTGGGGAAAAAAGAATTGCACACCAAGCTAGGTGAGTCAGTTCCCAGTGACATGAGTCACAGAAGTAACAAAAACAGATAAAAAAGAAGAGACTCTATCTAAACGTGGAAAGGTTCCCTGACCATCCCAAAAAAGAAGTTTTGAGCACAGAGAGCTGATAAAGAAGGGACGACTGAAAAAGCACAGAGAGCACATCGCCAAACAGAGACAGGGAAAAAGTATCAGAGCCTCTGGATAGGAAGGAACACATACCTTGTATATTTGGGACTCAAAATGCCAGCAAATTCAGACCCCCCTGCCTCAGTAAGCTGAAATCAGGCCAGACAATGTTCCCATTAGAAGCAGCTCTGGCTACTTCCTTCAGCTGTGAATCCAAAAAGGTGTTAGAGCAAGAATGACAAGTATTTTCATAATGGAACAACTGTGCTGGGACAAGTGCAAAGCAGAACACTGATCTCTGTGAGCCTAATTCACCACAATATAGGCAGAAATGAGAATTTCTATGTGTTTTACAGACAAAGCTAATTTATGTGGATCTCTCCTACTTTGTTCAATGTGTATAAATAGCACATACCCTGTACGCACACAAGACTAGCCAGGACCCCATACTGCAGACAACAAAAGAGAAGATGGGGTGTTGCAAAAGAAGATCCCTGCTCTCCCTCACAATGGGCTTCGTTATTTCTGAATCTTGCAGCTCTGCACGCATGTGTTCCTTGTCCTCCATAAAAGGCCCAGTCTTGGCGATGAGGCAGTGCCCTCCTAGTGACTCCATAACCCTCAGCACTCTCAGTATTCCCACTCCAGAACTACCATTTATTTTTGCTTACCTTTTTAAATTACTTTAAAGTCTTTTCACAACCTCTAACTACCAAAAACCAGTCTCAGACCGGTCACAGTCAGTTAGGTGTCACATAAGTTTACCCAAACCTTACAGTCTAACAAAACATTTTACTTTAAGGAAAAAAACCTTCTCATTGTTATGTGAATTTAGTGCCCGCAAGAAGAGTGCTATGCTGGTATCAGGTAGGGAAAACTGCAAGATTTATAGGCTAGAACCACAGAATGGTTTAGGTTGGAAGGGACCTTTAAAGGCATCTAGTCCAACCCCCTGCAGTGAGCAGGGACATGTTCAACTAGATCAGGTTGCTCAGAGCCCCGTCCAGCCTGGCCTTGAATGTTCCAGGGCTGGGGCATCCACCACCTCTCAGCAACGTGTGCCAGTGTTTCACCACCCTCATTGTAAAAAATGTCTTCCTTATATCTAGTCTAAATCTACACATTTTAGTTTAAAACCAGGAAGAAGCAGCAGTACTGGTAGATTACTTGCTGCAAGGAATAGGAAATTTCTGTGCCCAAGTCCCCTGTCACGTTGCTTGTTCATATAACTTTTTTCCTGTTTCTTAACTGGCACCCGAGAGTTAACTAAATCCTTGGTGGTTTTAAATATCTGCAAAAGGGCAATCATGCTTGTGTTCAAGACTGGGACAACATAATACAAGGTAATCTGTACCTGAAATCCCCCTGATCACATAAAGCTTTCAGAAGAAAACAAAGCATTTTTTAAACCTTTAAAATATTCCATAAAACCCGTAAGACACTGGCAGGAAGACAGGCCTTTAGGGAAACCAGTGACCTTTTTCCCAGAGGTTAGGGCATGTCTGTTAGACCCATGCAAGATACTAGTTAGGACTAAGATGCAAGCGCCTATTTCAGTGCCTCAAACCTGCTGCTATTTTACCGTGAAAAACTACTCACACATTTTGTGTAGTCGCCATGGCTACACAAGGAAAGTCTCCTAAAAGTTTAAAATCTACATGTGGGTGCTAGAGCTTAGAGGCACTGCCTGGAAAGCATGATGACATACAGCAGCCCACTCAGAAAAGTCATCCACTGAGTATCCGTCACTTGAAAGGAAAACCTGTGCTGCAGAGTCAGGTCAAACCTGCAGCCAAAGAATCCCAGCCCTAAGCTAAGGGACAATCCCTCAGAAGTGAAAGGGCAGCTTATTTGCCATTCCAAATGCAAATTCTGTCGATGACTTATGCTAGAGCAAAGGAGGCAGCAAAGAATCATGTAAAATGAATAACTGTCCAAAAATATTCAGAAAACCATCTTTTCTTTTCTTTTCCCTCATGGATAATGGATGAGCCCTGAGGTGGCAGTGACTTTCAACAACTACCAGCGCAGACCTGGACTTGGATCAGTAACCTAATTAAAACATGCCTTTTGCTTCTTTCCTGAGCTATTCAAGTATCTCAACAGAAACACAAAATACTTTGTGTGTGTCTGATTACCCCAAACTGTCAGTGGTTAATTCCAGAAGTGTATCCTCACTTAAAAATGGTAGTTCTACCACAAATTAAACTATTATAGCCATGGGTAAAATTAGGTTCCACATTTGTACTTTCTAAAATATCAAAGGCATGATTAGCAAAGTCTTTTGTTCAAGATCTCTAGAGTCCTTGAGGTAATGAAAACTGGGTCATGGAGCAGTTTCTCTTAAAGTTAATGCTGTGTTCAAGCAATACCTGCTTCTGTGACTCATGGAGTATTTGGTCTAGAGAATGGAAATACTCTACCAACACCCCCCCAACGGTAGTACCCCTGCTCTCCCCCAGAGGGGGGGGCGGGGGGGGGGGGGGGAGGCACAGCAGATGATTTTGAACAGTTTCCTGTTACGATCCCTTGAAAGAAATCCAACTGTACTTTCACCCTGCTTTCTGTTTTCTGAATTTCTCCTGACAGTTGGCTCTTTCGTTTGCCAGAACCACAACAAAGGACGGCCTTGAGTTTCCACACAGGCCATTTTCTCCCTCTCTCGTCTCTGATCATCTCACAAAGGTATTATTGTTGCTGGCTCACTGGGGCTCAGTGCACCTGAGGCAGATCAAAGGCACTTTTTAATGCCCGCCTGACCACACAGGTCTCTCTCCCACTGCATTAAATTAAACTTGATGATTAATCTCTGTAGCCCTGAGGGTCCCTTGGTGCACACGGAGAGAGAAAATATATATTTCTATCAAAACACAAGTATAATATACTTTCATTTTATAGCCCTAATTAAAAAAAGGAACAGCTAATTTCAGCCAAATGCAGCTGCATATAGGTCTCATTAAAACACAAATACAACTGCTCTGTGTGCTCTGCATTCATTTCATGCAGTATATGCAGGTAATAGATAAAAGAAGAGTAAACCAAAGTCCTTTCACAGATTAAATCCAGAGCAGTTTAGAATTTGCTTATTGTCTGTTGGCTAGAATTGTTATACCTCTGAGCAGATGAGTGAAGGAAGGCAGTTAAGGAAACAATTATAAAATGCTGAGTAGTTACATTTAAATAAGAACCTACTTAAAACTAGCCAAAAACTGCACAAGCATCTATTCCTGAGTCTGAACTCAAGTGATTCAGAGCTTTAAAAGGTTCTACCTCGTCTACGGGGTGCAGTCTGCGTATGACTTTGGGGTTGTTTTAATGACCGAACAGAACATTGATTAACATCAACGTGGACTTTATCATGTCACTTTTGTTACATTAGCATATTTAATGGACACACATCTGTCATGGTCATGGAGTATGCACATGAAAAATGCTGTGAAAGTGTTTATACCGATATGCCATCCTCTAGCTGGGAAGCAAAACAACTATAGTTGTGAACTGGGTCTACATGAGAACTTATCAATATGCATAATACTAAAAATTAATAAATAACCAACACATCTCCTCCTCCAGGGCTAGTTATACTAAAGGAATAAGTTAGAGCCAGCTGGCCCATTTCCAGCTGCTCAACATTGCCCTTAGACCTTCTGGGGAAACTGTCTGCAAGCTCCTCGGCTCATTTTGGTCCAGTATTATGTCTATTAACCAACTCATTTTAACGATTTAAACTAACTCAGCTAAACGAAACAGGTTAGGAAGAGTTCACAGAAACCGCTGCTTCTGAAAGGGCAGAAACCTCCATCAAAAAAACTGGAAATAATAAAAGTAGTGGCAGGCTTGAAGGGTGACTTCTTCCCCAAGAGTTGGTATTTGCAGGGTGCCCTACCTGCCTAGTGATAGACAAAGAGATACCAGTGTAATTTTTCAGAGACAGAGTAAGCTAAGAGTGATGGAGTTTGAGGTTTGAAACTCTTGTTTAGGAAGAAATCCAAATATATTCCAATTGGCCTACAGGATTCACGCTTTTGTGAAATGCTCTTCTTCACAATACTGGGATTACTCACATCTTTAAATTCAATCATGTGCTAAAATGCTTTGCTGAACTACAATCCATGTGACAAGATCACTATTTATTCATGCTCAAGATCACCATGTATTCCTGCTGTTACTACGAAGACAACGTAACTTACTGTTAAGCCTGACATTTGATTATCAGCTTCCTTTCTTTTTCTCTGCTGGAGCTCTTTCCATGAACACTTCTAGCATTCTCTCTCTCCAACACCTCTAGCACTCTCATTGCCATTTGCTCATTTTGGAAAAATCCAAGTTGTAATCAGTCTAAATTTAAGACCAAAATGAGTTTTAAATAAAAAATGTGGCAGAAAAGGGTACTTATCTAAATGGAATGCTTTCAGACTCATACATTTTAAAAAGGTATAAATTTCAAAAGCAGACACTAAATTTTAATTGCAATCTCAGAAAAAGCTTTTGTATTAATTCACTGAGAAAAATTAGCAAAGTGAAAATTGCTTATTGGGGCTTTTCTTTCTTTTTAGTCACGATACTTATCATAATTCTATACATCATGGCAACTTTCAGCAGTAGAAGGATTTATATTGATTAAGTGAAGAGGTGGGGGAGAAGGACTGTGACTGAAGACATGCACTCCTTCTCCAAAGACCCTATTCTGCAACACATTAGTGACAGGCTTGTCATGGATAAGTCAAGCTTAGAGTCTTTGGCTCACATTTCAGGCTGCTCTTTAAGCCACTCTAGCATCGTGGGTTTTACTTTCCATGTCATTTTTCAGTATTGATTTCTACTACTATTAAAGTTCTTGCTTAATACCAAATGCATGGTAATATATAATTAATATCCAAAGGTAAAGATAGAGTTACCAGAAAAAAATTCAAGGAAAAGGGTGAAAAGGACAAAGGTCATTTTTCCCTTCAAAAACGTCAGTTAATATATTCTGTACAAATCAGAACTACGCATACAGCGTACCCCCATGTGGCATGACGATGTTCCACAGATCATAGCAACTCGGGATGTAATTGGCTGGTTCTCACATGGCAGGTTATGTCCTTTCACATCTGCTCCAATTACTCCTATTAAAATAAAATTAAAAATCTATTTTACAAAAGAGCAAGCCAACCCTCACAAAACAGAGCTCTTCCGCACATTGCTGACTATCACACTGCTGCTACAAACTGAAAAAGTCAACTTAGTCAATAAACAAAGTTATTTTATCAAATCAGATTAAAATGTAGTTTTATACGAGATACATAAGGACACAAGATGATTTCTCCTATGTTCATGTTTATCGCCATAATCAATAAATGTTATTTTGACAATAATCTGACCTTTACTCTCTCAGGTAGTACACTCACATGCAGAATAAAAGACTGCCCTGCTGTGAAAGGCAGTACAGTAGACTGCAGATGTGTTTATTTGTTCACAGTTTATCATGCATACACTGTATGATGTGTTTTGTCAGGGGATGAGCTGGAGAAAAGGGTAACTTGGCAGGAGATCGGAAAGCTGCCAGTTCTGTTGTCTTAACTGTGGCTGCTGTTCTGTCCATGTCAGATGGAACCATGTAAAGGCAGATTACTCCTTCCCTTAGAGGAACTGTGCTCGGCTCTAAGGAGCTTCTGCGTGCAGGACAGGGCAGGATGTAGGACAACCTCAGCAAGCACTCTGCGTGCAGCAGAACCACAGACCCAGGAGATGCCAAGAGCTTGTTTACAGAGTGGGGAAGACCTACAGCCAAGCTTCAGCGCACATCACATCCTGCCTGGTTCACTTAAGGGGAGGCTAACGTGGAAATCCTGCCCTCTCCTAGGCTGCATTCCTGCATCACATTGCCCTGCACCCAGCAAAATGCAGCAGCCCAACAAGTAATAGTCTTTTGTTTGTCTTATTTTTTTTTCTGGATGACTACTTTTCAACTGGCAAGCCGGTCACCAGACCATGCGTTGCATCTGTATATGCAATGTGCAGTCTGATGACAAGTTTGCCAATCCTGCTAGAAAAAAAGAAAATCTTTCTCCTCACTGTAGAAGGATCATGAAAGCATTTGCTGGACATTGTGAAAGATGCCAAGTGCTATTGCTGGTCAGTATGCTACATTTCATTAACACCTTCTTGTTTAGGTCACCACTGCAAGATTATGTTATCAAATTGGTCTGTTGAGGTTTGTCTCACCACGATTGCCATGGTTTTCATGGTATTATCGTGGTTGGAAGTTAGCTAGATAATCAGAAAATTAAGGTCTAAAATCTTACAGCCTTCAAAAATTTGTCCTTGCTTTATCCTAGCTGGCTCATAACTATGTAGCAGCATAGCTGTCATACACAGACTTTACTTGTAAGGAGCAACTGAAAGCTAAAGGTATGGCTTCTACCTTTTATGTTTCATTTTTCAGTGCTCAAACACAGACATGCATGAGTTCAGATTAAGAATTTTGGATAGGGTAGTCTTAAAGGCAATTTCCTGTGCTAGGCAACGCTGTGTTGAAGTTTCTTAAAGGAGTTAAAAATGTTGCTCACACTTCAGAGGGAACAGGTCTATTAAACTGAATTGGCAGCAATTGTTGCAAATGTATTTTCATAAACAAAACAAAATTGAAGATCCTCATGTTTAGATATTTTTTAATCACTAAGAAAACACATTCTGCAAAACATGCATTCTGGGCCTTTTTGAAATCAGTGGGATTTTTTCAGTGGCTTTACTAGTTTAGAGTTGCTAGAGTCTTCCTATTTGTGATTAATTGAAGTCACACACCAAATACTTCTGGAACACTCTCATAACAACGAAAGCTTAGATATTTTATTCACTAAAAATAACAATGCTGTTATAAGTCACTTTCACCTTTAACTTAGTTGGATTTTTTCAGACTCTGAGGCAGACGCAAAATCTGTTGAAGATTCTTAAGAGAGACTGAGAACAAGAAGTCTGTATACCACACAAACTGTAGGAGAGATTTTAGAAAAGCAGGCAATGCTTAGCGTGTGTACTTTTGGATCCCTTCCATAGTGACAAAGTATTTTAGATACTGTCCAACAAATTAACTACTTTTGCTGAAATAATACTGATGTCTTTTTAAAAGGTGCAATGAAAACATTATTTTTAAGAGGCCAGTCCCAAAAGACTGGTCTCCCATACTCACATTTCTACCTGTAGGCTCTTTTAAATTGGTACAGTAGGTCAAAATGTAAGGCATAATTACTCAGCTTTTAGATTTCTATTTTTCCTTAATAGGTATCAGATGGAGTGATTCAGGAGTCATAGATGACCTCCACAGACACACATTAAATAATTCTTTACCTTTAACTTATTTTATTCAAAACTTTGAAGCTTTCATAAACTTCAGGAACCTGTCCAACAAAAACATACTTTATAGCCAGCCAAAAGCAGATCCATACAGTGCATCAAAAGTTATTAACACTGAAAACAAGATGTCCATCATGTCATTTTGGTTTAGCCTGCAGGATATGAAAGAGTCCTTTTCATTACTGTGCTGTTACAAACTCTTTTTAAAACAACCAGCAGAATGTCTTCAAGAATAAGAACAAGGACATCCTAACCTAATGCCTACTAATATACAAGTCATAACCTTAAAAAAAAAATGTAAACCTCAGTATTTCAATGCAGATCACCAAAGGGTAAGCACTAAAACATACATCATGATGTACCCTTTTCAAAACAAAAATTTTACATCAACTACTAGAGCTATTTATTTCCAGTATTTTCACATTTTAATTCAGTTTCAAAGATCTTATCTCTATTTTCTTTTCTTTTGTCCCCCTTTTATCATTACTAAAAGATTAATTCACTGCCATCCTTAATATCTTTTAATCAGAAGACAGTTTCACTTCCTAGTTCTATTATCTGTGTTCTCCTTTTGCTTTTCTGTTTTCCTCCAGGATTTCCAGCTCTGTATTCTGTATTCCAGCAGTACTCTACACAATGTAGGCTGAATTAGACTTGAAAAAGAGTCAGGTTCTTGTTATTAACAGCTATGAAGGAGAGCCATGAAGAATAGCCTCACTATTCAGTCTCTTTACATATATTTGCACTCTCCAGCTCTCCTTTTGCTCCTGCCGTCCTCTTTTTCTATTTAAATCTTTTCTTTTTTATTGTCTTTTCTACTAGTTTCACCACCTGTTACCCTTCCCAGATTCAAGAAGGATGAGTTTCATCTTAAATCTTCCTCTTTTCCTAGACTCTACTCAGTTGTCGTGTGATTAGCGTGCAGGTTCTCCCACTGCATTATGGACACTCTTCCCTCTGTAATGTGTCTCTCCCTCTCTAACAACCTATAGGTTTTTTCTCTCCCAGCAAAGATTTCAGTAGTCTGCTAGTGTTTATGATGCCATCTGGGAAAACATATTCTGATAAACAGGACTACCATAAGCAGACCGTCTCTATCCACTGAAGTCTTACTCTGCTGGATGCCACTAGCTATGTATTTCTAATGTTAAAGCTTCTTTACAGAAGTCTATAGCAAATGAACAGACAGCTGCTTTCCATTCTTCTTTAAATTCAATTCATTGAATTCAGCACATGAAATTTACCGGGTAAACTTTTTGTGCTCTGAATCCAGTACTCACATAATGATGCCAATTAAATGAGGACCCTTCACCATCATTTTCATGTGCTCTGTGACAATCCCGTTTTTCAGCAAGTTCATTATTTCAGGTCAGCTTATTAATACATCCTTTTCAAGAACACAAAACTGCCAGGGCACATAGTCGTAAACACATTTTTATGCAATTAGGATACTAATTGACGCAAACAGATTTTTAAGTCGCAATAGAGGGGAGTCAACACATGTTCAACTATGACACTAAAACTCAGTCCTCATTTTGCATCTATATCTGTATCTAATCCTTCTGAGGTAATAAGAAAAGCAACCTGTATGATTACTCAACCTCATCAGAAATAGTTGTCAGAAGCAAAGTACAAGAAGTTAAACATTTTGAGAGTGCCAGGCCACAACTTCTAAAAGAACAGATGAGATTTAAAACATCACAAAAACATTTGAAACAAAACTTGTACTTTAGAAGCTAATCATGTTTCATTTAGATCTAGAGAAAAATCCTCTGACGAGCAACAGATTTCCATTGAACAGTGCTGTTTCAATAACACAGAAACTTTCTGAGGCAAGACTTTTTTCTGAATCATCAAACCTAAAAAACCTCAATCTACTGCTGAAAAAGTTACATTGAATCACTCTGTTATTGACACTATTTAGATAAGGCTGAACAGCACAGTATGAAAATGAAGTCGTGGAGCCTCACCAAATATATTTCAATTTAGTTGAATCTGGGCACATCAGAATATTGTGCTGGAAAAAAAAAAAGCATAGCTAAGCATCAAGCCTCCCACTCCAGTTATGCATAAAAAGTTCAAAATGACAGAAGGGGAATGCTGTGCAGTGGCCAGTTCCCTCTCTACTCTTATTTGCTCATTTAGATACACATTATTTACATACTCTAACCTCCTAGACCAAAATCAGTGGTTTTGGTATATATCCCACATTGTGCTAGCATGAATGTATGCAAAAAAGTCTCTGTTGCATTATTTAAACAAAGCATGAACCACTTCTAAAACTAAGAAGGAAAACTAACTATGAACAAGCCTCAGAGGTGAGACTTCTCCCTTAGAATATAAATTTTTTTTTCTTCCCTATTCCCAAAGTTTTGAGCTACGGAAGACGCAAACGCTCAGCACACCAGCATGCTAGTACAACGGCATTTCAGTACAGGAATGCAAAGTGTAGAACTAGCAGAAATTAATAAACAATTTGGAAATCCAGCTGAGAAGAAATGAACAGTGAAGACCATTTCTATAAACAGATATTCAATATTAGCAGTTATTGTGATTTTTTTTTTATTTTAGTTATGCTACTTCATAAGAATAGCATCAGAGCAAATTGCTGGATATGAAATAGGCTGTGAGAAAAATGGCTTTCTACAATTAATTCAATATATTCCTGTTTCAAAGAATAGTAAATATATTACTGAGTACCTAGTCCTCCAGCATGTGCATCGATGAGAGATGCTGCTACTGCGATCCCTTCAGGGAGACCGAGATCTTTTGCTGCTTCTGGCGTTAGGCCTTTTCCAACAGACTCTCCAGGAGACAAGACGTGGTTTCCTGGGCAGACACAAGAAAAACCAAACACCTGTCAATTTACTAAACAGAAAAACAAATGTGTATGTTATTACAAGAACTCCCTTCCTCTCCCTCAAGTTAGTGTGGAATATATAAAACAAAAAAGTGCATCAAAGAACTCTATCTGATTAAGAAGTATCTTTCATTATCTGTCTGTATATTAAATACAAACATGCTAGATCAGGCTGTCCCACAGCAATTTAAAAGTTCAAAAGGACTCAATGTCCTATCTAGCCACAGAGAAAGATTTCACCACAAGCAATTAAATCCTGCTTGGCATCTTTCCAAGAGATATGAAATACTTCTGCAGCAATCCCAAGGTCCTGTGGTGGTTGCTGTGTAGGCTGCCTGCAGCCATCCTCCTGTGCATCTGAACGAGATTCAGCTCAGCCCATGCTCACAGATGAAAACTGCACCTGTTGCACAAGGCAGGGGCCAATTTTTTCTCCCCATTTCCATCCTTTCCAGCAGTCTCTACTAGGAATAATGTGTTATAGTAACAGAAACTCTGAAAAAGAAACTGGCTTAAGCAGCAGATTCCTCCTATTGCAGCTGTATTTCCTCACAGACTTAAATAATCCCTTTTTGAGCCTTCAGTGGCCTTATGATGTATGAAGAACATTATGATCCCCCCAAACTCAAGCAACGCAACCCCTCCCTCTCAGTCCTGTCACCAGGGAGCCTGGTGGCAAGTCCCACCTGCCTCTGTCTCTGCTACCGTAATGCACGTTAAGTTTTGCCTTGTGAAAAGAGATTGTTTCAGTAATTAAATCATGGTGATAGAAACTGCTCAGAGCTTAGAAGAAAAAAATCTAGATTCATTAAACTTTCAGAATTTAAGGACACCCCCCTCTCTGGCTGCTGAGTATAATCACAGCCGAGGCAGTGAGACTGACAGCTCCTGGAACTGCTACACTTCCCTCTTTAGCTAAAGATTTGGTGGGTGAGAGGCAGTGAAAGGCACAGTGGGAGCTCCCACATACCTCCCTGCCAATACCACGGCCTTTAGTAAATATCTGTAGTGTTTACTAAATTCAACAAATCTTCTGGGCAGAGTTGACAAACCTCCTTTTTAAAATAACACAAGCCTATTTCCACAGTCCATTCTATCGAGAAAGTTACACCTAAAGCACGTTCTGATGTGCAGAAAGGAAGTATAATATAACATCCTCCACAACAGAGGTTAAGAGGAATAGCGTATCATAAAATAACAGGAATATACTAATGCCCATGAGCATAATCTGCTAGAACTATAGTCATACTACCTTACTGCTCGATGCAAAGAAGGTTATGATATTAAATTCACATGCGGAAAATGGGTCTTCAGTTTTACCCATCACTTAGCTCTTTGTCTTCTCTAAGTGATACAGTGTAAGGAAGGTGCCCGCCTCCTGACGGATGCAGTGTACGCATATAGACTGCATGCACCCCTTCTTGGTGTTCGTTTCTCCAGAGTTTCTATTCTATTGGCAGCCACACCACCACCTTTGTAACGCTAGGCTGAATCTCATACTGGAAATTTAAAACATGTATAGCCAAAACTTGCACACTTGACTTTGGGTTTATATTCAAATATTGGGGGCAGTAACCATACCTCACCATCTAGCTCATAAATAAGGAAGTGATGCCACTAAACTATCTTCTCACAGGAAAAAAAAAGGTCTCTATTTTATTAATTCTTAGTGTAAAGTCAAAACATTGTGCTATCTTTTGCATTTTTTCCCCAATAAGTTGGTAGATGAGGCTGTTTCTCTTCAAAAGAACTTCTGTATTACTTTTCTGGTTTTTTAAGACATTGGAGAATAATACCAGTAAAACAAAGTTGCCTGTTTCTCTTGACATTCAAAGAATCCACCTGCAGGTGGAAGGAAGTTCAAAAGAGTTCACACAGCTAAACCCACAACTTTTTCTTCAGAATCAGTTGCCTGACCTGAAAGCATACAAATACCTCGTATATACTGCACGAGGTGAATTTAATCTGAAATAAAACCTCTTTCCAGCCACTCAGTTCCACGGTTGGCTTGTTTATAATCAATCACACTGGTCAAACATTTTAGTGTGTAATAATTTGGCGGTTAAACTGCATTTTAGAGATCAGGGCTACTATTAGACAAAATCTTTTCCTACCAACTTCTCAATTACTATTTCTAGTTAATGAGCACTAAGGGAGCAATTTCAGAGATAAAGATAATCCTCTCCTCTACAGCAGCAGTAGAAAATGACCCTATAGATTCCTTTGGTGCTAGTTATATGTCAGAAGGACCAGCAGCATTGCTATCCCCCCATGGGCATAAAGCATGTGAGAACACGTGGGGCCGAGTTTGTGATCTGAAGATGCAGCATAATAATGTTGTGTTTTTGAAAAATGAACTAACAGTAGAGTATGCCCCATCTGGTTTAGAAGTCAAGGTAAACCTGAACTATTATTCCTTGACCAAAAGCACTTCCCGACAATCTGGGAAGCGACAGCAGATCGCAGTCACCCATGACAGGGACTGTGGAGTCTCCTAGGTCACCCAACAGTCAGGGAGTGCGGAAAAGAGGTGCCAGCATGCGAGTGCAGCTAGGAGAGGATACTGACTCTGCCCCTCTACATCATCCTCCCCCCTTCAGAAATCAGTGAAAGCTCTCCTATACCCATACAGTATGTTCACAAGGAGCTTTGTAAAAGGGAAGCAGCAGGCTCTGCATGGGCGCTCCCTGTCATCATGGAAGCTGCCTCCCCACCCACGCAAGCGTGAGTGAGTGACTGTAGAACGGGCAGAGCCCTGACTGAACCGCATGGGCAGACACCTGGAAAGGGGATTCGAATTTTCATGGTTTACTGTTCACTGAAGAACTAGAAAACTCAGCCAAGCGTCAGCTTCCTTAGAATGTGTATGTATAAAGCTATTAAATGACTAAGAAAGAAAACACACAAAAAGCAACAAAAGAGGAGCCACAATTTCAAAGTAGAGCATCTGAAACAGATGACACTCCAGTACTAGACTGGGAGAGGGTGAGTAGATTCTTACTTGAGCAAAACACAGTGGCTTTAGAAGCCAAGGGACAACTGCTATAAAAATCAAGGTATTCCACTGTTACACACCAGCCCTTCAACAGCAGGTGCTGCCACCCCTAAATCCTACCTGTCAGGGGGAAGACGCTGTCAGAGAGGGAGGAAGGGAAATGAGAGCCGCCTGCATACAGAGGCGGGCAGTGAGCGTGACAGAGGGCTGCATAAAAGAGGCAGTGAAAGGACCGAGTCTTCTCAGGGCTCCTGCCAAAGTAAATGTATCGAGTCTTTTGTTTACAGTAGTCTCCTGTGCAAGTCATTTACCTTTGCTATAATGACTTCCAAAATTAGACCTAACCAAACAAACCCACAATGGCTGAAGCTGGAGAACTTTCTGTTTCGGTAACGCAATGCCTTAATCCACAACCTTTTCATTTCGGATGAGACACACTATTTCTAGCTATTTTTTGCCCTATAAAGCAGCGAGTTTACAAAAGGAAAAAGCCGTCTGAATCTCTTCCTCCTCTTTTATCCTTCTTCGAAGACTAATGTTAGAATTTGCTATGATCAGGCTTTGTTTAAAGAATTTATGTGGTACCAAGGACCCTTCCACCTTTTTAGGCAGTTACTACAGCAACCAGCTATTTACCAGATGC
The DNA here is from genome assembly GCF_023634085.1 of Falco cherrug. Taxonomy (NCBI): domain Eukaryota; kingdom Metazoa; phylum Chordata; class Aves; order Falconiformes; family Falconidae; genus Falco; species Falco cherrug. The sequence continues at coordinate 31,117,552 of NC_073708.1, read as the reverse complement.
AACACACACGACAGACAATAGATCTTCAGTCAACTTTAGTAATCAAAATTCGCTGTAGTGGCTTACTAATATTTAACAGAGCTAGGTACTTTAGGACATAGACCTTTTTAAAAACAACAAAAGCAGAGCGCAGCAGGGGGCCCAGCTGACTCAGCTATGATATACTCACTGCCAGCAGCTTTTCATCTACCACGCAGAACGGAGCTGCATTTCATACGCACTTATATTTGGCTCTATAAGTGCACAAAAGTACAAAAGGAAGAAAATCAAAAGGAGACGTCCCTTTTCTTCACTAACTTGACGCAAGTAAACTTGAACATGGATATATCAATCCCTTGTAGAGATTCCAGCAACCTCAGAAAGAAACCCAACCGAAGGGTACATCCTGACTCTGTTTTATAGCCTCCCCCAAACTGGACAATCGAAATGCTTTTTTAATTTAAAAGACAATACACAAAAAATATATCCTGTTAAATATGCAACATAGAGCACGCGCTGAAGAAGTTATCTAGTTAAACACACGTATAGCTGATTGTTCTACAATTTTTAACCCAGCCGACCAGCAGAAATAGTGCTAAGATCAGAAGGAAGCAGAATAACGATGCAGACTATAAAATTGTACTTTTCATTTTTTTCTTAGGACTGAATGCATGATGGTTAAAAGGTGTCAGTAACAGTCACATTTGGGCTTTTTTTAACCTGGAAATACCCTCCATAAAATTTCCTGGTTGGCAGTTAAAAACTTCAGGATTTTCATTCAGGAAAACCAAAACAAATTGTGATACTATAGGCCAGCTTATTTAAAAGTGAGAAAAACAGTTGGTTAAACAAGATCACTTTGGCTTTCTTCAGTTCAAAATTCATCTCTGTCTCAGCAAGCTGCCACAGTAGCTTGAGGCAAATCTGATTTGGGTCCTTTCCATCCCACTCTCCCATACAGCTTATGCCTTTGGCTGAACTACATCTCAACTACCTAACATGTAATTACTTAAGGCAGACATATTAGGTTGCTAAATACTGGCAAAAGCAAGCAACCAATGTGCAGGCAGATCCTGATTCATTAAGCTGAAAAGTAAATTGGTGTGCAGACCATAGGTGGCTACTTCAACAAAGACTACTTCCTTCTTGTCCAAATGAAAGACAGCTACTTCATGTATAAATGATAAGCTTTCCTGGTTAAAGGTCAAAAGAAAAAGAAAAAAGCATTCTGCATCATTGGATCATTAGGCATGTACATTGACGGACGTGACTGAGTTTTCGTTACTAGATTTCAGTGAAACAGTGCAGAATGAACACCTCTTGTAATGCATGGTTCACTACTCACTATGCTGACATGCATGTGGGTACACAATACATAAATTCGGATGTCTTACTAACTAGATGCAACGTATTTGCACCCAAACTCAGCTACCTGATCTCACATTTTTGCTTGCACGCAATAATCTCAACAGGCTGATGACTTAAGATTTATGGCACTTTACAGCACAATATTTCTAATAGTCTCTCTAAATACGAAGATCATGGATCTAGATGACGTGACTATTGCCACACTTTCAGAGTTGCAAGTAATCAGACTTTTTTTTGGTACAGGACATCACTAGGATTGTACAGGCAATTCTGTATTAATTACAGATTATTACTTAACAAAATGTTTTTTTATTACTGGATGCTTTTCAATGATTCACACGATAGCAACTCCTCTTTGAAGAAACAATTAACTCTTTTTCAAAACCAAAAGACATGACAGACCAAAAATAACCTGATCAGTTACTCAAAGGACACTTTGGAATCTTTCAGCTAAGCTTCTGCACAATTTTACTCCCCACCACATTCACACAGTATCCAGTTCTTATACCCATACTGAGAAGATACTGATGCATAATAAAAAGTTCAGAAATCACTCAGGAAAGCACTTTCAAGGATTGAGGAGTACAACTGTCCACATAAGAGTTTTGGAGAAAAACCTCATGCAGTTCAGTGTTTTCCTTTAACACAGAAAATGTCAATCTCTGCAGTTCAGGCATGTCACTACAGTCTGCCAGACAGGAATGGCAAGTTAAAAGTTCAGATTAAAAAATAAAGTTAATTCTTTAATTAATTCATTACATTTAAGAAAAGACAGTAATTAACAATCAACAACCTTCAAGTCTGAAGTGGGGTCTCCACCACAGGAAATTATAAAATCAAGACTGGTTCTACTTTTAAACTACTTAAACATTCATTTTGGGGAGTCCAACAGCCTCTGACATGGAGGAAGTGGGCAAATTGTTTGATATAGTCCTTCTGGTTCTGTGAATCCTGACTCATAAAGCAGACATCACTGTTTTAAAAGATATCCCAGTGTGAGGCTTAAGCAAAAAAAGACAAGGAACAGATCAGGACCAGGGAGAGGAAGATTCAGGTAAAAAGAAGAAACAACCTACAACTAATCTGAGAAATGCGCTTTTTTTTTTGCTTTTTTTTTTTTTTAGAACTGTAGGAAAAATAAGAAAGGAGGATAATATGTGAGAAATTTAAATACTAAACAATCACAACAGGCTCAAAGTCTTCTCAAAGCTTCTCCTATGACTTTTAAAAACAGAAATTAAAAGAAAAAGCTCCTAGTTTTCAGACCAGAAACAAAGAGAAAGCTCAGAAGTCCACTATGTTGCCAGAGTAGAAGAAAAGATGATTCCACAGGCAGACAGAGTGAGACCAGAACTCTAAAGTAGGCAGTAGGAAATTATTTATTCTTACTTTTTGAAAACTCTAAGGCTTTTACTATTAATCGTCTAAGCTATGATGGAGCCTGAGGATGAAAAAATACCACACAGTACTCTTCAGTTCTTGCAGCAGGGAGGAGGAAGAATTGGAAAGGTACAATCTGCCAGCAGGACTCACCCTGATGATAAGCAGGGTGAATGATGGTTCTTCCCCTTACAGTGCAAGAGGAATGGAAAATGTCACCCAGAAACACTGTGAA